>NC_141878.1:147114621-147417651 GCF_056163025.1 Triticum urartu
AAGTCATACAATTAACCTACCAAATTTCAATGAGTGACTTTTCTGACCTGTACAGAGGGAGTAATGTTTTTCATACTAAAAATCTAACATTAATAAAAAATATGTAAAGATTGTAGCAAAGTGAATAGTTTAAAATTCAGGTTTGAACCTCCTAATTTACTTCAAGTACAATTTGCCCTATACGACGCTGGATTGGTCCATCAGCATTTGTTTTGAGAAATAGCATGTTTGGTTATCCAATGATATATGTAGCATGAAGCAATTCTGCATCGTGTATTTGTTCCAGGGCTTCCTAGTTCCTAACTGGTGAAACTTTCACACCTGGTTGGAACGAGGATAATCAACATAAACCAGACTATTTGTATATCTCTGGAAAAAGAAAAGCGAAGTTTGGTCTGGCCAATAATGACTAAATCAATCTTGAAAGCAGTTCACTTTAAACTACCAATTTTCCAAAGATCGAGCCGGCAGGTCTTAGGAGAAACATTGATTATACTGGAACCCATGAACTTCACTTAGATAAACATCTTTTACATTCTATGTAAGATTTGAACCAAAGTTGTCAGCTAAAAGATAAGGTGTTAAATGGCAGGAAGAAAAACTCTTTTCCCTGCTACTGATGATTTTTTCATCTTTCTTTTCACTTTTTTTTGTAGTTTCTCAGGAATTGCCACACATTATGTTCTAACTGCAATGCTTTTGGGCATTATAGTGTACACGTGGAAACAAACATGCAAGCATGCACGTCGAGCAGGGGGAGATAGAGATAGATAGATAGATAGATAGAGAGAGAGAGAGAGAGAGAGAGAGAGAGAGCATACTAGGCTGTTGAAGTAAAATCCCACTGTTGTGAAATAGCATGAAAGCATCCTGAAAAAATCGAATCGCCGCGCTAGACGATAGATATCACGGCTAAGCGTTTGTTCACTATTGCCATTTGCAACTTTAGCTTCAAATTTCGATATCTGATTAAGTCCAACATCACGCCCTTTGCCAACTTGAATGTACTCGTTGTAAGTTATATGTCCACGACGCAAAATGGAATTATACCCTGTAAAGTTAATATTAAATATGAAACTCCTTTGAAAATGGCATGACAAATTTAGTTTTTGAAGGAAAATATTAACTTACCAGCAAATACGTCCTCACTTAAGTTTATAGTTTTAGATGCTTTGCTTATGCCGCCCCTTGTTAAATGAAACATCCGATCAAAAATGTCTGGATGGCCATAGTGAAATCGTACCCTGCAGCCGTGGAAAAGATGATTTGGACCAAAAATAGACTTTATAGAATGGACATACACAATACACTAAATCCTTTAGAAAAAATGCATATATCTAACCTAAATTTTGGCACGGATAAAAAACTTAGCGCATAAGAATGTGTTCATCGCATCATTGCTAACACTATAAGATCAAATAAGAAGCATGTTCTGACCTAAGGGGGTCAGCAAGGAATCTCTGTCCAATTGTGACGAAGCTTGTCTCTTGGTATGACATGAATCCAGCAAGTGATGAAACACTGCACCAAACAATAATCTCATATTATCCAAAAGACATTGTATGTTTGAAAGCCATGTCAGAAAAACTACAGACCTTCCTGTGAAAATATGCTCTCTAAGCCCGAGGATGGTTGGAGTTTGGTCCCTAGGATGCCTAACAAACTCTTGAAGTACATTTCTCATTTTGTAAGCTTCTTCCAAATAATTGTCCTGATAGCACCGAAATAAGTGGAAAGAAGGTATTTTATGGAGACAAACTATAGAAAAAATGTCCAGTTCATTACCTGATTCATGTCAATCGTTTGTAGGGCCTCTCCACGGGTGAATATAATTGCATGGTTTTGATTTTCAGGCTTCCCTTCTCCAATGATGGGTGGGCCAGGCAGCTTTATACGGTAAATCTCCTATGTAAATAATCAACAAGCAAGAGCATTTGAGGAACTGGATAAAAATAATCATATATTTCTGTGAGAAAGTATATTAATAGTTATGCACGTTATGCTTAACAAAAGATAGTTGACAGACAAAAAATTGGTAGGAAAAAAATAACTGATAAAATTCAAAAGATGATTAATACAAAATATTTAGAGGCTTAGATCTAAAACAGTACAAAATTTTCTGCTTTGATTCTTAAGCTAAGATTATTACCTGGTCTAAGTTATTTTCTGCTTTTATTAAAACAGAGGAATAAACCTTATGAGGCATATTGTCTACTATAATTTCCTTCTCCTCAATGTAGGCAACACGAAGAGCTGGATACCTTCATTGAGCACGCAAGAAGTAGAAATATCAGCACAATTCTAGAGATAATAATTACTCTACAAGTTTATATTTTTCAAACCATACCTTGCCATCAGATCAATAATATCTTGAGCATGCACATCACCATTAGATTTCTGTTCCCCGAACTTTTGACATGAGATGACATATGAAAATTTCATATCCGCAAGGGCATCTAATTCAGTTGATAATGATTGGTGAATGTTTCTCTTATTTTGTTCTCGCTCTGTCCCCACGGGTCCTTTATATAACTCTGCTCATTTAAAAGGATTAAGTTTTGGAAGCATACCAGGTTCCAAATAAATATGAAAACGAGAACGGCAAAATCATCACAGTTATCTGATAACAATCTGATCAAACTTTAGATGCTAGCTGATCTAAAATTCCACCCATTTTGGAAATCGAGCATCAAAATTTAATGATGAGAGGTTGGAAAGAGTAAGATAAGCTGTAAGTTTCTATGCGCACCTTGGTCATTTGTCCTGTCTAAAAAAGCTTGTAGTCTCAATGCCTTTCTGTAATACATCATTCCCCTAACTAAATAGTACACAATAGAGAGAGTCAGACAGCCTATAGGCGGGAACTTCAGTGATAGTTTACAAAAAAAATTGAGAATAATACTCCATATTACCGGTTCGACTTAGTGTTTGACCACGGAAAGAAGCCCAGTATCTAATGTCTTCACTTTTTACATTTGTACCAAGCCTTTCCAAGAAATTTGTCCATTCATCTAAAAAATGAGAATGTGGAGTCTTAGTAACAAAATATAACTAACAAAAGCAATTGCAACAAAAAATGGGTGAAAATAGAAATATGGAACATAAGTGACCTGGATATATCTTCTGCATGTAGGAAAGGATGGATGCTTCATCTTGATCTGAATGAAGCTCTTCATCTGAAAACTTTACTTCCTCCATGAAGTAGGGAGTTACTATGCTGAACAAATTACACGATGTCAGGATGCCATCAGATGTTCACTATATTTGCTTTCTTCTGTGATTGATATGGACAAGAATTTCCAAAACAAAGAACAATTACAGTTGACAACATAACTCGCCTATATTGATGTAAATGCTCCTACTGGTAAGTGGTCATGATCTTATTGATGGGATTTACTTGAAAAACATAAAGGCCCAAAAAATTCAGAGCTCACAATATTCTGTGGCTTTTGGTTCTATTTGAGTGCTGCACTGAAGTTCTCATCTTTTACAAAGGAATTATGGCCAATTGACGGAGACAACAGTATATGATACCGCCAGGCAGCTACTTCTACAGTTGATAAAAGCATCCATGTTTCAGGTATCATATTTCTCTCAAAACAATGTTTGAATATGTTTTCTTGCTTATTCCACACACAAAAACCTAAACAATTTTACATCTCTATATGCATTGACAGAACAAACAAGTTATATATGGACATGCCTAAGACTAGGCAATACCTCCACACACTCCACTTTGGTTTAACCCCCTGGCAATAAAGGGTGAGCCCACCGAACCTGCTGCCGCCCAAGTTTGGTGCTCAGTTTTGCTCAATTACTGATGAGGTGGTCCACATCCATCCACTCGCCCTCAAAGTTGCATGTGTTATGGTGTATGCACCCTCTCTAAAACATTACCCCTATTTTTTGCAAGTTTAGCTTCTGCATTCATACTCTTTGCCTACTTGTATAGTTGCATAGGACCATTCAACCCCCCACCCCCCCCCCCCCCCCCGGCGGGGGCACGCTCTCTGTGGTCCATTAATTGAACTCAATTCTATACCTCAACGCCTCTTGCCTCTTCTCATGTGTTGCTCAATGAGGCCTAAAATGTTTATTTAAATTGTGAAAGCTGAGACCAGTTTCATGCGCCAATCAGTACAACCAAAAGTCTAAACTTAGAATAAGGTTGGTTTATATCCACATATACTTCAACACCTTTTAGTGACGATTTTACAAATACCTTCCCTCAGCCACAAATTAGATCATACAGCTCATTGACTAATATTAACAAAATTAACCTGAAATAAGTTTTAACAGAATTTGAAAAGCACAAGTATTACCTAAATGACAACATACTGCGTACTTTGGGAGCAGCTGGCATATCCATGAAAAGAGAGGTAGCAAAAAATGAAATGCGTCGGCGAGCCTCTGAATTTGATGGAACTTCTGCAGCCTTCTCTTTTGTATTAAGTAGTAGGTAGAGACGTTTAACCTGAATATGCCAAATCATCTCATCATTCAGAGAGTTACTACCATTCCTGCACTCTGTCTTAGCTAATGAAGGATTATGTCAGACCTGCTCTTTGAGTGGACCACTGGCAGGAAATGGAAAGCGAATTTTTGATATTGAGCTGATCGACGCAAAGAGCTCTGGTTTGTAGTAATTGAATGCTCCATCGTTATCAGATATCAGTGTCTCAGAAGAATTTATCTGATCCAATACACTGTTGAAAGAGGAGACTGTTATCTAACCACAAAACAAAGGATGTAAAAGCATAGAATGATCACATATATTATATTATTGTTACCTTTGAGCATCGACAAGCATATCTTGGATCAGGGTATCAATGATATCTTGGAGTAAAATTGTCACCTCGTATTGAAGGCTTTGTTTGTTTGAATACTGGGTAACCATTAGGCATAAATTTCACTACATGTGCTGACATAATAGGATTCAATCAAAATATAAGAAGGCCATATACACTCTACCAGAGAAATAGGCTGTCACTCAAATCCCTACAAGCACCCACTCCAACCCTATGAAAACTAAAATTAGTCTGTCAGCTCCACCCACTGCAATACCTCGTCATCCCCTATGATAGAACTGCTATGTGTTGTATGCTAGTAAGTAACAGGGGATACAAACTGCACGTTGAACGGCAATCAATGTCTTTCAAGAAGAATGATGGTGCGATTTTAAAGTCGTAAGGACTTTGGCTAGTTCACCTTATTCCAGAAAACAATTTCAGTGCCATACTCTTATCTTTCCAAGGAACAAACTTAAGATTCAAACAGATAAAGATAAAAACCTAGCCCTACTCTCTGTTTTTCCTTCCTCGTGATGTCAGGATTTCGTAGTTTCTGTTGGTCGTTGTAATTATGGCACTATTATTTGGGCTGAGTTTCCTCTAATATAAATGGCATCCACCTACGTGTTCGAGGAAAAAAAACTACCCCTAATTAACGAAGTTAAGAAATCTCAGCCAGCCCTGGGTTGCTGCTGGCTCTCTGGTGCACCATTTCATGGACCACCAAAGCAGCACACGCAAACAAGTATAGTTATCCATTTCCTGAACTCTGGGAACAAACTCCTTCCCCATGCCCATCGGTATTCCTGCAAACTAATTCTGTAATTCTAGCCATCTCTGCCATTACCCGTATAACCTTTTAGTCCTCACGAACAACCAGTGTGCCAAAAAGGTGCAATGAAAGTACCGTCTAATTACAGATTACAGTAAAAAAATTGATTTGAGGTTGATGTGTTACAGTAAAACAGTGAAGTATAGAACATAAAGGGAAAGAGACAAATAATACTAGTGAAGTGATTACCAAAATCTCAGCCAGCCGTTCAAATTTGTCAACCAGCAAAGGCAAGTGATCCATCTTAAAATCGACCAATAAACTTGAGTTCTGAATACTCTTTTTTATTTCGGCAAATATGGCAGCTATTACCCTGAATAGAATCTGTCAAACATCATCATAATATTCACGGGAACATGTACGACCAAAGCATTGCAAACATGAGAGAAAATGTACTAAAATTGGTAATGTTGAAGTAAAATGATTACCTCTTCTCCACATCACCAATAACGAGAAATCTGAAAATACTTTTTGTCAATTCATAGAAATCGTTGATCGCACAAAACATGTAGTTATCCTTCTTAATTCTCTGGAAGAGCTGTGCACTATTTCCAGTAAAATTTGCTGCCATATCAACTGATGTTGAAAACTGTCACGGAAGGAAGACAAGCATAACATTATACAAAGTTCTATGACACATTTTATAGATAGACAGAATACAGATGTAAGCCTGAGCGCAGAATAACATATTTTGCACTCCGGCTAGCACGAGTGAGCCAGGCTAGCCAACTAAACCCACCCTCCACGTGCGTTCCTGTTCTAGCTAGGAGAACTAACCCATCCACTGGGAATCCGCTCTTAATTGTGATTATAAAAACTAAGGAATATGTAGTAAAGTAGTAACTTGTAGTAAAAATCAAGCAATATATGGTTTAAAAAATTGTTTGTAGTAAAAGTAAAACTCAAACAATATGTAGTCAAAAAATTGTAGTAAAACTCCAGCATTATTTAGTAAAGTAATTAATTTGTAATGAAAATCAAGATATGTAGTCCAAAATTTGATATTAAGCTGTACAAATCTTGTAATCAACACCAGTTAATAATTACTTCACGATTTTCTATTATTTGTTTTTTCTCCTATCCCCAAAACATTACGACATTTCATGGTTGTTTTACTAACTTGCTTCTTCTTGCCCCCCCCCCCACCCCTTCCCCCCTCAATCTTCTTTTACAGGGTATGCTATGATTTTACTGTTGGCTCATATGATTTAATATCATACTAGGTTCAGGAGTGTGACATAAAGCGTTTTTAGTACATATATAATGATTTTACCTTTGGTTCACTATAGTTTTATCATTGAACTTAGGTTCCAGACCGTGAAATAAAGAGTTTTACTAGTTTTACTAGATAGGAACACTTTTACTATTAGTTCCATGCGATTTACAATCAAATTATGGCTCGGAGTGCACCGTAGAAGACTTTGCCACTTGTACTACATGGCACTAGTCTTTTACGGTCAAGCCTAGAGAAATGCTACATATTTCCAAAGTAGTGCAGAGTGTATTGCACTGAAATCATGATCTGTCATGTATAAATAACAGTTCCATATACCTTTTTGGCAACTAAAAACAAGGGCCAGCGAATAGAACCAGAACGATACTCTAGTGACATGGGCATTGTCATCAAATCCATCTCTCTGCAAAACCAATGAAATATGAAGGAGAAAGTAATCTGATGAAGCTTATGTCGCACTGGAATAACCAGAACCTACCTATTGCTTATTAAATCCTCCGAGCGGAAGCTATTTATTATCTGGTTCCAAACCAGAGCGAATTTTGTTGGGTCATGTCTTTCAGATTTACCCAAATCCTGAAAACAGTGTAATATGAGAAATAATAATAAGAAAAGCACCTTCAAGGTAAAGTGGACATGATCAGATTCAACCTTAAATATTTTCTTTTCCAAGAAACTAGGCAATATCCCTTTTTTCTCTTTTGGACTTGAGCGAGGAACAAGGCAAGCATTGAACACTTCTGGTAAGGTACAGAACCGACTTCTAACCATTCCCATTGTGCGAATCTAGGAGTAAGTATAGGAAATAAGAATCTGTAAACATCTGAAATAAACAGTCAAGAGTTTAGTGGCGCTTCACCTCACCTCACCGAGATGATGAACGATACCACACATACCACCGAAAATGGTACAGAATACAGAATACCAAATTTGTGTGTCCATGAAATAGACCTGTTGAAAATGCAACGAAATTAATTAGTTTATGAGCCATATGCAAATTAAATATTTGAGTTCATATGAGTTCTTACAAGAATTATAGGGGCCCATACAGCAAGAATTGCGCCAGCATTGCTCTTGACTGCAACAAAACAGATAGAATCGTCACTCTGTGTTCAGTGTTAATTATCAAACTCAGTACCCTATTGAGTAAAAAGGATGATTAATGGACAGGGGAAGATGAGATATGGGGGAAGACCTTGTGGAAAGAATTCATGCCACTCATATATATTCACATTGACCCTCATGATTTCTTTCGTAGGTTCCACAAGAGGCTTAATCTGCTCAAGTTATATTCAGAAAAAAATGTAGTAGGAGGAGAGGTTACACAAAATAAATGTAGAGATAAGAAACTAAGGCGTGCTTAAAAAAATAACAAACACTCAAGCAGAACTTCTCATGGTGTTACTATGTTCTATCATTAACATAACCTAAGACCATCGTACATGCATTATAAATTGTAACTGAGTTGGACCTACATACATGCATTTTCACTGATTTGAATAAATCTTGAGTCGCATTGCGCTGCATAATAAAAATAAAAGGTGTGTAGATTCTATATTGATAGATATTCTTACCTCGAAGTAGTAGCTGAATAAAAATTTACTTGATAAAAGAACCGTCCAAAATGATGTATACCTGTTGAAACACAGAAATAATATTTAGCTCACATCAAATGGCCTCCAAAGTATGTGAATAATAATACACATATTTTACTTTAGTAAAGGTACTTGGCCTTCATGCATTCCTCTTCCAACATATGACGGGGCCTGCACACATCATTGGCAATATATCAGTACTTCATTAAGGTATAATGCCCATGCACGAGATCTGTAAGTCATGGTGCAGTACAAAAAGCTGATTAACAGCTCTATAGAAGGAAAAATATTTTTTTTGGAAATTTAGGTTGACTCAAATGTTGGAAAATAAGATAGCATAACAATGTATTCCACTGAGATCAATTTCTGATATTAACTACAAAACGTAAACAAAAACAAGTTCTACTCTTGAGCAAGGTAAAAGATCATACCTGGCACCACCAGGATAATATATTGCAAATTCGCCAGGTAGATGTCTCTATATAGCTGCTTACAGCTGGAACGAAAAAGAGTGCCATCCCAATCACGTTGCTTGTCAGGTAAAATGCCACAGCTACCATATACTTTGACAGGCAGAACATTCCAAAAAAGTTTTTAGGACGTCTAGCAGAACAAGCCTTGTAATTTTGAGAACTGGAATAAAATATGGGCAGAATGATTGCCCATGTAACCGCAAGAGAGAGTTTTATGACAAATCTTAGTTTCTGGCTAGATCTCATTGTTCCCCTGGTTCTCCATGAAAATAAAATATCAAGGACCACTGCACAGAAACAATTAGACACATCACTGAAGAATGAAGACAGAACAATAGGAAGAAAGTTACATCAATGTGTTAGTACTAATTCGTCAGAATTTATGGTATAGATATGCACAAGCAAATTCCAAATTAACCTTGAAGAACTCGAAGTACTGCATTGGTTATGAAAATACTCAGAATATCCTCAAAAAAGATTGGATCTAGTAACTGAAGAGGGCTTTCCAATCCATGCCATGCTATTATTATCAGAATCTGGAAAGAGAACGTATGAGAAAATGGGTCAAAAGATCTGGCAGTGATTAAACAATATATAAATGTATCACTCCACAACCATTAATGTAAGAACTAAACCTGAAGCCCAAGCACAAGGAGTGTCCACAGCCTATCAAAGCTTCTGAAGATATGCCAAAAGGAACGAACCTCAACAAAATTTGTCTTTCCCAACCACCTCTGCTGAGATGTCACACTTATAGTTTGCTATATGCAATAGCAGGAAAATGGAGAACAAGAGCACATGTAAACAACTATTCAAAAATGAATGTACTGAAACATGCACATTTCTGTTAGTTGTGAATGTACATGAAAAGCTTAAATTGCATTATGTTATGGCGCTGCTAGAAGGAGGGTGCGAGAGGGCCGGCCGGGGACCTTTTGCCCACGGCCGGGCAAGATGGAAGGGATTTCCTTCTTAATTCTTGCTTTATTAGATTGATACATCTCCTCTCTTTATGTAGAGAGGTCTGGGGAAGCGGTAATGGCGACGGCGGGAACTTGATCTGGTGGATCGGGACTCCCGCCGACGCGGTCGATGCGGGGCCGGAGCTGACCGGCGGTGGCTGCTGCAGCGGAGCGCCGGGCGCGGCGGAGGCCGCCAGGAGGGGCGGCTGCCACTGTAGCCAGGGCGGGACGGTGGTGGCGGTGGATGGCAGCTGCAGCGGCCCGGCGAGCGCGGCGAGGATGCCCTGGGGCAGCGGCAGCGGCTGCTGCGGCAGAGCGCCAGGCGCGGCGGAGGCCGCCAGGAGCGGCGGCTGCCATTGCAGCCAGGGCGGGGCGGTGGATGGCAGCTGCAGCGGTCCGGCGAGCGCGGCGGAGGCCGCCTGGTGCAGCGGCTGCCATGGCAGCCACAGCAGCGCGGTGGCGGCGATGGGCGGCGCAGCCGGGTGCGGCCTGTAGGACCCGGCCAAGAACAGGTGGATCTCCTGGACCGCCTGAGTTAGGTCCCACAGCGCTCCGGACACCTCCTCCAGGGTGAGGACGGCAGGGGCGGGCGAGACGGAGGATCCCGATGCGGGCAGGAGTGGGGCGACGGTCGTGGTGGTCGCCGGAGGCGACAAGCTGACCGGCAGCAGAAGAGACGGGTTGGGCGGCGGTGAAGACATGATCAAACCGAAGCTAGCTGATACCAAATTGTTATGGCGCTGCTAGAAGGAGGGCGCGAGAGGGCCGGCCGGGGACCTTTTGCCCACGGCCGGGCAAGATGGAAGGGATTTCCTTCTTAATTCTTGCTTTATTAGATTGATACATCTCCTCTCTTTATATAGAGAGGTTTACTTGACTCCCAAGCAAGGTTTACTTGACCCCTAAGCAAGCGACCCTTCTCTAATTAACCCTAAGACTAACGGGCTATACTGCCAGCCCAGGCCCATTACGTACTCTAACACATTATGATAAATAATAATAATAATGTGGCAAGTTATTATAAAACACAAGCTTAGGGAACATAGCTGTTCAATGTGAAATTAAGCTACATGGCACGTTGTTTCTACATTATTACCACATGAAACTAAAAAACATAGAGTAGATGTTTCATTTCTGAAGGCAAAACATAAAATAGACTTTAAGCACTGAATTTGGCTACTTCCTTATATTCTCAATACAGATGAATGGGAATACAAAATTGCTTCTCATAAAAAAAAAACTGCAAGATTGCTTTACTCGGAACTGAATACGTAAACAAAAAAGTTAGGTATATGATACAAATAGTATACCATATTGTGGAATGGCCTTGTTCTGATATTTACTACCTGTTGTGATTGGTCAGGTACTTCTGTATTAACAATGTTTTGTGCTGAGGAGGATCCACGAGGCAATTGGGAATTTTGTATCTTAGTTTCATGAGACTTTTTATTCTTAGTAGATGTGAAAAAGAAGTCGTTGTTGAGACGCATGGGCCAGCCAAGTTTGAAGCAGTCTGCAGACCTGCATCTTTACATATTTAGTACTTCATCTGAGTACCAAAGGCAAACCCAACAAAACGTGGTATCTGACCAGAAAAATTCGTTGAGGTCATCGTAGTTTCTCCATGTTGAGTGATCAGATACTCCATTTTTGTTCTTTAGAGCTTCCTTCATTACAAAAAGAATACTGCCATCATTATAACTTCCAAAGCTGTGCTAAGTCTAATTGCTGAAAAGTAGGGATGTCCAACCGCATATATCTCGTCGTATATTGGTGCCACTACTTTATTAAGAAATGATTCGTCTTCTCCGCCGTATGCAGGCCTGACCTTTTCTCCAGTAATTAAGCTTACAGCTCCAGAAAGCACTCCATATAGCTCGTATGACATCTGAAGCAACAAGTGGTTATCTTTTGTCGCAAATGTGGACTTAACTTTGTGGCAAAGTCTTCAGCACAAAAATACAGAAACTACTTGGAAGCAAAAATTGCTTTTAAGCAAAAATAGTCCTCGAATAGTGACAGTAGATTTGTTTTTCTAACTATAAAAACATGCATAACACTTGCTTAAGCTCCTTTCTGCAAGAATCTTATCTGGGAGAGCAAAAGCTAACCACAGATTAAGAGTTTGCTAGGGGAACTCATAATTCAATTCGAAGCAGTACAACATGAAACAACAACCCAGCTAAATCTAAAACCTTTTAGATGTGATGGTGAATTATGAAACAGCAAAAGAAAAGGACCACAGAGACTCTCTGACAGCAAGATACCCTGATGAGAGATAGAGGGGAGGAGAGATGTAGAGTAGAGACTTGCCACTGGTAATTCAAGCAGGTAACTCTGGCCATTCTCTCTTATTTAAGGTATTAGGATCTGCTTCAGTACGCCCCCCCCCCCACCCCCCTAACGCAATCAACGGTGGAGATTAAAAACACACCTTTTCAAGTGAAAGGGTATAATGGTCTAGTAATTATTTAATTAACTTAAGAAAAGAATCCATCCTGCAGTTCCAAAAGAAAAAAAAATCCATCCGTTGGCTCAAGTTTCCATGGACTGACATCGCATCATCTAGATGGCATGCATAGCGCTTGGATGCTCCAGGTAGCAGCCTATCATGTACATCCGGCCAGCTGTTGGAATGTGCACGGCTTTCATAAGAAGTTAGAGCATTGGGTCAAGCAGGCCATGAACATCAGTGAAGCCGCTGCAACCATGCCGCTAAGAACGCACATGGTATTGATTAAGCGGACGAACCCTGAATACTTCGGCTGCAATTGTGGTGCGGATAGCGGAACCAGTTGGTGTGTGGATCGATCAATGGAGTGCACAAACATGCCTTCAGCCTGCCTGTCCCGAATAGATGCAGGAGCAGCCCCAGCCCGTCATCGCTATCCCGGGCAGCCGGACGGCCGCAGCAGTGCTAGCGGAATGAGCAGCGTATTCCTTTTTTTCATAGGCAGGGATGAGCTGACGCAGTTTAATCATGATTAGCACTAATTAATAGCAAAAGAAAAAATTGCCCTTTTATATTTTTGAAAGGGGGATGTACTGATCATTCTATTTTTGTGAGGAATGTCACTTTAAAATATTTTGTCCTGCTAATTAAAGCAATAACTTTGGCCATTTTCCACTGAAACAGATAGTATTTCTTTTTTACACAATCTAATGTTCTTTTAGTTAGAATGTATTTACAAGCGTATTTGCAAAAGTTTGCGCTTGAAAGATCACATTGCACCATACAAAAAACATGAGCAAGGTAGCCTTACAATATAAATGCACTCAATCTTCGATCTTTCCTTTTTTTTCCCCTAAAATGCACATGTGACCATATTTATGCACACAAATTTGCTGGTGCACGTGAACCAACATATCCTACTAGGAAGATGGGTTTGAACATGTGTTGCTTGGTAGGAAAACCATGCGTCCTACCATTTATCTAGTCAACTTAGAATATAGTTCAGAAAAGAAAACAAGCACTAAAAACATCCAAACACTTGGCACATGCCTGCTAATTCTATAAGCATGGCTATTATTACTGTTATTGTTGTTCTCGTCTGTTGTCAACAACAAATGTGTAAGAACTACTCCTAATAATAGTATTATTATAAAAAGATTCTTCTGGCAGAAGCATTTACATGGTAGATTTTACTACCAAGCAATGAAAATTTATATGACCGATATAAACCAATAAACATATATCAAATGTTCAGAGATGATTTCAAGAAAAAACTAAATTTAGTTATAGTTTGAACAATTAATGCAGTGAGAGCAATGGAAAGATGAAGGACAAATAGTTTACGTACATGATGAAAGATGTAGCATAAGCATTCTGGCATAAGTCTTAAATTTGATGCTTCTCCCCATATAAGAAGATAAAGAGATATGTACAGAAGTTTATGTTGCTGAATTTCCTGCTTCACAGAGGGCAACCTGCAGGTGCAATAAAAAGAGGACCAGTACAAGTAAAAAAACACTTCCTTGAAATTCACTCAAGCTGATGTTCAGTTAGATGCAGTCCAATCTAAAGAAATAAAAACTGCATATATTTACCATATGTTGCTTTTTCTCCCCAAAAATTTGCACCAGGTCAGATAACTCTCAAATGTTTTCGCTAATAATTCCTCTACTGCTCTTTCATCAAGCTAAAAACAGGCATATCAAAATGTTATTCTAATATGTTAACCAGAAGATAGATAAGGCAAACAATATTCTTGTATGAATACCATTGGAGCAGAGGATGACTTTGGATTCAACCGAGCATGCATATTTGCAAGCAGAAGAATGAGATGCTCCCTTTGGTTGGCAACATTCCCTTTCTACGCCACCCCCCAAAAAAAAGCAACCCCAAATTACTGAGCTGAAATGCAAGAGAAAGCCACTGGTACTAAATCTGATATTTGAACAAATAACTAGCCAACCTGGAATCCGAACCAACTTTGCAGCCATCGGAAAATATCTGTCTGACTTTTTTCACCCTTGACATTAGCCAATGGAAGACTGCGTACATTAAACACCGCAGACACTGCAACTTTGATCTGCACAATAGTATATCATAAGAAATTTTATCTAAATGCAGAATGCAGGCTCAGTAATTAAGTAACAGGCTAAAGGTTATTCATTCCAAAGAAGAATTACTACTCCCTCCAATCCATATTCCTTGTCGCTGCTTTAGTACAACTTTAAAGCATCGACAAGTAATATGGACCGTGGGAGTATCATCTTTTGTCCTATGAGACGTAACATTGGAATTAAATATCCATATTTCAGAAATGAGAAAACAGTTTCTTTATAGCACTAGCCAATTGCTACTATGTTTTGTATCCCAGAAAATTTATCCTGCAATGAGGATTGGTCATTGTCTTGGCAAATACCATCTGGTAACTCAGTACAAGTCCTGGTAACAAGGAGCTAGTGCCTTTTGTATCATACCAAACATGAAGATATCACGAGTCATTGGCCCTATTAGAAGGCACAATTCTTGTTTTTTTGTACTGTACTTTAATTATCCTTGCACAAATAGTATACCCAGAAGGTATATTTTTGACTTTTGAGTAGAAATATGTCCAAACCTCTTGAAGAAGCATGATTGGTTGCTGACTTGATCTAGGATGAAGTGGAATAATATTGTATCGGAAGCCTGACTTGTCGCCAAAATCTTCACTAGCAACAAGGCTCTGCAAAGTTATGAAAACTTTAACTACATGGCACATCATACATCATAATTATTATTTTGTGAAAGGTATCAGAACCTCCAAGCCAGTCCCGATGAGAACAGCCTTCAAAACTTCTCCCAGGACAGGCATTAGTTGATGTGCATTAGCTTGCTTTTTCCTATAAAATGGCAGAAGAGGATGGAAATCACATTTTGGTTGGGGATAGTGGTTTAGCTGTGGTTCTTAAGAAAGTAGTCTTTTAATGAAAACTTTGATTGCCCCCGGTCTCCGCATCAGAACTTTTAAGTAGTCTACAATACAGATTTGTATCTGAAAGAAAGATCATACTTACTTCTCATAGAATGATTTAATCTCCCGGGCATCATTTCTTTCTTTCCTCTTTGAGAAAGTGCTTTTCTCATCCTGTTTGGAAAGTAAATACAACATTATTTAACCAATAAATAGTGACTTGTTGCATATATCTTAATGTAACAGAAAGAAAATGTGCATTCATGTTCTGAAACAAGGAATATCTGCTAAGATGTGATATACATTTACAGCATGTATAATATGCTCCAATGTTCAGGATATTTATTTATATTGCATTTATGCAATCCGAATTAAGTTAATTTTCATCATGTACATACCTGCTCCAATCTCTGAAGAAGTGTAGTTTTAAATTGCCGAACACCCCTCCCTGTTGAACGAGGATCCAACATATGAGCCTTTTCAAAGGCGTGAAATCGACCTGTAAAATGATAAAAGTCAACTCTTGTAGATAAAGACCCACTTTGGCTTTCCAACATAGTTCAATGATTATAGCACTTTGTTCTGCATTAGAAAAAATTTAGTAATTGACCAAGCAAAGTTCACAGTGCTAAGAAGAAAGAAAAAAAAGGTAGGCAGGGCGAATCAAGACGGTAATTGAGATATTTGACGTTCTTTGCTGGTAATTCCCCATAAGCTCTTCGGTGATGCAATATCATAAGTTATGCCACCTTTTATGCGACCTGATGCAAATGTTGTACTGCAGCCCAAATTAAGGAATGTTTTTCACTTGCCTGCTGATCAAGCTACCTGTATTTTTAAGGCTTCCAACAACCTACTCTGCTAACGAAGGGAAATAAGCAGAAAGGTAGTACTTCTAAAGAAGAATGTTCTTTGTGGAAGAATCTTTGGCTGATTCTAGAACAGGCCCTCTAGCCTTTGGAATATAACCAGTTAACATCTGGTCCTACAACAAATTTCTTTTAAATGAAAGTGGAAGACAAGGATATTCAAGATTCAAGAAGGTGATGTGCTAAGCATGTGAGCTGCCAAGTAGCCTCGCCCCTCATCCTTTGCAGAATCTCCAAATTACCAGATGTAACTAAATCAGCAACGATGCTTAAGCGATGGTGGAAAGCAGCAATGGACGACCAAGCACCCGAGAACTCACGATCACCAACCATAAACTTCCGGCATCAGAGGATATGACAACACAAAAGATAGAATACTCCTGAACTGAAACGAGTGGCACCAAACCACCTCGAATCTCTTCAGGCTGGTTTCGTACCCGCGTTATCCTGAATACAGTCACCGACAGGATCTCAAATGACATACTGATTCTAGAACAGGCCCTCTAGCCTTTGGAATATAACCAGTTAACATCTGGTCCTACAACACATTTCTTTTAAATGAAAGTGGAAGACAAGGATATTCAAGATTCAAGAAGGTGATGTGCTAAGCATGTGAGCTGCCAAGTAGCCTCGCCCCTCATCCTTTGCAGAATCTCCAAATTACCAGATGTAACTAAATCAGCAACGATGCTTAAGCGATGGTGGAAAGCAGCAATGGACGACCAAGCACCCGAGAACTCACGATCACCAACCATAAACTTCCGGCATCAGAGGATATGACAACACAAAAGATAGAATACTCCTGAACTGAAACGAGTGGCACCAAACCACCTCGAATCTCTTCAGGCTGGTTTCGTACCCGCGTTATCCTGAATACAGTCACCGACAGGATCTCAAATGACATACTGATTCTAGAACAGGCCCTCTAGCCTTTGGAATATAACCAGTTAACATCTGGTCCTACAACACATTTCTTTTAAATGAAAGTGGAAGACAAGGATATTCAAGATTCAAGAAGGTGATGTGCTAAGCATGTGAGCTGCCAAGTAGCCTCGCCCCTCATCCTTTGCAGAATCTCCAAATTACCAGATGTAACTAAATCAGCAACGATGCTTAAGCGATGGTGGAAAGCAGCAATGGACGACCAAGCACCCGAGAACTCACGATCACCAACCATAAACTTCCGGCATCAGAGGATATGACAACACAAAAGATAGAATACTCCTGAACTGAAACGAGTGGCACCAAACCACCTCGAATCTCTTCAGGCTGGTTTCGTACCCGCGTTATCCTGAATACAGTCACCGACAGGATCTCAAATGACATACACACTGCACCACTTACACACATCGACGTTCAACGTCCATCTTGCACCCCAGGTCCTCCCTGAGCTGCCGGCATTTCCTCGAGCACGTCGCGGGCACCAGCGAGCCGCAGTCTACCACCATCATAAGGTGAAAAGTCCTAGAGAACACTCGAGGGAGAGTTATCGTGCGGGCGCTTACAGAGGTACGCGACGCGCGGGGACTCGGCCTCGATCTGGTTGGCGACGCGCAGGAACGGCCGTATCTCCAGCACGAGCGTCTGCGGGAGCTTCTCGCTGTCGAACTGCAGCGCCGCCGTGACGGCGCTGGCGCTGGCGCTCGCCTCCGCGGCGCTCGCGCTGGAGGACGCCGTCATGGGCGGCGGCGGGAGCGGCGGGGGAGGAGGGGGCGCCCGCCACTGCGGCGCCGGTGCGTACCGCAGCGGCTCGACCTCCACGATCTCCGGCTCCATCGCGTGAGGCGTCCTTGCGGAGGAGGCGAGCACTCGGCACTCGGCACCATCGCCGCTACTTATCTACTAAATCCCGCCTTCGCTTTCGCTTTCGTCGTCGCCTTAGCCGCTAAGCTTTATCGCTTTTCCTCCCCCGGGCCGGCGCGGAGGTGGCGGCTTTCGCTTTTTTCGGCGATCGCCTCGCCTGCCGCCCGCTTTTGATCTCGGATTTGGTTGGCCCGGCGTCTGTGTGCGTGCACTGGTGAGGCGAGGCGAAGGCTTTTTCTACGAGGCTGGGGAAGGGGCGAGGGAGGGGGAAACGAGTAGTGCGAGAAAAGATGGTGTGGGGGGAGGCTTTTTGAACGTTCGGGGGTGGGGTACGCGTTGCAGAAAAAGTGTGGGGGTGTCTAGTGGTAGATTGGCATTTTCCCCCTTCGTTTGCTGTCTTTTGCCAGAGAAAAGAATTACATCTGCCTTTGCTTTGGGGCTTTGACGTCCCTCTCTTGGTGGGTAGAGTGCTTTGGAGAGCACTGGCTAAGCAAGAGTGCTAAGCAACGCTGTTCTGGGCTAAGTGATCTACCTTGTCATTCTAACAGAGAGAGAGAGAGAGATTGCGAAGAGGCTTTCGCCCTGCTTTGTGGATAAAATCAATAGACCGAGCGATACAAGGTGATTGGATTATCCTCTTACAAACCAGATCAACGAAAACTAGGACGAAGCAAGGCGAGGGCGCGGGCAATGCACAAGGAATGCATGGCCGGACGCCGCTGGCTTGCCACCGAGCAAAAGTACAGGAGTGACGGAACGACAACCAGAATAGTCTGAAGAAACTGACCGACAGAGAACTCACGTCCCAAGATGAAGGAGAGAAAACAAACAAGACCGCCAAATGGCGGTGCTGAAGAAGTTCCGCCTCATGATCCACACCTACCCGCAAACATCGGCGCGACGCTACCCGAACATGAATGCTTGGACTACTCCCTTAAGAGGGTAACGACGCACCGCACCACGTCGCCCAGTCCGACAGAACGGACATGGGTTTTCACTAGAGAGCCGGCAAGCAAGGAAGGGAAGGCCCACAGAGGCACCCCTAGGAGGGAGGCAACACCCGCAGGCATCGCCGATGTCGGCGCCAAAGTGTTGAGATTTCACTAAAAGTATCTCCCTCACCTTGCCGAGGAACCTGGTCACTGAGCCGACCGTGACGGGGATCCCGTCACACTTGGATTTTGGTCTTCGCGTTTAGACCAGGCCCAGCTACCATCAATGGCAATGCCCTCACCCTCGATATCCACATTGCCAAGAACAGTTGCCAACACTACTACCACGAGGCTCGCCAAAGAGTTTACTATGCAACCCACCTTTTGGGGTCGCCGCCTCGACATCCAAGACTCGAGCCCCCATGCACCAACAACCGTCACACCCCGAGACCACGGATGGCATCCTACGACCACAAATCAACCCGAGCCACCTGCCTTGAGGGATCGTCAATTTAACTGCATTTCTCTGCCTATGATTCTCAAGCCTGAGACTCGCGTTGTGATATGGGGTGTATCCCTTGAGGGGGGGGGCGATCTTCAAAAATTATAGGAAGAAATGAGAAGGGAAACACAGGGATGAACAAAAACACGAGAGAACTACATAGCTTCCTCGATGGAACACACATCCACTAGTGGACGGGAACCCAAGGCAACACATGCACTTGCAATGTAGAACCACACCATGCAGTTGAAATGGTTTCTCGCAAACACTAAAACACAAGGGAGTCCACAAGTCCTAGGACAAGGAGGCCTTGCACTCCTCGGAGTCTTCACCTCTCAAGGTGGTCTTGGGCTCCATGGGAGTCTTCAGCACAAAGAGTGGCCTTTTCTCCATAGGGAATCATCTCCCAAAGGGAGACGTTGGGTCCCACAAGGGGAGGTAGATTGGGGACAAGATACCTATGCAAATCTTCGTTTAACCATAGAGAAGAAGTGGGAGAGGAGTATATATATGATACCCACCATGAATGGGTATGTGGGAAGGGAAAGATACATGGGCCTTGGCCAAGATCTGCACGCAAGCAGCTATCCAGACAGTTCATGCCTAGAGCTCGCTTAGGCTTTGGCTCCTCGGCGTTTGTAGAGGTATAGTGTTGGACGGGCCATGTAAGGTCCTGACCGGCTCGGGTTTGACCCAAAACGATTCGGTCCAACCTCCAAGTCCACTCTCCCTAGCCTTGAATGCTCCGGGCAATCTGCCAGGATGGTTCAGCCTTTGGCTTGGTGCGAGTACCATCTCCATGGTGGGACTATCCGGCAATGATGACATGCAAGACACATGGGGTTGCGTGGCACCTTCGTGTAAGTATCCCAATAGTTATCGTCCCAACGAAGAGCGAAGTAGAGTTATATGAATAGCATTTAGGTCACACACAAGTTCCCACAGGTCTTGTGCAAAGTAACTATCTAAAAATTTACATATGGTAATATTGTCCCGTGAAACAAATATACCAGAGTGGCAGAAAGTTTGATAGTTGCAACGGGAATAATAAAGAGCTTAAAAGTAAATATACAATGTAAAGAGGTAAAAGTAAAAGGTTGCCGTTTGAAATAGAGAGGTTAGGTGCAGAGAAACTTCGGATCATGGTGTACATTAAGTGTGCCAGTGCAACTGTAATATGTTACCTTGTATTGTGATTCTAGCGCATAGATTGTTTGTTCTGTAGGAGGTTCACCCTTGAGTGGTCAGACTCCTCCATGCCAGAATTGTTCTTCCCCATAGTCCTGCTTCGACGTTGCCATAACATGGTCATTTCCGCCATTAAGGTCATCAGACCGGATAAGCGCTTTTTTCATTGATCACTGGTATCTCATGTTGTCTTCGCTCCTCATATATAGCAACACCTGTCATCTGGAGATCACAGATTGTTGGGAAACTTAGTAGAAAAAAAATCGCACCTACGATCACCAAAATCAATATGAAGATGCATAACGGGTTGGGATCAACGATCTTTACCGACTCCGAAGTGCAACGAAAGAAGAAGAGTCGGTGTAGATCGTGCTTGAAGTCCCTTGAACGTTGATGAAGATCCCGTGAACCGTCCTCGAATGATCCCTCAAACCAAAGACCGAAAGCACGGCCTCTCTACTTGGTTGCAAGCGTGCGGTCTTCACGATCCGGCTGCGTTTCGCCGTCTAGAGCTAATCGTCGCTAGAGAATTAGAGGGAGGAGATTAGAACCACACTGGGCTTCTAATTATGAGGATTAGAGGTGTCTAGGGCTAGCTCTAATTAGTCTAGGACCAACTAGAACTAGATCAACTAGAAGAGGCACCCAAAAAACTTGTGTTCAGTAGGGTGGAAAACCTCTAGTATATATAGGTTTAGGGGGGAGGAGAGGGCAGCCACCAAGGGAGGAAAGTCCTCCCTTGGTGCGCCAGCCTACGGGGGAGTCCAACTCCACCCCTAGTAGGATTCCCCCCCCCCCACGAGGAAAGGGGGGCGCTACCTCTACATGGGCCTTTATGACCCAAGTCTCCTTCCACCTCTTGGCCTTTTAAGGCCATTGCTATTAATTTTTATATATAATAATTAAAAAAATTTAAGTATTATATATATAATTTAACATCTCTAGAAATATTTTCCATCTATATATAATTAATCGGTAATGCCCGGTATTACCCGATATTCACTGAAACCCTTCCGGTGACCCCGAAACACTTCCGGAACCTCTTGGAACTATTCCGGATATTAATGAAACTATTTCATGAATATATATTCCCATCATTCTTGTTCCACTAACACTCAGCAAATCGTGATTGCCTTAAGGTTGTGACCCCGTAGGTTCGGTAAATCATAGACATGAACGAACCCCCTTCGTTCAATGACCGATAGAGGAACCGTGGACATCCATATTAGTCCCTATGATTACACGAATAATATTCGAGTGAACCTTTGGTTATCATGTGATGTTCCCTTTGCTTTGTGATGCATCGGTATCCTCCTGAGTCATCACCATGCTCACTATACCATCGCTCCCGTTACCAGTTTTGTTCTTCTTTCTCGTTGACGTGTTCTGGCATCCCCGTGACGAAGTCACCTATGTATAGCCAGACAATGATGGATGTCGTCACACCGAGAGGGCCCTAAGAATATATCTCCATCGTCGGAGGAGAAAATCCCACTCTTGAGTCGTTCGTTCACTTGTCAAACTTTCCGATGAGCCCGGAAGTTGTTGTTATGATCACCTTGTTCCAGATGACGTTTGAGCAACCCCAAAGTCCATCGTCTGGTAGGAAGTGACCAAGACACTCTCATGGTCTGAGGAACTAAAGAACACATGCTAACACTCCGTGTTATAATAGATGATTTCATACGATATGATCACTAAGTATAACATACAAGATTGGGTCGATTCAATATGATAGTTCTTATAACGTCATACCCTCAATGTTGTTTTAGGACTATTGTTACACCTGACGATATCCTAAAATCTGGGAAACATGATCACTGAGCCAGTCCTAGAGGCTGGACCGGGAACCTATTGTTTGACTGTTTATCATTTCGCATGTGCATATGAGTTTTCCACTGAATCGCATATTCTAGGATCATAATAGTTATAGCATGAAATATAAACTCTTAATTATGAATAATGGGAATATAATAATACAATATTATTGTCTCTAGGGCATATTCCCAACACAGATTCACAAAAAAATAGGTGGTACATGTGTAGGTCTTCGGAACATGTTGCATGGCCCCTTAAATTGGACAACGCTCATTATGTGCACCACAGATAAACAACTTACTGAACAATCCTAGAACTATATTACCACAAATGACGACATATAAAATAGGCACAAATGAATCTCACCAATCCCCTACATCTCCCATGCCTAGGGGGTTATATTACTTACGCATGAGAGGGAAATAACCAAACAACTTGGAGATTAAATAAAGAGAAATCATCTCAATATATAATATCACAAAGATCCGCAACCAGATGAATGATTAAATGAGTCTCGGTCTTGATATGAGTATGATTACAAACCCTAATCTTACAACTTGGAACTTCTCTCCCTATGGTGGTGTTGCGATGAATGGAATGGAGATGGGGCAGAAGAGAAAGAATGGCTCTCCAGTGTTTCTTCTTCTCTGTATCTCTTCTCCCTCTGCTTTGGATGTGGCAGCGGCGACCCTCTTTGTAGTCTGATGTTGTTGCCTTCACAAAAGTTGCTTATGTAGACGATGTGGTGGCGACGCCGTGTGGTATGGCCGCCGATACGAGTGAGCACGCTCGTACCATGCGTCGTCTTGCGCTTTGTTTGCACTGATGAACTTTAGCCCAAAAGGAAAGTTGTTCCAAATGACTTCATTTGCTAGGGTATTAATTGGTTTCCTTCCAAATATGTGTATTCCTACACATCAATAGTAAAAACAAGTTTTCTTCTTTCTCAAAAGATTATTGATACATCTCCGCATATCTATAATTTTTTATTGTTCCATGCCAATATTATACAACTTTCATATACTTTTGGCAACTTTTTATACTATTTTTGGGACTAACATATTGATCCAGTGCCCAGTGCCAGTTCCTGTTTGTTGCATGTTTTTTGTTTCACAGAAAATCCATATCAAACGGAGTCCAAATGGGATAAAAACCGACGGAGATTTTTTTGGAATATATGTGAATTTTGGGAAGTGGAATCAACGCGAGACGATGCCCGAGGGGGCCACGAGGCAGGGGCGCTCCCCTGACCCTCGTGGACACCCCGTAAGGCGGTTGGTGCCCTTCTTTCGCTGCAATAAAGCTAATATCCGGATAAAAATCGTGTTCAAAATTCAATCCAATCGGAGTTACGGATCTCCGGGAATATAAGAAACGGTGAAGGGACAGATCTGGGAGCGTAGAAACAGAGAGAGACACAGAGACAAATCCAATCTCGGAGGGGCTCTCTGTAACACCCCGGATTTAACTTGCCATATTTGTTACTCCGACTCTGCCATTTTCGGCTTTAAGTTATGAGATTCCCTTCGTGGTTGGGTTTTGTCTACGTTTTTGATTTTGTTCATGTCATGCATTTCATATCATGTCATCATGTGCATCGCATTTGCACACGTGTTCGTCTCATGCATCCGAGCATTTTCCCCGTTGTCTGTTTTGCAATCCGACACTCCCACGTGCACCGGCGCACCCCTCTTGCCTCTTTTCGTGAGCGGGTGTTAAACGTTCTCGGAATGGGCCGAGATTTGCCAAGTGGCCTTGGTACACCACCGGTAGACCGCCTGTCAAATTTCGTTCCATTTGGAGTCCGTTTGATACTCCAACGGTTAACCGGGTACCGCGAAGGCCTCTTGTGTGTTGCAGCCCAACACCCCTCCAAAACGGCCCAATAACCCATCCAAACCACTCCCGTGTCCTCCGTCGTCGGATCACGATCATGTGGGCGGAAACTACACTCCATTTGGACACTCCTACCTCCTCCTAGCTATAAATAGGTGCTCCTCCCCCGAAATTCAGGTCCAAACCCTAGCTACCACATCCCCCGCCATCGTCGAACACGTCCGGATCAGGCCGAACGCGTCCTCCCCGCCGCCTCAGCCACTCCCGCATTGCCACGTCACTGCGCGCCGTCCCGCGCGCCGTCGAGGCCCGCCGGGCCCAGATCCGGCCCCCGTGGGCCCGTTCCCCGCCGCCGCCGCCCGCGGACGACCCCGCCCGTCCAGCGCCGGTCGCCGCGCCGCCCGGCTCTGGCCGCTGCCCACCTCCCTGCTCCGCCACCGCGAGCCGCCGCCGGCTCCGCCGCTCCCCGTGCCGGCGTCCACGCCTCGCCTCCTCGCCCGGCACGTCGCCGCCCGTCTTCTCCTCCTCCGGCCACCTTCCTCCATCTCCGGCGAGATCCAGATCCGCCTGGGTTCGCGCGCCTAGGGTCAAACCCTAGATCCACTCAGAGGTTGAATTTTTGGCTAAGTCTTTTCCCCTGTTAATTTTATGCCCCTGTTCATCATGCCATATCTCCGTGATCGTAGCTCCGTTTCATGCGCATGATATATCTAAATGTTCATTGGGAGATGCTCTTTATTTCATTCCATTGTGGTATGCTTGTTTGAGTTCATCTTGATGCATAAATCATTGATGTAAGAGTGCTATAAAATGTTTACTATTGTTACTTATCAGTTTATGGTGATTTGTCATTTTTGTCACATTTGATGTGTGCTTAATATGGGCATGAGATCTACATGTGTTTTGCACTATGCCATGCCATCTTTACAGGGGTGCTTGTCTTGCATTTTTGTGATCAATGTGGTGACTAGCACAAGCATGCAAAGTAGCCTTCGTGATATTACTGTTTTTAGAGACTTAGGATTTTGCCAAGTATTGTGCCTGCTGTTATTTTTATGCCATGTAAACATGATGCTACAGTGAGATCCATGCTTGTTTTGAGTATCTTCAGTAAGGGTGTTTGGAACATATGGTTATGCTCTATCCATCCATGCCCATGTTTGCAATTATGTAGTGCCCTAGAATGTCTTAATATTGCTCTACTTTTGCTATAAAATGTTCCTGGCAGATTGTTTACATGTTAATCAATTTTGCCATGGTTGTTACTAGTGATCCATGCATGCTATGAACTTGATCTTGCCATGGTTAGCTTCATGAACATGTCATCTTGCTGATGATATGCTTGTTTTGACATGGAAGGCTTTGTGATGAGTGGTTTGAGCTCACAAAGTTGCCTTCATAACTCTGTTTATGCCATGCTCTATTTTCTGCCAAGTCTGAAACTGTTAATGAAACTTGCTATGTTTACATGGGTGCCATCATATCTTCTGTGCCTTTTTGGCTCATGATCAGTAAGGTATGTTTGTTCTATGCATTTATTAGAATCATGTCATGCCTTTGTTTGCTATGATATATTCCTTTAGCATGTTGTTTGCTTGCCCTAAACATTGCTTCCTGATGTTATTTCTGGCATGTTAGTATTTTCACTAAGTCTGTGAAGTTGATATCTTTTGCACTTTTGCCATGCTTGTTTGAACCCGTTCTTGTGTTTTTTAGCCATAGCTTAGTGTTCATGTTTTGTCAAGCATCTTTAGTACATCACTGGCATGTGCTTTGTTGCTATGTTAGAGTGAAGTAGCTTAGTTTATTGTTGCATTCTAGATGGCATCGTGTTGTTGATCGCAGAATTGTGCCATTCTTGTTTTGCTTGCCATTTGCAAACCGTGCATCCGATTCCGGTGATCTTTATATCGATTTTGACCGAAATCATCTTATCTTTCCAGTGGAACACTTGGTTTGCCAAGTTGATGCCTTGTTCATTCTTTCCCTTCCGGAGCACGCATATGCATTGCATATCATGTCTTGCATATCATGCCATGTTTTGCATCATGTTGCTTGTGCAATGCACCGTGATTGACTATTGGTCCTTTGCTTGTGTTCTTGCTTTGGGTAGAGCCGGGAGACGAGTACGTGATCGAGGAACCTGTTGAGTACGCTAACGAGGATTAAGCGTTCGACAACTCTGAGAACATTGCAGGCAAGATGACCATACCCTTAAAATAACTACTATCTTTGCTTGCTAGTTGTTCGCTCTATTGCTATGCCGCGATACCTACCACTTGCTATATCATGCCTCCCATATTTCCATGTCAAGCCTCTAACCCACCTTTCCTAGCAAACCTTTGTTTGGCTATGTTACCGCTTTGCTCAACCCCTCTTATAGCGTTGCTAGTCATAGGTGAAGATGAAGTTTGTTCCATGTTGGAACATGGATATTGTTGGGATATCATTATTATCTCTTATTTACTTTAATGCATCTATATACTTGGTAAAGGGTGGAAGGCTCGGCCTTATGCCTGGTGTTTTGTTCCACTCTTGCCGCCCTAGTTTCCGTCATACCAGTGTTATGTTCCTTGAATTTGCGTTCCTCGCGCGGTTGGGTGTTATGGGAACCCCTTTACAGTTCGCTTTGAATAAAACTCCTCCAGCAAGGCCCAACCTTGGTTTTACCATTTGCCACCTAAGACTTTTTCCCTTGGGTTCCGCAGACTCAAGGGTCATCTTTATTTTAAACCCCCGGGCCAGTGCTCCTCTGAGTGTTGGTCCAAACTAGAGCCCCTTGCAGCGCCACCTCGGGAAACTTGAGAGTTGGTTTTAGTTGTACGGATTGCTTATCCGGTGTGCCCTGAGAACGAGATATGTGCAACTCCTATCAGGATTTGTCAACACATTTGGGCGGCTTTGCTGGTCTTGTTTTACCATTGTCGAAATGTCTTGTAACCAGGATTCCGAGTCTGATCGGGTCTTCCTGGGAGAAGGAATATCATTCATTGACCGTGAGAGCTTGTGATGGGCTAAGTTGGGACACCCCTGCAGGGTTTGAACTCTCAAAAGCCGTGCCCACGGTTATGGGCAGATGAGAATTTGTTAATATCCGGTTGTAGAGAACACTTAACTTAATTAAAATGAATCAACCGCGTGTGTAGCCGTGATGGTCTCTTTTTGGCAGAGTCCGGGAAGAGAACATGGTATTGTGTTATGCTTGAGCGTAAGTAGCTTCAGGATCACTTCTTGATCTTTATTAGCTTCTCGACCATGCGTCTCTTCTCGCTCTCTTTTGCGTAAGTTAGCCACCATATATGCTTAGTGCTTTGCTATAGCTCCACCTCACTACCCTTTCCTACCCTTAAGCTTAAATAGTCTTGATCTCGCGGGTGTGAGATTGCTGAGTCCCCGTGACTCACAGATACTTCCAAACAGATGCAGGTGCCAATAATGCCAGTGCACGGGACGCTACCGAACTCAAGTGGGAGTTCGACGAGGATTCAGGTCGCTACTATGTTTCTTTTCCGGATGATCAGTAGAGGAGCCTAGTTGGGACGATCGAGGATCTAACATTAGGGGTGGTCTTTATTTATTTTGGTTCCGTAGTCGGACCTTTGTTTGTACCTTGGATGATGTATGCATATTTATGTATTGTGTGAAGTGGCAATTGTAAGCCGACTCTTTATCCCTTCCTTATTCAGTACATGGGATGTGTAAAGATTACCCCTCTTGCGACAGACCTACCATGCGGCTATGCCTCTAAGTCGTGCCCCGACACATGGGAGATATAGCCGCATCGTGGGTGTTACACTCTCGCCCCTCCGCCGCCATGGAGGCCATGGACCAAAGGGGAAACCCTTCTCCCATCTAGGGTGAAGGTCAAGGAAGAAGAAAAAGAAGGGGGGCTCTCTCCCCCTCTCTCCCGGTGGCGCCGGAGTGCCGCCGGGGCCATCATCGTCACCGCAATCTTTACCAACACACCAACAACTTCACCACCGTCATTACCAACTCTTCCCCCCTCTATGCAGTGGTGTAACCCCTCTTTTACCCGCTGTAATCTCTACTTAAACATGGTGCTCAACGCTATATATTATTTCCCAATGATGTATGGCTATCCTATGATGTTTGAGTAGATCCGTTTTGTCCTATGGGTTAATTGATGATCGTGATTGGTTTGAGTTGCATGTTTTATTATTGGTGTTGTCCTATGGTGCTCTCTGTGTCGCTCAAGCGTGAGGGATCCCCGCTGTAGGGTTTGCAATATGTTCATGATTTTCTTATGGTGGGTGGTGTGAGTGACAGAAGCACAGACCCGAGTAAGTAGGTTGTTTGCGTATGGGAGTAAAGAGGACTTGATGCCTTATAATGCTATGGTTGGATTTTACCTTAATGATCTTTAGTAGTTGCGCATGCTTGCTAGAGTTCCAATCATAAGTGCATATGATCCAAGAAGAAAAAGTATGTTATCTTATGCCTCTCCCTCAAATAAAATTGCAATAATGATTACCGGTCTAGTTATCGATCGCCTAGGGACAAATAACTTTCTTATTGACAAAAGCTTTCCACTTTTATTACCGTGCAATTTATCTGTATTTTTATTCTCGCAAAGTACTCATAGTTTTTGTTGGAAATATGCCCTAGAGGCAATAATAAATTGATTATTATTATATTTCCTTGTTCATGATAATCGTTTATTATCCATGCTATAATTGTATTGATAGGAAACTCAGATACATGTGTGGATACATAGACAACACCATGTCCCTAGTAAGCCTCTAGTTGACTAGCTCGTTGATCAATAGATGGTTATGGTTTCCTGACCATGGACATTGGATGTCGTTGATAACGGGATCACATCATTAGGAGAATGATGTGATGGACAAGACCCAATCCTAAGCCTAGCACAAAGATCGTGTAGTTCGTATGCTAAAGCTTTTCTAATGTCAAGTATCATTTCCTTAGACCATGAGATTGTGCAACTCCCGGATACCGTAGGAGTGCTTTGGGTGTGCCAAACGTCACAACGTAACTGGGTGGCTATAAAGGTACATTACAGGTATCTCCGAAAGTGTCTGTTGGGTTGGCACGAATCGAGATTGGGATTTGTCACTCCGTGTAAGCGGAGAGGTATCTCTGGGCCCACTCGGTAGGACATCATCATAATGTGCACAATGTGATCAAGGAGTTGATCACGGGATGATGTGTTATGGAACGAGTAAAGAGACTTGCCGGTAACGAGATTGAACAAGGTATAGGGATACCGACGATCGAATCTCGGGCAAGTACAATACCGCTAGACAAAGGGAATTGTATACGGGATTGATTAAGTCCTTGACATCGTGGTTCATCCGATGAGATCATCGTGGAACATGTGGGAGCCAACATGGGTATCCAGATCCCGCTGTTGGTTATTGACCGGAGAACGTCTCGGTCATGTCTGCATGCTTCCCGAACCCGTAGGGTCTACACACTTAAGGTTCGGTGACGCTAGGGTTATAGAGATATTAGTATGCGGTAACCCGAAAGTTTTTCGGAGTCCCGGATGAGATCCCGGACGTCACGAGGAGTTCCGGAATGGTCCGGAGGTGAAGAATTATATATAGGAAGTGCTATTTCGGCCATCGGGACAAGTTTCGGGGTCACCGGTATTGTACCGGGACCACCGGAAGGGTCCCGGGGGTCCACCGGGTGGGGCCACCTGCCCCGGGGGGACACATGGGCTGTAGGGGGTGCGCCTTGGCCTAAATGGGCCAAGGGCACCATCCCCAAGAGGCCCATGCACCAAGAGAAGAGAAAAAGGGGAGAGTCCTAAAAGGGGAAGGCACCTCCGAGGTGCCTTGGGGAGGATGGACTCCTCCCCACCCTTGGCCGCACCCTTCCTTGGAGGAAGGGGCAAGGGCTGCGCCTCCCCCCTCTCCCTTGGCCCTATATATAGTGGGGAAAAGGAGGAGCAACCACACCTAAGGCCTGGCGCCTCCCTCTCCCTCCCGTGACACATCTCCCTCCTCCCGCAGCGCTTAGCGAAGCCCTGTTGGAATCCCGCTACTTCCACCACGCCGTCGTGCTGTTGGATCTCCATCAACCTCTCCCTCCTCCTTGCTGGATCAAGGCGTGGGAGACGTCTCCGCTCCGTACGTGTGTTGAACGCGGAGGTGTCGTCCGTTCGGCGCTAGGATCATCGGTGATTTGGATCACGACGAGTACGACTCCATCAACCCCGTTCTCTTGAACGCTTCCGCGCGCGATCTACAAGGGTATGTAGATCCACTCCTCCCTCGTTGCTAGATGACTCCATAGATAGATCTTGGTGACACGTAGGAAAATTTTGAATTTATGCTACGTTCCCCAACAGTGGCATCATGAGCTAGGTCTATGCGTAGATTCTATGCACGAGTAGAACACAAAGTAGTTGTGAGCGTCGATATTGTCAATTATCTTGCCGTTACTAGTCTTATCTTGATTCAGCGGCATCGTGGGATGAAGCGGCCTGGACCAACCTTACACGTACGCTTACGTGAGACCGGTTCCACCGACAAACATGCACTAGTTGCATAAGGTGGCTGGCGGGTGTCTGTCTCTCCCACTTTAGTCGGATCGGATTCGATGAAAAGGGTCCTTATGAAGGGTAAATAGCAATTGGCATATCACGTTGTGGTCTTTGCGTAGGTAAGAAACGTTCTTGCTAGAAACCCATAGCAGCCACGTAAAACATGCAAACAACAATTAGAGGACGTCTAACTTGTTTTTGTAGGGTATGCTATGTGATGTGATATGGCCAAAAGGATGTGATGAATGATATATGTGATGTATGAGATTGATCATGTTCTTGTCAAGGGAATCACGACTTGCATGTCGATGACGAGACAACTTCAAGAAGACACGATGATGGAGATCATGATGATGGAGATCATGGTGTCATGCCGGTGACAAGATAATCATGGAGCCCCAAGATGGAGATCAAAGGAGCTATATGATATTGGCCATATCATGTCACTATTATTTGATTGCATGTGATGTTTATCATGTTTATGCATCTTGTTTACTTAGAACGACGGTAGTAAATAAGATGATCCCTCATTAAAATTTCAAGAAGTGTTCTCCCCTAACTGTGCACCATTGCTAAAGTTCGTCGTTTCGAAGCACCACGTGATGATCGGGTGTGATAGATCCTTACGTTCACATACAACGGGTGTAAGACAGTTTTACACATGCAAAACACTTAGGGTTAACTTGACGAGCCTAGCATGTGCATAGACATGGCCTCAGAACACAGAAGACCGAAAGGTCGAGCATGAGTCGTATGGTAGATACGATCAACATGAAGATGTTCACCGATGATGACTAGTCCGTCTCACGTGATGATCGGACACGGCTAGTTGACTCGGATCATGTAATCACTTAGATGACTAGAGGGATGTCTATCTGAGTGGGAGTTCATATGAACTTAATTATCCTGAACATAGTCAAAAGATCTTCGCAAATTATGTCGTAGCTCGCGCTTCAGTTCTACTGTTTAGATATGTTCCTAGAGAAAATTTAGTTGAAAGTTGATAGTAGCAATTATGCGGACTGGGTCCGTAAACTGAGGATTGTCCTCATTGCTTCATAGAAGGCTTATGTCCTTAATGCACCGCTCAGAGTGCTGAACCTCGAACGTCGTCTGTGGATGTTGCGAACATCTGACATACACATTTTGATAACTACGTGATAGTTCAGTTAAACGGTTTAGAATTGAGGCACCAAAGACGGTTTTGAAACGTCGCGAAACATATGAGATGTTTCGAGGGCTGAAATTGGGATTTCAGGCTCGTGCCCACGTCAAGAGGTATAAGACCTCCGACGATTTTCTTAGCCTGCAAACTAAGGGAGAAAAGCTCAATTGTTGAGCTTGTGCTCAGATTGTCTGAGTACAACAATCGCTTGAATCAAGTGGGAGTTGATCTTCCAAATGAAATAGTGATAGTTCTCCGAAGTCATTACCACCAAGCTACTAGAGCTTCGTGATGAACTATAATATATCAGGGACATATATGATGATCCTTGAGATATTCGCGATGTTTGACACCGCGAAAGTAGAAATCAAGAAGGAGCATCAATTGTTGATGGTTGGTGAAACCACTAGTTTCAAGAAGGGCAAGGGAACAAAGGGATACTTCATGAAACGGCAAATCAGCTGCTGCTCTAGTGAAGAAACCCAAGGTTGAACCCAAACCCGAGACTAAGTGCTTCTGTAATAAGGGGAACAGCCACTAGAGCAGAATTACCCTAGATACTTGGTAGATGAGAAGGCTGGCAAGATCGATAGAAGTATATTGGATATACATTGTGTTGATGTGTACTTTACTAGTACTCCTAGTGGCACCAGGGTATTAGATACCGGTTCGGTTGCTAAGTGTTAGTAACTCGAAATAAAAGCTACGGAATAAACGGAGACTAGCTAAAAGTGAGCTGACGATATGTGTTGGAAGTGTTTCCAATGTTGATATGATCAAGCATCGCACGCTCCCTCTACCATCGAGATTGGTGTTTGCGTTGAGCATAGACATGATTGGATTATGTCTATCGCAATACGGTTATTCATTTAAAGAGAATAATGGTTACTCTGTTTATTTTAATAATACCTTCAATGGTCTTACACCTAAAATGAATGGTTTATTGAATCTCGATCGTAGTGATACACATGCCAAAAGATAGTAATGATAGTACCACCTACTTGTGGCACTGCCACTTAAGTCATATCGGTATAAAACGCATGAAGAAGCTCCATGTTGATGGATCTTTGGGCTCACTCGTTTTTGAAAAGGTTGAGGCATGCGAACCATGTCTATTGGTGTATATGCATGAAGAAACTCCATGCAAATGGACCATTTGGACTCACTTGATTTTGAATCACTTGAGACATGCAAATCATACCACATGGGCAAGATGACTGAAAGCCTCGTTTTCAGTAAGATGGAACTAGAAAGCAACTTGTTGGAAGTAATACATTTTGATGTGTGCAGTCCAATGAGTGCTGAGGCATGTAGTGGATATCGTTATGTTCTTACTTCACAGATGATTTGAGTAGATGTTGAGTATATTTACTTGATGAATCACGAGTCTGAATTATTGAAAGGTTCAAGTAATTTCAGGGTGAAGTTGAAAGATCGTCGTGACAAGAGGATAAAATATCTATGATATGATCATAGAGATGAATATCTGAATTGTGAGTTTGGCACAGAATTAAGACATTGTGGAAATTGTTTCACAACTAATACAGCCTAGAACACCATAGTGTGATGGTGTGTCCGAACATCATAACTGCACCCTATTGGATAAGATGCATACCATGATGTCTCTTATCAAATTACCACGATAGTTTATGGGTTAGGCATTAAAGACAACCACATTCACTTTAAATGGGGCACCACGTAATTCCGATAAGATGACACCATATGAACTATGGTTTAGAGAAACCTAAGCTGTCATTTCTTAGAAGTTTGGGGCTGCGACGCTTATGTGAAAAAGTTTCAGGATGATAAGCTCGAACCCAAAGCGGATAAATTCATCTTCATAGGACACCCAAAACAGTTGGGTATACCTCCTGTCTCAGATCCGAAAGCAATAAGGGATTGTTTCTAGAATCGGGTCCTTTCTCGAGGAAAAGTTTCTCTCGAAAGAATTGAGTGGGAGGATGGTGGAGACTCGATAAGGTTATTGAACCATCTCTTCTACTAGTGTGTGGCAGGGCACAGGAAGTTGTTCCTGTGGCACCTACACCAATTGAAGTGGAAGCTTATGATAGTGATCATGAAACTTCAGATCAAGTCACTACCAAACCTCGTAGGATGACAAGGATGAATACTACTTCAGAGTGGTACGTAATCCTGTCTTGAAAGTCATGTTGCTAGACAACAATGAACCTACGAGCTATGGAGAAGCAATGGTGGGCCCGGATTCCGATAAATGGCTCGAGGCCATAAAATCCGAGATAGGATCCATGTATGAAAACAAAGTGTAGACTTTGGCAGAACGGCTCGATGGTCGTAATGCTATTGAGTACAGATGGATTTTAAAAGGAAGACGGACAATGATGGTAGGTATCACCATTAAGAAAGCTCGACTTGTCGTTAAGATGTTTTCCGACAAGTTCAAGGAGTTGACTACTATGAGACTTTCTCACTCGTAGCGATGCTAAGAGTCTGTTGGAATTACATTAGCAATTACTGCATCATTTATGAAATCTTGCAGATAGGATATCAAAACATTGTTTCCTCGATGATTTTTGAGGAAAGGTTGTATGTGATACAATCGGAAGGTTTTGTCAATCCTGAAAGATGCTAATAAGTATGCAAAGCTCCAGCTATCCTTATGAGGATTGGAGTAAGCATCTCGGAGTTGGAATGTATGCTTTGATGAGATGATCAAAGATTTTGGGTTTATACAAAGTTTATGAGAAACTTGTATTTCCAAAGAAGTGAGTGGGAGCACTATAGAATTTTCGATGAGTATGTGTTGTTAACATGTTGTTGATCGGAAATGATGTAGAATTTCTAGAAAGCATGTAGGGTTATTTGGAAAGTGTTTTTCAATGGAAAGCCTGGATTAAGCTACTTGAACATTGAGCATCAAGATCTATAAGGATAGATCAAAACGCTTAATGGTACTTTCAAATGAGCACATACCTTGACATGATCTTGAAGGTGTTCAAGATGGATCAGTCAAAGAAGGAGTTCTTGCCTGAGTTGTAAGGTATGAAGTTAAGACTTAAAGCTCGACCACGGCAGAAGAATAGAGAGAAAGGACGAAGGTCGTCCCCTATGCTTAAGACATAGGCCCTACAGTATGCTATGCTGTGTACCGCACCTGAAATGTGCCTTGCCATGAGTCAGTCAAGGGGTACAAGAGTGATCCAAGAATGGATCACAGGACAGTGGTCAAAGTTATCCTTAGTAACTAGTGGACTAAGGAATTTTCTCGATTATGGAGGTGGTAAAAGAGTTCGTCATAAAGGGTTACGCCGATGCAAAATTTGACACTAATCCAGATTATTCTGAGTAGTAAACTGGATTCATATAGTAGAACAGTTAGTTGGAATAGCTCCAAATGTAGCAGTTGCATCTACAAGATGACATAAGAAATTTGCAAAGTACATACGGATCTGAATGTTGCAGACCCGTTGACTAAAACCTCTCTCACAAGCAACATGATCAAACCCAGAACTCATTGAGTGTTAATCACATAGTGATGTGAACTAGATTATTGACTCTAGTAAACTCTTTGGATGTTGGTTACATGGCGATGTGACCTGTGAGTGTTAATCACATGGCGATGTGAACTAGATTATTGACTCTAGTGCAAGTGGGAGACTGTTGGAAATATGCCCTAGAGGCAATAATAAATTGATTATTATTATATTTCCTTGTTCATGATAATCGTTTATTATCCATGCTATAATTGTATTGATAGGAAACTCAGATACATGTGTGGATACATAGACAACACCATGTCCCTAGTAAGCCTCTAGTTGACTAGCTCGTTGATCAATAGATGGTTATGGTTTCCTGACCATGGACATTGGATGTCGTTGATAACGGGATCACATCATTAGGAGAATGATGTGATGGACAAGACCCAATCCTAAGCCTAGCACAAAGATCGTGTAGTTCGTATGCTAAAGCTTTTCTAATGTCAAGTATCATTTCCTTAGACCATGAGATTGTGCAACTCCCGGATACCGTAGGAGTGCTTTGGGTGCGCCAAACGTCACAACGTAACTGGGTGGCTATAAAGGTACATTACAGGTATCTCCGAAAGTGTCTGTTGGGTTGGCACGAATCGAGATTGGGATTTGTCACTCCGTGTAAGCGGAGTGGTATCTCTGGGCCCACTCGGTAGGACATCATCATAATGTGCACAATGTGATCAAGGAGTTGATCACGGGATGATGTGTTACGGAACGAGTAAAGAGACTTGCCGGTAACGAGATTGAACAAGGTATAGGGATACCGACGATCGAATCTCGGGCAAGTACAATACCGCTAGACAAAGGGAATTGTATACGGGATTGATTAAGTCCTTGACATCGTGGTTCATCCGATGAGATCATCGTGGAACATTTGGGAGACAACATGGGTATCCAGATCCCGCTGTTGGTTATTGACCGGAGAACGTCTCGGTCATGTCTGCATGCTTCCCGAACCCGTAGGGTCTACACACTTAAGGTTCGGTGACGCTAGGGTTATAGAGATATTAGTATGCGGTAACCCGAAAGTTGTTCGGAGTCCTGGATGAGATCCCGGACGTCACGAGGAGTTCCGGAATGGTCCGGAGGTGAAGAATTATATATAGGAAGTGCTATTTCGGCCATCGGGACAAGTTTCGGGGTCACCGGTATTGTACCGGGACCACCGGAAGGGTCCCGGGGGTCCACCGGGTGGGGCCACCTGCCCCGGGGGGCCACATGGGCTGTAGGGGGTGCGCCTTGGCCTACATGGGCCAAGGGCACCATCCCCAAGAGGCCCATGCGCCAAGAGAAGAGAAAAAGGGGAGAGTCCTAAAAGGGGAAGGCACCTCCGAGGTGCCTTGGGGAGGATGGACTCCTCCCCACCCTTGGCCGCACCCTTCCTTGGAGGAAGGGGCAAGGGCTGCGCCTCCCCCCTCTCCCTTGGCCCTATATATAGTGGGGAAAAGGAGGAGCAACCACACCTAAGGCCTGGCGCCTCCCTCTCCCTCCCGTGACACATCTCCCTTCTCCCGCAGCGCTTAGCGAAGCCCTGTTGGAATCCCGCTACTTCCACCATGCCGTCGTGCTGTTGGATCTCCATCAACCTCTCCCTCCTCCTTGCTGGATCAAGGCGTGGGAGACGTCTCCGCTCCGTACGTGTGTTGAACGCGGAGGTGTCGTCCGTTCGGCGCTAGGATCATCGGTGATTTGGATCACGACGAGTACGACTCCATCAACCCCGTTCTCTTGAACGCTTCCGCGCGCGATCTACAAGGGTATGTAGATCCACTCCTCCCTCGTTGCTAGATGACTCCATAGATAGATCTTGGTGACACGTAGGAAAATTTTGAATTTATGCTACGTTCCCCAACAGTTTTATCCTTGCAAAATAGTTTCATACTTGTTTCCGGTAAAGCAAACGTCAAGCGTGCGTAGAGTTGTATCAGTGGTCGATAGAACTTGAGGGAATATTTGTTCTACCTTTAGCTCCTCGTTGGGTTCGACACTTGTCGTGGAATTGTCACGGCAGATGTCCTAGCGAAAGGACTTAGTCGTAGGGCCATTGCAACTAGGAAGCCTAAAGGGGTTAATCGGGACAAAGGACACGAGAGGTTTATACTGGTTCGGCCCCTTACGGTGAGGGTAAGGCCTAGTCCAATTGATGTTGTATTGCTAGGTTCCGATGACCAAGGAGCGAATCCGCTAGCTTGGCTATCGATCTGTTGTTTCTTGCCCTAAGCCGCCGCTGAGTCGTCCCCTTATATACACGGGTTGACGCCTGGCGGCCTACAGAGTCCCGGCCGGCTCATAAAACGTATCCGGCTCGGTGACTTCTTTTATATGCCTTTCTTTACAAGTCTTTCTTTACATATGGCGGTTTACAATATTGGGCCTTAAGCCTCCTCTGGGCTTAGGCCTTCTACAAGTCTTAATAACCTATCACCTTGAACATTTACTGGGCTTTTTCTCGTAACCCTCCATTGGGGTTGACCCGGCCCCTCCTGGCGAGTCATACCTGGTAGCTATATCTCCAACATTAGGACCCAGGTTGACTTGAACTTTGTTCTTTGTCAACCTTCAACACTTAGACGAAATCCATCTTCCTCTCTCTGTAAAAACTCTGTAACCCGCCATGACGTCATCTTCTGAAAACACGAAAGCCTGCTATGACGTCATCTTCAATGAATCTTTATCTTTTTAATGTCTCCCGAGAATCGAGGCGTCCGTTTAGCTGGATAATCATTATTTTGGTCTTCCTCAATTTTTGTGCCTACTTGTTCACTTATCCCCTTATAAATAGGCTCGGCCGCTCCTTCCCCTTTCTTCTTCTTCCTTCCATCTTCTCGCCACCTCTCTGTCTCTCGAGCTCCGCCGTCGCCATAGCGCTCACCGTTGCCCTCATAGTCGGCCACTGCACCACCCTGAGCTCGTCCCGAGAACCGCGGCGACCCTTCGCAGAAGCTCTGCATTCGTAAGTTCCTACCTTTCCTCGCCCCTAGATCTGTTTAGGGTTACGAGTTCATCGGCGTTCTTTGCTGTTCATCACAGACCTTTTTGTAGTTTCTTCTTCGTACCCTCTTTTGATCCAGAAGAAAAGTAGAACTTATGCGGTAGTAGTTTTACGCCCATTTTAGATGCTAGTAGATCCTTTTCCTTTGCACAGATATCTTCTTTAGAGCTGATGAACTCCTTCGCGCTCGTTCTATAGGTCTAAATTTATTTTTCTTTTCTAACCCATTTTGATCCAGAATAATAACAATAGCTTGGGAAATCTGTTTGTCTCAACACTTAGCCAATTCTGTTTCTGGTCTCCTTCGAATGTCTTTAGCCATGGCGGCTTATCACGCCGGCTCACTTATCCTTTATATGTCATTAGCCCTTACTTAAGCCGCCATTACTCATTTGTACCATTAGCATTTAACTTTTAATTTCACCATCGAATTGAACCGACACATCGCTTTCCTTTCAGTTTGTCCTTTGCTCATCATGCCGTCAAAAGCACCAACTGTCTGCAACTGGGTCCCTTCAACAGTTACTTAAGATACTTTGAAGGATTTTGTCACCATAGGATTTTTGCCAGAGAAAAATGTTATGTCTTATCATGCACCTGACCCGGACGAAGAACGGCCTCAACCCAAAGACGGTGAAGTTATCATTTTCACTGATCACATGAACCGGGGCTTCTCACCACCCGGCTCAAAGTTCTTCCAAGACGTTCTGTATTTCTTCAAGCTTCGCCCACAAGACATTGTACCCAACTCTATATCAAATATCTGCAATTTTCAAGTTCTTTGTGAGGTATATCTTCAAGAAGAACCGACCGTGGAACTTTTCAGACAATACTTTTATCTGAACCGCTAGAACGAATGCACCAACGGCCTTAGTTTGGAGCTTGGTGGAATCTAAATTTAGCGCCGACAGGGCGCCATCTTTCCCTTAATAGTCTTACCAAGCCATCCCAAAGATTGGAATCAGACCTAGTTCTATTGCCAAGACACGTCACCAGCCAATGAAAAACCACTGCCGGGTTATCGTGCGGAGCGTCTGGATTCCAAGTTTGTGCTCCCTGATAAGCTTACTGCTGCTGAACGCAAGAAGCTTATTCCATCTATTAAAAGGATTAATGCCTTATTGGGGAATGGCTTAACCGGAGTTGACTTGATCCGTTGCTGGATCTCATGGCGGGTCATCCCTCTAAGCCGCCGATCCAAGTTAATGTATGAATATGGCGGAGGCCCAGATGAATCTCTGCGTCATAGCTCTATTCAATTGACTGAAGAAGACATTGTTGCCATGTCAAACATCCTTGTAAACGGCAAATATGAGGACTGTAGTAAAGTTGGGTTAAACCCCTTCTGCAAACTTAACCCGGCACCAGAGGTGAAAAACCCCTGACCTCTCTCTTTTTGTGTTTTTCTCAGTAGTTTTAAATACTTGCATGGCATTTTATCCTGTTTATTTGTTTACAGGCCAAATCTGACTTCTGGAAGGCCAAGTCTGACCATGAAGCTGCCAAGAAGGCTAGAGCCGCTGCCATAGCCGCCAGGAAGACGACCCGGAGGTCCAAGAAGAAAAGGAGCACTGCTTCGGACCTGTTAAAGCTTGACGATGTTTCTGAGTCGGAGGTAGCCCTTGACTCCCTTGGCCAATTTTTTAATAACCTTATTGACATTGACTATTGCCAGGACGACACGGGGGCCAGCCATGCCGTAGAAGAAGAGGTCACTATTTCCTCCGACTCAGCCCCTTTGCCAACACAGAAACTTCGACTGGTAACCCGGAAAGTAAGGTTTTCGCACCCTTTGGCTTATTTGGACCCTCATTTTCTTTTGAAAAAGCAGCAACATGAGAGCCACCATCAGGCTCGGACTAATGACGACGATGAACCGCCTTCCGTTTTACAACAAACCCCTCAAAAACGCCAGAATGAGGTTTCCTTCATCTTTGTCTTTTGCTTTCATTAATGGATCTATTCCCTTGCATTACTAACTTTATTTTACCTTTGCAGGAGGTTTCTCGCTCTTTTGGCAACTCATCTCAGACTCAATTTCCGGCTTTCAAGACTGCCCCTGGGTAAGGAAAAATCATCTTTCCTCTGTATCTTTAAAAACTGCATCCTTATACTCACTGTCTCATAAAACCTTTCTTAGTGGCCAAGCCAAATCCAAGAAGACCAAGGTGATTAAACCGTCAGAAGACCCGAAGGTTCCTGCACCTGAGCTGGCCGTGCCAACTCCCTCTCAAACTGAAGCACCTGAAGACCCGGCTGTTCATACTCAATTGGACCCTCTTGAGTTGTCAGTCAATGAGACCACCCTTAATCCAACCATTCCTGAACCATCTAGCTCATCTAACCCGCCAATGACTTCCGATACTGATGTGTTGATTACTGGTAGCCAGTTTGTTGAACCGGGGACCCCCACCGTATTAGCCCGGCATACTGCTAAACAAGAAGCTTTGGAGAGACAGAAAGTGCGTTTTGATATCTCCCATTATGCTCACCTCAATGTCAATGATGTGATGTCCGGCTATCTCAGTCATGTGCACTCCAGCTGTGACTCGGAAATCGAGATGGTTAAACAATTGCAGCTAAAATATGAGGTATGTTCTCCTGTTCACTTATACTCTGCCAGCCCCCAGGTCTTCAGATGATGAACCTGAATGATTTGTAGACTTTATGATATAGGTTGATACTTTGTCTCTAAGCTTTTCGAAAGTCCAATAGAGTAGCGTAAACTTCACCTGTAGTCCCCAAGGGCCGGCTCAATTTATCATAAATGAGCTGGTACTTAACTTCATAACTGTCTTTTACTAGTCCCAATAAGTATTGCAATCCGGCTCAATCTTGAAAAACTTTCTGAATATCATGCATTAGCCCCCAAGTGCCAAGTGTTGTTACTTTGTAAAACACTTGGGACTTGAAACATATAAGAGTCATAAAAAATTGCTTTGGCAGACATTAGCCCCCTAGTGTCAAGTGGTATTGCGGTGCAAAGTACTTGAGACTTGAACCCTTATAACTTTTAATTTAATCCTTGACACACCTGTGTATGTTTTGTAGAACACCCTATCTGAATTGGGCTCCCAATTAACTGATGCAAAGACCCGACTGGCGGATCAAGAGGCAGAAATCAACACTGCTGACTCTAAACTCCAATTGAGTCTTTCTGAGATAGAAAAATTGAAGACCAGCTTGACTGCAAAGAAGAAATCCCGGGCTGAAGAAAAGACACTGCTGATACAACGTGCTGAAATAGCTGAGGCGGCTCTTGAGGAGGTTACCACGGAGCTCACAGGCTTAAAGAACCGTGTGTCTCAAATGGTCTCTTCCATCTTTGGTAAGTCATCTGTATTAATCACTTATACCTTATTTTGACCAGGAATATAAGCCGTGTGCTGAGCCTTTGTTAAAAAACACTCGCAGGTCCACGAAGCAAAAATCTGAGCCAAGACAGTGTGACCAAACTGAAGGCGGTTTATACCTTGGTGGAGCAATTGTACACTGGTGCTCAACGAGCACTTGCTACTATCTCCCCTGCCAACCAAGGTTCCAACCGATTGAGTGACATTTTGAAGAGGCTATCGATCTTACCCGGCAGGTTTCAAGAAGTCAAACGATCCTGTGCCAGAGCCGGGGCCTTGACTTCCCTGAGCCGCTCCAAAGCTTGGGTGCCGGATCTAGATCCGGTGGATGTGGCTAAGGGGTACCCTACCGTGAAGGAAGACGGGACTCCATTTCAGCAAGATGACTTTGTTGCCTGTGTGAGGGGAGTTCGCCCTCAAGCTACCATTCTTGGAGAAGAGACCAACATCGATAAATATCAGCCGGGTTTTGATATGGAGAATAAGAAGATGGCGACTCCCTCTTATAAAGTGACGGATCTTATCCCGCTGGTTCGTCAACATATGTTTGCCCCAGAAATTGACTCGGCCAGCCTAATTGACGATGAAGCTAAGTTCATTGCTCTGAACGGCTTTGACTGGTCCAATCCCAGCTTTCAACCAGTGGAGGGAGGTGAGCCGGCCAGGGGGGAGTCATAACCATCCGAAGAACCCAACTTTTAGCTTAAGACCTGCTTAAGAGAGAAAAAACAGTCTAATCTTTTGGGCTCTCAATGCCTTGTAATAGATTAGTTTGAAAACTGCATATTTTGCCTATGCCATCGTGCATAAGATGTTGCATATGACTCTTTGGCCATGATGTTAATACATGTTTATGCGTTACATCCGTGGTTGCATCTGTAATGTTTTATCTCTTTTCCTGTAAAAAAAATGAAAAAGTTGGCATGGCGGTTTAGCACCGGACGGGTCAAAAACACCCGGTATATGACAAATGAAATTATCATAGTAGAAAAGCCAGAATTAGATGTAAAATAAACAAGGCTGAAACACAGAGAAACCTGTACATGAATGACACTGTCATACCTGTGTTCTTTGAATCTGGACTGCCGGTTTACATGACCCAGATGATGAGGTTGACGACCCAATCTTTTTTGAGAAGTCAATGCTTCCATGTACCTGATGACTATCATGTCTTGGCGGCTTATTGTCAAATAGTCAAGCCGGCTTAAATAAAAACCATACTGATAGTTTAGATTTGAGACAATAAAAACCAGTAAGACAGAATAACAGATTTCAAACAACATAAATTTGGGGGTTTCTTATTCGAATACGATCAGTAAACCAGACCAAAGGGGTTAAGCTAAGATTCGAATACGATCATATAGCCCCCAGTGGCTTTGGCATTGCGCCGATCAAGAGGGTACCGACAGCTATGTTCTCTTTGGTTCGAATACGACCTATGTTTGAACAGGAAGCCCCCAAATGATCTTAAGAGGTTTCTAACGACCCTGATTCGAATGTGATCCAAGTTGGACCCAAAAGGGGTTAAGCTATGATTCAGATACGAACAAGAATCCCCCTAGTGAGTTTGGCTTTGAGCCGATCAAGAGGGTTACGATAGCTTTGTTCTCTTTGGTTCGAATACGACCTATGTTTGAATAGGAAGCCCCCAAGTGACCATGAGGTTTACAGCTAGATTCGAATACGATCATAAGCCGGACCAAAAAGGTTAAGCTAGATTCAGATACAATCAGCTCCTTAATAGTCATTTAAATAATGAAAATAGTGAAGATATATGATCTTTGAAGAGGAAAAGGACAGAGGTCCTGCTTGATTACTTACCATAATACATACAACATCAAAGTATGTACATGACGAGAGCCGGTAGCTCAGGTGTAGTATGGCCGAAGCTGAGCAATGTTCCACGGCCGGCGGGTCTCCTCCTCTGACTTATGTGAGTCCTTGTGTTCTCGAACGTCAATGAGGTAATATGACCCGTTGTTTAAATTCTTGCTGACCACAAAAGGTCCTTCCCAAGGTGGGGATAGTTTGTGTGCATCAGACAGATCCTGGATGAGCCGGAGCACCAGGTCACCTTCTTGAAAGGTCCTGGACTTAACCTGGCGGCTGTGATAACGGCGCAGGTCCTGTTGATAAATTGCTGATCGAGCCGCTGCCAAGTCTCTCTCCTCATCTAACAAGTCAAGTGCATGATGTCGGGCTTGTTCATTATCAGCTTCAACGTAAGTCGCCACGCAAGGCGAGTCATGACAGATGTCACTAGGCAACACTGCTTTCGCTCCATAAACCATGAAGAAAGGTGTATAACCTATAGACCTGTTAGGAGTGGTGTTGATACTCCACAGCACCGAGGGTAATTCCTCTACCCAACAACCCGGCGTTCGTTGTAAGGGAACCATAAGCCGGGGCTTGAGACCTTTTAAGATTTCCTGATTTGCTCTCTCAGCTTGACCATTGGATTGAGGGTGAGCTACTGAAGAAACATCAAGCCGGATATGCTCTCGTTGACAAAACTCCTCCATAGCACCTTGGGACAAATTAGTGCCATTGTCAGTGATAATGCTGTGTGAAACCAAAGCGAAAAATCACCTTTTTCATGAACTGAACCGCCGTGGCTGCATCACACTTGCTCACTGGCTCTGCCTCAACCCATTTTGTGAATTTGTCAACTGCCACTAAAAGATGTGTCTTTTTATCTTTGGACCTTTTGAAAGGTCCAACCATGTCAAGCCCCCAAACTTCAAACGGCCAAGTGATTAGAATCATCCACAACTCTTGAGCCGGCACATGCGCTCATCGTGCAAATTTTTGACATCCATCACACCTACTGACCAGATCCTTCGCATCAGCGTGAGCCGTTAGCTAGTAAAAACCATGACGAAAAGCTTTGGCCACAAGAGACTTTGACCCGGCGTGATGACCACAATCCCCTTCATGGATCTCACGAAGTATCTCTTGACCTTCTTCAGGAGAAACACAATGTTGAAACGCTCCAGTGACGCTGCGATGATACAACTCTCCGTCAGAAATCGTCAGTGACTTGGATCACCGGGTTATCTATCGGGCCAGGGTCTCGTCCTTTGGCAACTCACCCCGGGTCATGTAAGCCAGGAACGGTACTGTCCAATCTGGAATGACATGAAGAGCCGCCACTAACTCTACCTCCGGGTCAGGAATGGCCAAATCTTCCTCTATAGGCAACTTAACAGACGGGTTATGTAAAACATCTAAAAAGGTGTTCGGTGGCACCGACTTATGCTGAGATCCCAACTGTCTTAAGGCATCGATCGCTTCGTTCTTTCTGCGGTCAATGTGTTCCACTTGATAACTTTTGAAATACCCAACCACAGCGTCGACCTCACGGCGATAAGCCGCCATGAGAGGATCCTTAGAATCCCACTTGCCTGATACTTGTTGAGCTACCAGATCTGAGTCACCTAGACACCGTACCCGGCTCAAACTCATTTCCTTAGCCATTCGAAGACCATGAAGCAAGGCCTCGTACTCAGCTGCGTTGTTAGTGCATGAAAACATCAATCGTAACACATAACAAAATTTGTCACCTCGAGGAGAGGCCAGAACAACTCCAGCCCCCGAGCCTTCCAATTGTCTGGACCCGTCAAAGTGAATTGTCCAATATGTGTTGTCTGGCTTCTCCTCTGGTATCTGTGATGCCGTCCAATCATTAATGAAGTCAACCAGTGCTTGAGACTTGATCGCAGTACGTGGCACATATTTTAAACCATGAGATCCAAGTTCAATGGCCCACTTGACGACTCGTCCTGTGGCTTCTCTATTTTGAATAATGTCTCCTAGAGGAGCAGAGCTAACCACAGTAATTGGGTGACCTTGAAAGTAATGTTTGAGCTTCCGGCTTGCCATGAACACCCCATAAACAAGCTTCTACCAATGTGGATATCTCTGTTTAGACTCAATGAGCACCTCACTGACATAGTAAACCGGCCGTTGAACCGGATGTTCTTTGCCAGCCTCCTTACGCTCCACAACAATGGCCGCACTGACAACACGTGAGTTAGTAGCCACGTACAACAACAATGGCTCTTTCTCAACCAGAGCAGCAAGAACTGGCGGCTCAGCGAGCTGTTTCTTCAGATCCTCAAAAGCAGAGTTAGCAGCGTCACTCCAGACAAAGTCATCCGCCTTTTTCATCATTTGATACAAAGGCATCGCCTTCTCCCCTAACCGGCTTATGAACCGGCTTAGGGCAGCGACGCGACCCGCCAACCGCTGAACGTCATTGATGCACACCGGTTTGACCAGAGATGTAATTGCCTTAATTGTCTCCGGGTTAGCCTCAATACCTCTGTTAGACACCAAAAAACCCAAGAGTTTGCCAGCTGGGACTCCAAAAACACACTTGGCCGGGTTAAGCATCATCTTGTAGACCCGGAGGTTATCAAAGGTTTCCTTTAGATTAGTTACCAAGGTTTCCTTTTCTCTGAATTTCACCACTATATCATCCACATAAGCATGAACATTACGCCCAATCTGATTGTGAAGGCAATTCTGCACACACCGCTGATAAGTCGCCTGGGCACTCTTAAGCCCAAAATGCATAGACACATAGCAGAAGGCTCCGAACAGAGTGATGAAAGCTGTCTTCTCCTGGTCCTTAACTGCCATCTTGATCTGACGATAACCCGAATAGGCATCCAAAAAACTCAAACGCTCACAACCCACCGTAGCATCAATGATCTGATCAATACGAGGGAGAGCAAAAGGGTCAGCCGGACAAGCCTTGTTCAAATCAGTGTAATCCACACACATACGCCAGGTGCCATTCTTCTTGAGTACAAGCACCGGGTTAGCCAACCACTCTGGGTGAAAAACTTCAATAATGAACCCGACCGCCAAGAGCTGGGCCACCTCTTCTCCAATGGCCTTGTGCCTTTCCTTGTTAAACTGTCGAAGAAACTATCTGACCGGCTTAAACCTTGGATCAGTATTAAGAGTGTGCTCAACGAGTTCTCTCGGGACACCCGGCATGTCAGAAGGCTTCCATGCAAAGATGTCCCGGTTCTCACGGATGAACTCGATGAGCGTGCTTTCCTATTTTGGATCCAAGTTGGCACTGATGGTGAACTGTTTGGATGAGTCGCCAGACACAAAATCAATCATCTTGGTGTCATCAGCTGATTTGGATTTCAATACCGGCTCATGCTCCGTAGTTGGCTTTTTCAAAGACGTCATGTCTGCCGGGTCAACATTATCTTTATAAAACTTTAACTCCTTCGTTGCACAAACAGACTCAGCATACGCGGCATCACCCTCTTCACATTCCAGGGCTATTTTCTGGCTTCCATGTACTGTGATGGTGCCTTTATAACCCGGCATCGTGAGCTGCAGATACACATAAAACGGCTAAGCCATGAACTTGGGATAAGCCGGCCGTCCAAATAGAGCATGATATGGGCTTTTGATCTTAACTACCTCAAAAGTTAACTTCTCAGCCCTGGAATCATATTCATCCCCAAAGGCTACTTCCAGTTCAATCTTACCAACTGGGTATGCCGACTTACCAGGCACGGCACCATGAAAAACAGTGTTGGATTGTTTAAGACTCTTATCAGTCAACCCCATCCGACGAAACGTCTCGTAATAGAGGATGTTGATGCTACTGCCTCCGTCCATGAGCACCTTAGTGAACTTATATCCACCAACCTGGGGTGCCACCACCAAGGCCAAGTGACCCGGATTATCAACCCGGGGAGGGTGATCTTCCCTAGTCCACACAATAGGCTGTTCTAACCATCTCAAATAACGTGGAATCGTCGGCTCCATAGCATTTACAACCCTCCTATGAAGTTTCTGGTCCCTCTTGCATAAACTAGTGGTAAGTACATGGTACTACCCACTATTCAACTGTTTTGGGTTACTCTGATACCCGGACTGTTGCTGTTGATTGATGTGGCCAGGTTGCTGATTATAGCCACCCTGGTTACCCGGATGGCCCTGACCGTGAAAACCGCCTCCGCCTGAACCGGCGCCCGGATCATGAAAGCCACCTCCGCCTGAACCACCGCCAGGTCCGTGGCTACCATCAAACATGTTGGAATTTTTAAATGCCTTCATGATCGTACAATCCTTCCACAGATGGGTAGCTGGCTTCTCCCGGGTGTCGTGTCTCGGACAAGGTTCATTTAGTAGTTGCTCGAGGGTGGGACCTGACCCGCCTGACCGAGGAGGTGGCCTACCCTTGCACCGTTGGTTGTTGCCCTGTGTATTGGTATTAGCCACAAACTTGTCAGCCTTACGTTTATTACCTCCTTGATTTGTCGGGTTATGTTGGTGACCCTTGCCGTTGCCGTTCTTCTTTCCCTTCCATGTCTTCTCTTCATCAGACGCGTGATCCTTGGTACTGTCAGAATCGGTGTATTTAACCAGGGCTGCCATCAACTGGCCCATGTCATTACAATCACGCTTGAGCCATCCCAGCTTCTATTTCAGAGGCTCAAAACGGCATTTTTTCTCCAACATTAAGACCGCAGAGCCGGCATCCATCTTATCAGATGAATGTATTATCTCCTTGACCCGGCGCACCCAATGGGTCATGGACTCACCTTCCTCTTGCTTACAATTAGTCAGGTCCACGATTGACATAGGTTGTTTACATGTGTCCTTGAAGTTCTGAATGAACCAGGCTTTTAACTCCGCCCATGAGCTGATGGAGTTGGGTGGCAACCCTTTCAACCAAGTGCGAGCTGTTCCATCCAACATCATAGTGAAATACTTAGCCATTGCTGCATCGCTGACCTCCAACAGCTCCATTGCCATCTCATAACTTTCAATCCATGCCCTAGGCTGCAAGTCGGTCGTGTAATTAGGCACCTTACGAGGCCCTTTAAAGTCTTTTGGCAAGCGCTCATTACGTAGAGCCGACACCAGGCAAGGGACACCTCCTGTTCTTGTGGCCACTCCTGCCTCAACAGAGGTTGCTGGATAAACCGGAAAAGCCCGATGAGCCGCCTGCTCAGCTGCCAGTTGAACCGCCCGCTCGGCCTCTTGACGTCTCCTCTCCTGATCCACCAAGTTTTGGGCTCCATCCTGCGCCGGCTCATGCCTGCGCGGTTGGTTGCAGCATTGAGCATTGCTTGACATAGTGGCTGAGTCCATATGCCTGCTATAGCTCGGGCTCCAGCTTGGGCGAGGGGTTGAATGGATTCTGTCTCGGCTATAAGAGTACGCATCCTGTTGTGCCAGAGCTGTCTGAAGAAGTTCTCTCACCCTTCGTGTCTCGATTGCTGTCGGAGAGTCACCTTCCATCAGGAGAGCCGCCAAGCGAGCCGACGCAGTGATGAGATTCTCCAAAGGGTTAGAAAAGTGACCCGATGGTATTGGTGTGTAATGAGGCGGAGCAGTATTCATACGGGATGGCTCCATGGCCCGCGGTTGAACCGGCGCCCAAGCCCCGGGTGTTGTGATCCGGTTTGCCTCCGGCGGGTTATTTGGACCAGCCCCGGGTGTGTGGAAAAGGTTCCTAGGATCGTAAGTCAGAGGCAGACATGACTGAGTTTTCTGGTGCCTTCTCCTCATGACCTCGTTTGATGCATTCAGATCCACCGAGCGCCGGAAAGTCTCCGCTTGAAGCTGCTGAGCACGAGCATCTAGAGCCGCCCATTCTACAGCCATCCTGACCTCTTCCGCTGCTAAGTTTTCTTTGGCATGCGCAACCTCTTCGCGTAGTCGCGCCACATCCGCGTCATGTTGAGCTTTATTCGCCGGCTCAACCACAGTAGTCAACAAGGCCGTCATCCTATCCATGAGGTCCATCAGTACCTGAGCCGGTGGGCGCGCAGGGTCTCCTAACCCGGCCGCTGCTGACCCGGTGGTTATTGCTGCCGCTGCTGTGGAATTCTGACCGGGTTGAGTGCCAGCCATGAAGACTCTGGCTCGATTCGGCGGCTCAGAGAGGTCCGGAATACTTCTGCCATCGGAACAGCCCCCAAGCACGCCATCTTGTAGCTGATACAAAGAATCTATCTCGCCCGAGGACGACTCACCGTCAGAATAGATGGCCGTCTCACCGCCATCCACCGATCCTTCAGAGAGTTCACCTCCATGGATGCAACCCATGGAGGCATGCCTCACGGCAGGTTGAGCCCGGGCGGATCTCACGCGCTGAGCCGTCTCGATGAGGTTGGTGCAGACGTCCGGCTCACAGCCCGACTCGCCGATCTGGCCGATGAAGACATGGATTCCGCCAAAGGGGACCCGGTACCCGTACTCAATTGAGCCGGCCTCGGGGGCCTAGCCTTCATCGTCGATGTAGAGCTTGCCGCGTCGACTCTTGGTCATCCGGCCCACAGCGTATCCCTTGAGCCCTTCGAAGTTGCCCTTCAAGAACTTAAATCCATCGTGCGCTGGCCCCACGGTGGGCACCAACTGTCGTGGAATTGTCACGGCAGATATCCTAGCAAAAGGACTTAGTCGTACGGCCATCGCAACTAGGAATCTTAAAGGGGTTAATCGGGACAAAGGATATGAGAGGTTTATACTGGTTCGGCCCCTTACGGTGAAGGTAAGGCCTAGTCTAGTTGATGTTGTATTGCTAGGTTTCGATGACCAAGGAGCGAATCCGCTAGCTTGGCTATCGATCTGTTGTTTCTTGCCCTAAGCCACCGCCGGGTCGTCCCCTTATATACACGGGTTGACGCCTGGTGGCCTACAGAGTCCCGGCAGGCTCATAAAACGTATCCGGCTCGGTGACTTCTTTTATATGCCTTTCTTTACAAGTCTTTCTTTACATATGGCGGTTTACAATATTGGGCCTTAAGCCGCCTCTGGGCTTAGGCCTTCTACAAGTCTTAATAACCTATCACCTTGAATGTTTACTGGGCTTTTTCTCGTAACCCGCCATTGGGGTTGACCCGGACCCTCCTGGGTGGGTCATACTTGGTAGCTATATCTCCAACAACACTCTTACTTATTGAAAGAGGCTACAATTGATCCCCTATACTTGTGGGTTATCAAGACATTTTTCTGGCACCGTGCCGGGGAGTTATAGCGTGGGGTGAATATTCTCGTGTGTGCTCGTTTGCTTTATCACTAAGTAGTTTTTATTTTGTGCTCTTGTTTTCTATCTTTAGTTATGTGTAGGAAACGCAAAATACCAAAAAATTAGTGGTACCTACTGAACCAATGGTTGAAGAATCACTCAAAATCTATCACACTACTAAAGCTTTTTACTTGGATCATCTTCGATCCCTATGTGCTCGGGCTGAAACCCCAACTAGCTTAGTTGAGGGAAAATCTTTAGATGAGCATGCTTGTTATGTGCGACACTGCATATCTGAAAAAAGGAAACTTTTACTGGATCAAATTCATCGTTTGCAGTGCTATGCTTGGAATTTATGTTAAATATATGATTGTACTTGTTGTTCTAAAGACCCTAAGAAACACCTTCCTTACCAATGTGGATTTAGTGATAATGGAATCGTATCTTCATATACTAAGGGTGTTTATAATTACTATGATGTTCAACAAATTGAAGAATTTGTTGCTTTTAGGGGTACTTGTGAAATTGCTTCTTTTATTGAAGAGTGTGATACTACTCTCTACAAATATGAAAATTTGGCCATACTTAAATATTGCTATGATAATTATGCTTCTAATCCTTATATTAAACCATATATTGAGGAATCCTCCGCTGTCCAAGAAGAGGCTAATATTTTGCAGGAGTCTATGGAAGAAGAAATTAATGACATTGTGAGCTCATTGGATGAAAAAGATGAGGAGGAGAGCGAAGAACAAAAGGAGGAAGAACGAATTGATCACCCATTCCCACATTCTAATGAGAGTAACTCTTCAACTCATACATTTTTTAATTTCCCTTCATGCTTACCGAAGGATGAATTCTATGATGATTGTTATGATCCCGTTGATTCTTTTTAAATATCCCTTTTTGATGATGCTTGCTATGCTTGTGGCCAAGATGCCAATATGAATTATGCCTATGGAGATGAACTTGCTATGGTTCCTTATGTTAAACATGAAATTGTTGCTATTGCACCCACGCATGATAGTCCTATTATCTTTTTGAATTCTCCCGACTACACTATATCGGAGAAGTTTGCCCTTATTAAGGATTATATTGATGGGTTGCCTTTTACTACTACACATGATGATTTTGATAGATATAATATGCATGTGCTTGCTTCTCCTACTTGCAATTATTATGAGAGAGAACTACATCTCCGCTTCTCCATGTTTCCAATATGATAAAATTGCAAGAAACAATTTATACTACGCATTGGGCTTTACTATGTGTGCATGGATTGTTCTTTTATGACATGCCGATGCATAGGAAGAGAGTTAGACTTCGTCATCGCTTGATATATGTTACTTTGTGCTCACTATTAAATCACAAATCATTGTTAATTAAAATTGGCTTTGATATACCTTGGGATCCGGGTGGATCCATTACTTGAGCACTATATGCCTAGCTTAATGGCTTTAAAGAAAGCGCTGCCAGGGAGACAACCTGGAAGTTTTAGAGAGTCATTTATTTATGTTATGTTCTTTTATAAAGTTTAAAAATAAAAATAATGTGCCAAGATTCGCCTTTAGGATGTTTACATTGCTTGTTGGTTTGTGTGGTGCAAGACAGAAACTTTGGCTGTAGTGCGCGATTTTACATTTTTTACTGGAATGTCAAACGGATCTGAAACTGTTTGCACTATATTTCTATACAAATTGTTGATTTTTCCTAATTATTTCAGATTTTTTGGAGTACTAGAGGTATGGTGAATGTTCAGATTATTACAGACTATCCTGTTTAAGACAGATTCTGTTTTTTTTTGCATAGTTTGCTTGTTTTGATGAAACTATCGATTTCTACTAGTGGATTAAGCCATGTAAAAGTTATATTACAGTAGCTACGATGAAAAAATAAAATATGAATTGGTTTTCAACAATACTTAGAGTAGTGATTTGCTTTATTATACTAATGGATCTTACCGAGTTTTCTGTTGAGTTTTGTGTGGATGAAGTGTTCGAAGATCGAGGAGGTCTCGATGTGAGTGGGAGGAGAGGAAAGAGCTCAAGCTTGGGGATTCCCAAGGCACCCCAAGTAAATATTCAAGGAGACTCAAGCGTCTAAGCTTGGGGATGCCCCGAAAGGCATCCCATCTTTCTTCAACAAGTATCAGTATGTTTTCGAATTCATTTCGTTCATGCGATATGTGCAAATCTTGCAGCGACTTTTGCATTTAGTTTTCACTTTTCTTTTATGCACCATGCTGGTATGAGATAGTCCATGGTTGATTTATAGAATGCTCATTCACTTCACTTATATCTTTTGAGTATGGCTTTATAGAATGCTTCATGTGCTTCACTTATATCTTTTGAAGTTTGGATTGCCTGTTTCTCTCCACATATATCTTTTGCTTCACTTATATTTGTTATAGCATGGGTGTCGGTGTCAAAACCGGCGGATCTCCGGTAGGGGGGCCCGAACTGTGCGTCTAAGGCGGATGGTAACAGGAGGCAGGGAACACGATGTTTTACCCAGGTTCGGTCCCTCTTGATGGAGGTAAAACCCTACGTCCTGCTTGATTTATTCTTGATGATATGAGTATTACAAGAGTTGATCTACCACGAGATCGGAGAGGCTAAACCCTAGAAGCTAGCCTATGGTATGATTGTATGTTGTCCTACGGACTAAAACCCTCCGGTTTATATAGACACCGGAAGGGGCTAGGGTTACACAAGGTCGGTTACAAAGGAGGAGATATACATATCCGTATTGCCTAGCTTGCCTTCCACGCCAAGTAGAGTCCCATCCGGATACGAGACGAAGTCTTCAATCTTGTATCTTCATAGTCCAACAGTCCGGCCAAAGGATATAGTCCGGCTGTCCGGAGACCCCCTACTCCAGGACTCCCTCAGTAGCCCCTGAACCAAGCTTCAATGACGATGAGTCCGGCGCGCAGTGTTGTCTTCGGCATTGCAAGGCGGGTTCCTCCTCCGAACACACCACAGAAGAGTTTGAATAACAGGATAGTGTCCAACCCTGCAAAATAAGTTCCACATACCACCGTAGAGAGAATAATATTTCCACAAATCTAATCTGCTGACACATTTTGGCAACATGACATCATGCCATGGCTCGGTGATTATTCAAACCGTTTTTCTTTAACCATCCCCGCACATAACGTGAGGCAGTTTCTTGACACGTCTTGTCAAAGCAGAGATCGTGTCCCCCTTATTACGGGATTCTCATCAATACGGGCGTGGGTAACTCAACCGCGCCATCAATTACGGCGCTTGGGGGATGAGCAAGTTTTACCAGGCTAGTGGGGGCGCATAGTTTTGGCCGCCCTTATAAAGGGATAAGGTTTAACCTTTCTCTACCCACGCCTTCTTCCTCCTTGCTCATCCGTTCTTGCGCACTCGAGCTCCAACGCCCAAGTCCAAATCCTTCCCCTCAACCTTCTCCAAACATGTCCGGAGCGGGAGGCAAATGGATGGCTTCCTCCGTTACAGAGGGACACATCAAGAAGCTGCGTGGAGCCGAATACTTAGCCGCGAATATCGCGCATCGGCTGCCCGCTGCGGGGCAGATTGTTCCTACCCCGGAACCTCACGAGAGGGCAGTTTTCCTCCATCACTTCCTCCGCAGACTGGGGTTTCCCCTCCATCCATTCGTCCACGGTCTCATGTTCTACTACGGGCTGGACTTCCATGATCTGGCCCCGAACTTCATCCTCAACATTTCAGCGTTCATCATTGTGTGTGAGGCTTTCCTCTGCATCCGGCCCCACTTCGGCATGTGGTTAAAGACCTTCAATATCAAGCCGAAGGTGGTGGGGGCCAACAAGCGGAATGCGGCGGAGCCATGGTGGGCAAGATGCCCAATGTTACATGGCTTGAAGGCTCCTTCGTGGAGACCATAAAGGGGTGGCAATCGGCGTGGTTCTACATCACCGAGCCGCGCGACACCAACTGGGCGGTGGCCCCCCGAGTTACGATCCGGAATCCCCACGCGGCTCACCTCCTGGAAAGAGAAGGGCCTATCCTGGGGTTCATCGGTGGAGCTGGACGGACTCCAGAAATGTACCCAGAATATGGCAAGCAAGAAGCTCAAGCTTGTCAACATAGTCCAGGTCATGCTCATCCGTCGGATCCTCCCGTGTCAACAATGGGATTTCAACTTGTGGGAGTTCGACCTGGCCCAGCACCAGACTCTGAGCGAGCTCTTCGACACGACGCACAAGGACGTCTGGAGGGTGCTGTTCAAGGGCGCCCAGGTCCCTCCCTCTCTCACCGAGGACCACGGGCTAAGCGCGAAGCGCCTAGCGCATTCGGCGAGTTCTATACATCCTGTAGGATATTTGTTTCCCCTAGCTTAACCATGTGCGGGGTCTGAGCTCCATGCCTTTGACAGGACTGGGTGGAGACATCGGGGCAGATTAACTGTCCAGCCCCTCTGCCCGAAGACATTGCGGACGCTCTCCTAACGGAGATGCTGACTCCGGCTCCTTACAAGGTGCCGGAGAAGACCAAGAAGGCCAAGGGAACCTGAAAGAGTTCCCGACGCCAGGTGTTATCGGACTCATCATCCGATAACTCCGCGACGCACTCCTCCCCCGAAGACAAGGAGGAAGATGAAGATGCTCCCCCTTCAGTCGGGGGAGACAAGAAAAGGAGGGCCGCCCCGACCGGGGGGGGGGGGGTCGAAGGGTCCAAGAAGGGGAGGACTCTCCTTCCGAACTACTCCACCACCGCCGCCGAAGACGAGGACGAGTGGCTGCTCAGGGCCATGCCCCTGGCGAAGTCGTAAGTATTCGGATACCAGAGTAACTCATAGCATACCTTTGACGCACTGCTTCTCCTAACGTCGAATATGATTATGCACACCGCCCAAAGCCCGTATCGATGTATCTTCGTCGGGCGGCTCCTTGGACTCGTCGGATATGGATAGCGATCCACTACCGACCGCCACCTCCCCTTGCCCTATGGACAATGCCGAGGTATTGTCTCAAGAGGCACCGGGTCGAGGGGAGACAATCCCGGAGGCGCGTCAAGGCAACCTTCCGGACTCTAGGAGCAGAGGGAGGGAGGCTCCCGAGGGCTCCGAGTTCGGCCTTCAGCCGAACACCGCACCGGAACCTCCAGTGGTTCTGGACTCAGGCAGGCGGCCTCCTTCTAAAAGGGGCAAGACACATGTGCCGGCGACCTCTATCCATCCAGAGGCACCGGACAATCTGCTGGGAGCGCTTCGCAGCACTTCCATCGACGAAGAGCACTGCACTATTATGAGTGCGGTGATCCAGAAGGTTCAGTCCACCAAGAGCGGACTGACTGAAGCCTGTGCCAGCCTTCTAACAGGCTTTGAGGTAAGTATTTGAAATATAGGAAAAAATTACCGCATAGACAGTAGCCCCTGATGCTCTGTTCGGTGTTCACAAAGAAAAGCCGAATAGAGGATCAAACAATATCGCAGGAGTCTAATATAAGTATGTCTATATGCGTATGTAGGCTTCGCTGCTGGCCTCGGCCGCACTGACTGCGGAGGTCGCCGCATTGAAGCAGGACCTCGAAGGGTCCAAGAAAGTGCTCGGCCTTGCCAAGAGGCAGCTCGAGGAGAACAAAGGTATTTAATACCTAGTCTATGGATATATATAAAAAAATGCGATTGCAAAATGACAGGATCATTGTAAATTTGCCAGGGGCCACGACCGAGGTGGCGACCCTGAAGCAAGCGCTATCCGAGGCCGAAAACAAAGCGGCCAAGGAGCGCACCAAGCGGGAAAGGCATGAGGCACGGGTTGGCGAGGTGCAGCAAGAGCTCCATGCTCTCGTGACGAAGCACGAGGCGTTGGAGCTTGACTTGAAGACGCGAGAGTGCGAGCTTGCCGCGGCCCTCGAGAGCGCAAAGAATGCCAAGGCTGAGGCCCAAAAGGCCCTCCAGGAGATTGATGCGATGAAGAAGATAGCTGTGGGTAAGGCATTCAATATGCAAAGCAAGCATGTGAAAGTAAATTACTTGCTACTTACCCGAGTTCGGAGCTCTCCAGGAGCATTCGCAGATTTACCCCGCAGCATGTCGGATACCGCACAATTTTACCAGGCCAAGGAGGGAAGCTCAACAGAGAAGCTGTTCTGGTCTCAGTATACTGGGACCGAACACCCGATGCCTCTGAGCGATCAGCTGAAGCAAGTGGTCGAGCTACACAAGGCGGCCGAATAGGCCATGAAGGGCTTTATAGTCCGGATGTAGCCTGGCGACGCCCTTCCCAACAGCTACTTCGGCCTGGTGAGGCGGCTTGTGGATGCCTGCCCACGGCTGGAAGTCATCAAGCAGTCCATCTGCATTGAAGGTGCACACCGGGCTTTCGCCCGTGCGAAGGTGCACTGGGATAAGATGGACGCCGTGAAGCTGGTGAAGGAGGGGCCGCCACAGGGCAAGGAGCATCGCCACCTCGAGATGTACTATGAGGGTGTCCTGAAGGGCGCCCGTCTTGTAGAGGACGAGTGTGCGAAAGATGTAATATTTGAATAAACTTGCTCGTGTAATCCTGTATTATGAAAACTTGTTCATATGCGCTATGCAATGCTTGTCTGGATTTAAAATATTACCTCCTGTTCGGTTGTTTATCAAATCTGAGAGATGGCTAGTCGCCGGCTTCTACCCCCACGCCACATGTGCTGGGGTGTTCGGGATAAACCTGAGCACTCTTGTTCCCATTTTTGGGTCCTTCGAGGGAGGTGCTCAGCACAACGAACAAGGCAATCGGACTATAATGCGTTATCACTCTCACTTAGCCATAGAATTCTATAATTTTAAATTTCAGCGAAGCCCCTAGTATTCGGAAGGCCGAATTCGGGGCGCAATACACGCCTTAAGCCAGACAGGGCCGACTCCTCGCTCTAAGCGGCATAAGTATTTAGGGACTTGAAACCTCTCGAACAGCGACCAGTCTCTCACCTTATCATGACAGTCAGTTTTAGCTTTCTCTATTGAGGTGCTTAGCCCAGCAGAACCGGGGCACAATCACAGTAGTTCTCCCAGTGCTACTGAGGGAGTCCTGGATTAGGGGGTGTTCGGGTAGCCGGACTATACCTTCAGCCGGACTCCTGGACTATGAAGATGCAAGATTGAAGACTTCGTCCCGTGTCCGGATGGGACTTTCCTTGGCGTGGAAGGCAAGCTTGGCGATGCGGATATTCAAGATCTCCTACCATTGTAACCGACTCTATGTAACCCTAACCCTATCCAGTGTCTATATAAACCGGAGGGCTGTAGTCCGTAGGCAATCAACTCCATACACAACAATCATACCATAGGCTAGCTTCTAGGGTTTAGCCTCCTTGATCTCGTGGTAGATCTACTCTTGTACTACCCATATCATCAATATTAATCAAGCAGGAGTAGGGTTTTACCTCCATCGAGAGGGCCCGAACCTGGGTAAAAAAACATCGTGTCCCTTGTCTCCTGTTACCATCTGGCCTAGACGCACAGTTCGGGACCCCCTACCCGAGATCCGCCGGTTTTGACACTGACATTGGTGCTTTCATTGAGAGTTCCTCTGTGTCGTCGCCTTTAGGCCCGATGGCTCCTTTGATCATCAACAACGATACGGTCCAGGGTGAGACTTTTCTCCCCGGATAGATCTTCGTCTTCGGCGGCTTCGCTCTGCGGGCCAATTTGCTCGGCCACCTGGAGCAGATCGAAAGCCACGCCCCTGGCCATCAAGTCAGGTTTGGAAGCTTAAACTACACGGCTGACATCCGTGGAGACTTGATCTTCGATGGGTTAGAGCCACAGCCAAGCGCGCCGCACTGTCTCGATGGGCATGATATAGCTCTGCCGCCGAACAGAACCTTGGAGGCCGCACACGCATCGGTTTTGACCATTGATTCGGAGCCTACTGCGCCGATCGAGGATCAGCGGTTGGACGCTGCCTCAGGGGCTGCGATCTTAGAGGCGATCGAGCCGAACTCCAGCCCTGCACTCCGCATGGCCCGCGACTCCGAGGAGCCGGATTCCTCTCCGAACTCCGAGCCCCCCGCGCCCCTGCCGATCGAATCCGATTGGGCGCTGATAATGGAGTTCACCGCCACAGACATCTTTCAGCACTCGCCCTTCGGCGACATCCTGAATTCTCTTAAGTCTCTCTCTTTATCAGGAGAGCCCTGGCCGGACTACGGTCAGCAAGGTTGGGATACGGACGATGAAGAAATTCAAAGCCCACCCACCACCCACTTTGTAGCCACTATCGACGATCTAACCGACATGCTTGACTTCAGCTCCGAAGACATCAACGGCATGGACGACGATGTAGGAGACGAACAGGAACCAACACCTGTAGGGCGCTGGAAGGCCACCTCGTCATATGACATATATATGGTGGATACTCCAAAAGATGGAGATGGCGATGGAACAGCGGGGGATGACGCCCCCAAGAAACAGACAAAGCGCCGGCGTCAGCGGCGCCGCTCTAAATCCCGCCAAAGCAAAAACGGTGATTCCGGCACGGGAGATAATACTACCCCGGATAGCGCCGAAGAACACCCACCTCAGCAAGATTCGGCACAGGAAGATGGAGAAGCCAGCCCTCATGAGAGAGCGGCAGACCGAGAGGTCGAGGATGATAACTATACGCCTCCCTCCGAAGACGAGGCAAGCCTCGATGACGACGAATTCGTCATACCATCAGACCCCGCCGAACAAGAGCGTTTTAAACGCAGGCTTTTAGCCACGGCAAGCAGCCTCAAGAAAAAGCAGCAACAACTTAGAGCTGCCCAAGATTTGCTAGCTGACAGATGGACTGAAGTCCTTGCGACCGAAGAGTATGAACTCGAACGCCCCTCCAAGAGTTACCCGAAGCGCAGGCCGCTACCCCGATCAGAGGAGGAAGCACCTACATCACCAGCGCATGACATGGCAGACCGGCAACCTCGCGGCCGCGACAGAGAGGCCTCTCGGCCCTCCACCCAAGCCATGCCCCGACACCGCTCAACTAAGGCACGGAAAAATGCGCCCGACCTGCGAGACATACTGGAGGATAAGGCAAGACAAACAAGATCGATCTACGGATCGCGCAGGCGCCCTACGGCATGTGACAATGATCTTCACTCCGGATACAACAAATCCGGCCGGACCGAACACAACAGACATAGCTCTTCCGAGTTGCGTCGTGATATAGCCCAGTACAGAGGCGCCGCACACCCGCTATGCTTCACGAATGAAGTAATGGATCATAAAATCCCAGAGGGTTTCAAACCCGTAAACATCGAATCATACGATGGCACAACAGATCCGGCGGTATGGATCGAGGATTATCTCCTTCACATCCACATGGCACGCGGCGATGATCTACACGCCATCAAATACCTCCCGCTCAAACTTAAAGGACTGGCCCGGCATTGGCTTAACAGCTTGCCAGCAGACTCAATCGGTTCTTGGGAGGACCTGGAAGCCGCATTCCTCGACAACTTCCAGGGCACTTACGTGCGACCGCTGGATGCCGACGACTTAAGCCACATAATTCAGCAGCCAGAGGAATTGGCCAGACAATTCTGGACACGGTTCCTAACAAAGAAAAACCAGATAGTCGACTGTCCGGACGGAGAGGCCCTAGAAGCCTTCAAGCATAACATCCGCGACGAGTGGCTTGCCCGGCACCTGGGACAGGAAAAGCCGAAATCCATGGCAGCCCTCACGACACTCATGACCCTCTTTTGCGCGGGAGAAGACAGCTGGCTAGCTCGCAGTAACAACTTATCAAAGAACCCTGGTAATTCGGATACCAAGGACAAAAGTGGCAGGACACGTCGGAATAAGCAAAAACGCCGCGTTAACAGCGACAACAATGATGACACGACAGTCAATGCCGGATTCAAAGGCTATAAATCCGGTCAGCGGAAAAAGCCATTCAAAAAGAATACTCAGGGCCCGTCCAGTTTGGACCGAATACTCGATCGCTTGTGCCAGATACATGGCACCCCCGAAAGGCCAGCCAATCACACTAACGGGGATTGTTGGGTGTTCAAGCAGGCAGGCAAGTTAAGGGTCGAAAACAGAGACAAGGGGCTGCACAGCGACGACGAGGAGCCCAAGCCGCCGAACAACAATGGACAGAAGGGCTTTCCCCCACAAGTGCGGATGGTGAACATGATATACGCAACCCACATTCCCAAGCGGGAGCGGAAGCGTGCGCTACGGGACGTATACGTGATAGAGCCAGTCTCCCCAAAGTTCAACCCATGGTCCTCCTGCCCGATCACTTTTGATCGAAGGGACCATCCCACTAGCATCCGTCATGGCGGCTTCGCCACATTGGTTCTCGACCCAATCATCGACGGATTTCATCTCACAAAAGTCCTCATGGACGGCGGCAGTAGCCTGAACCTGCTTTATCAGGATACAGTGGGGAAAATGGGCATAGATCCCTCAAGGATTAAGCCCACAAGAACGACCTTTAAAGGCGTTATACCAGGTGTAGAAGCCAACTGTACAGGCTCAGTAACACTTGACGTGGTCTTCGGATCCCCGGACAATTTCCGAAGCGAAGAGTTAATCTTCGATATAGTCCCGTTTCGCAGTGGCTATCACGCCCTGCTCGGACGAACCGCATTCACAAAGTTCAATGCGGTGCCGCACTACGCATATCTCAAGCTCAAGATGCCAGGCCCTCGAGGAGTAATTACGGTCGATGGAAACACCGAATGCTCCCTCCGTACGGAGGAGCATACGGCGGCTCTCGCAGCGGAGGTACAAAGTAGCCTTCTCAGGCAATTCTCCAGTCCGGCCATTAAAAAGTCAGACACTGCCAAGCGCGCCCGGAGTAACCCACAGCAGGACCGCCTGGCACACTCTGAGCAAGCGTAGCAATGTGGCCCCAACCCCAGCTTTCGCGACATAGCGAAACCAGTACCTCGCGTACATAACTACGCCCTTGAAATACCATGGGCACAGGGGAAGGGGCACAATAACGGCACGCCCAAAATACGGCTTAAAACGTACTAGGGGCTGCCGGATTCTTTTTTTAATTTTTTCTTACTTTCTGGACTCCATACTTCGGACGACCTGTTCGGCAATTCGACTGCCGCACAAACGATGCAAGATCTAGGGAGGCAGACAAGCCATGCCGCATTATGGAACCCCCAGGTGGTCTCTATTACGAGCAGTATACCTGTTTTGAATACAATTCCGCGGCCTGCCCCTGGCTAGGACATGTTAAATAGTCCAATATCTTTACCTTATAATACCACTTGTATCGTTCTGCTCTGACAGCAGCCTTTATATAAATAATGCATAACTTTTGTCTATTTTCTGCATTACTCTCTTTTATATATGTTCATTAATGACACGTTGCACCCGTACACTGTGGTACGGCAAGTACGCCAGGGGCTTCAGTACCCTTTAATATGGTGTGAGAAGTCCGTACACTTTCACAAGTGCGGCACCCCGAACTTATAGCACTATATGCATCGGCTCCGAATCATGATTTGGGTCAATAGTTGGGTTTGCCCGGCTCCTATGTTTTGGTGCCTTACGTTCCGCTATATCTGCTAAGGTAGCACTAGGAGAACCACTGCGATTGTGCCCCGGTTGAGCTGGGTTAAGCACCTCAGTGGAGAAAGCTAAAACTGACTGTCATGATGAGGCGAGAGACCGGTCGCTGTTCGAGAGGTTTTTCGAGTCCCTAAAGACTTATGCCGCTTCGAGCGAGGAGCCGGATTTGTCCGCCCAAGGCGTGGATAGTGCCCCGAACTCGGTCTTCCGAACTAGGGGCTTCGCCGAAATTTAAAATTATAAAGTTCTATGGCTAAGTGAGAGTGTTCAAGCATTATAGTCCGATTGCCTGGTTCGTTGTGCTGAGCGCCTCCCTCGAAGGACCCAACTATGGGAAAAAGAGCGCTCAGGTTTATCCCGAACACCCCAGCACTAGTGGCATGGGGGCAGAAGCCGACGACTGGCCATCTCTCAATTTTTTGATAAATGGCCGCACAAAATATAATATTTTAAATTCAACAAGCATTGCTTAAGCGCCTATGAACAAGTTTTCAGCGCACAGGATAAAAACGAGCGAGTTTATTCAAAAATTACATCCTTGGTACATTCATCCGCCACAAGGCGGGCATCCGCAAGAACATCCTTGTAATAGTTCTCGGGCTTGCGATGCTCCTTCCCCGGCGGCGGCTCGTCCTTCACAAGCTTCTCACCGTCCCGCTTACCCCAGTGCACCTTTGCACGGGCAAGGGCCCGACGGGCACCTTCGATGCAGACGGAGCGCTTGATGACCTCGAGCCTTGGACAGGCCTCCACCAGCCACCGCACCAGCCCGAAGTAGCTCCCAGGTAGGGCCTCTCCGGGCCACAGCCGAACTATGAAGCCCTTCATGGCCTGTTCGGCCGCCTTGTGGAGCTCGACCAACTATTTCAGTTGGTCGCTCAAGGGCACAGGGTGTCCGGCCTCAGCATACTGAGACCAGAACACCTTCTTCGTCGAGCTGCCCTCTTCAGCTCGGTAGAATGCGGCGGCGGCAGATACGCTGCGGGGAAGATCTGCGAATGCCCCTGGAAAACTCCGGATTCGGGTAAGTAACAAGTAGTTTACTTTTATATTTCTGATTTGCATAAAGAATGCCTTACCCGCTGCTATCTTCTTCATCTCCTCCAACTCTTGGAGGGCCTTTTGGGCTTCGGCCTTGGCAGACTTGGCAGTCTCAAGGGCCGCCGCGAGCTCGGACACTTGGGTCTTTGACTCAAGCTCCAAACTCTCATGTTTTTTCATGAGAGCCTGAAGCTCTTGCTGCACCTCGCCGACCTGAGCCCCAAGTTTCTCTCGTTCGGTGCGCTCCACGGCCGTTTTCTTTTCGGCCTCGGACAACGCCTGCTTGAGGGTCGCCACCTCAGTCATGGCCCCTATAATAAGCAGCGCAATCCTGTTATTTTTTGCAATCACGCCTCTCTATAGGCACTTTTTCTGTAAGATATTTCCTACCTTCTTTTTCCTCGAGCTGCCGCTTGGCAAGGCCGAGCTCTTGCTCGGTCCGCTTGAGGTCCTGTTTCAGGACACCCACCTCCGCAGTCAGTGCGGCGGTGGATAACAGCGAAGCCTGCACACGCATATCGACTCTTTATTGTTAGACTCCTGCGAAATTTACTAGATCCTCTATTCGGCTTTTCTTTCCAAACGCCAAACAAAGCATCAGGGGCTACTGTCTTGCGGTACTATTTTTATATATTTTTACTTACCTCGAAGCCTGTTAGAAGGCTAGCGCAAGCTTCAGTTAGTCCGCTCTTGGCGGACTGAACCTTCTGGATCACCGTACTCATAATAGTACGGTGCCCCTCGTTGATGGAGGCGCCGTCAAGCACCTCCAGCAGATTGTCCGGCACCTCCGGTTGGACGAAGGCCGCCGGCTCAGAAGGCTTGCTCCTCTTGGAAGGAGTTCGCCTACCGCGGTCCGGAACTGTGGAAGATTCTGGCGTGGTGTCCGGCACAAAGCCAGACTTGGAGCCCTGGGGGGCCTTGTCCCCTTCACTCCTGGAGTCCGGGAGGTTGCCTTGCGGCTCCTCCAGGACCACCTCCTCCTGCCCCGGAGTTTGTCGCGACGCCACTTCGGCGTCGTCTGCAGTGCGGGAGGAGACAGCGGGCGGAACTGAGTTCACGTCCGATGAGTCCAGGGAGCCGCCCGACGATTCATTGAATTCGGCCCGGGGCGGGCTGCATAATTATGTTCGACATTAGGGAAAGCTGTGCAACAAAGGAACATCATGAGTTATTCTGATATCCGAGCTTACGATTTTTCCGGACTCTTGGCCCTGTTTGGCCACTCCTCTTTGCCCTCTTCGGCGTTGGGGGCGTAGTCCGGCGGAGGGGTCTTCCATTTCCTAGACCCCTCGGCCTCCCCCGTTGGGGCGGCCTCCCTCTTCTCTCCTCCCTCCGCTGGGGGGGAAGAGTTTTCTTCTTCCTCCTCCTCGTTTTCGCGGGAGGAGGGCGTCTCGGACTCGTCAGATGACGAGTCCGACACCACCACATTACGGGCACTCTTTCGGGTCCCCGTGGCCTTCTTCTTCCTGGCCTTCTTTTCCGGCACCACATAAGGCGCCGGAACCAGCAGCTTCACTAGGAGAGCAGGGGCTGGGTCTTCGGGCAAGGGAGCCGGACAGTTAATCGATCCGGACTTCGCCCGCCAAGCCTGTCAAAGGTAAGGGAGTTTAGATCCCGCATAGAGTCAAACTATGAAAAAACTTAACATCCTGTAAAAGGTGAAAATAGCTTACCTCGCTAGCGTGACGCTGCGAGCTGTATCCGCGGTCCTCGGAAGCGGATGTGGGAGCCTCGGCGCCTTTGGTTAGCACCTTCCAGACGTCTTCATACGTCGTGTCGAAGAGCCGGTTAAGGGTTTGGTGCTGCGCCGGGTTGAACTCCCACAGATTAAAGCCCCGTTGTTGACACGGGAGGATCCGGCGGACGAGCATAACCTGGACTACATTGACGAGCTTGATCGGCTTGCTCACCAGGGACTGGATGCATGTCTGCAGTCCGGTCACCTCTTTTTCGTCGCCCCACGACAGGCCCGTCTCTTTCCAGGACATAAGCCGCGTGGGGGGTTCGGATCGGAACTCAGGGGCTGTGATCCATTTCGGATCGCGCGGCTCGGTGATGTAAAACCACCACGATTGCCACCCCTTCAGGGTCTCCACGATGGAGCCCTCGAGCCATAGGATGTTGGCCATCTTGCCCGCCATGGCACCTCCGCACTCCGCCTGGCTGCCGCGCACCACCTTGGGCTTGACGTTGAAGGTCTTGAGCCAGAGGCCGAAATGGGGGCGGATGCGGAGGAAAGCCTCGCACACGACGATAAACGCCGAGATGTTGAGGACGAAGTTCGGGGCCAGATCGTGGAAATCCAGGCCATAGTAGAACATGAGCCCCCGGACAAATGGGTGGAGTGGGAAACCTAGTCCGCGGAGGAAGTGGGAAAGGAATACTACCCTCTCATGGGGACTTGGGGTGGGGAGAAGCTGCCCCTCCTCGGGAAGCCGGTGCGCGATGTCTTTGGACAAGTATCCGGCCTTCCTCAGCTTTTTGACATGGCCCTCCGTGACGGAGGAGACCATCCACTTGCCTCCCGCTCCGGACATTGCTGGAGAAGGTTGAGGTGGGAAGTGCGGGCTTGGGCGTTGGAGCTCGAGTGCGCAGGAGATGGATAGGCAAAGGAGGAAGAAGGCGTAGGTAAAAAGGTGGATCCTTATCCCCTTATATGGGCGGATGCGGTTGTGCGTCCCCACCAGCCTAGTAAAACTCGCTTGCCTCCCAAGCGCCTTGGTAAATGGCGCGGTTGGGTTACCCACGTCCGTATTGATGAGAATCCCGTAAAGGGGGTACACGATCTCTGCTTTGACAAGACGTGCCAAGGAAACCGCCTCGCAAAACATGCTGAGGTGGAAAAGTAAAAACGATTCGAGTAAAGGACTTGGCCGTAGTGTGATGGCGCACTGCGGAATACGTCAGCAGATTTGATTTGTGTTTATATCATTCTTTCTATGGCAATATGTGGAAGCCTATTTTGCAGAACCGGACACTACTCTTGGTGTTTACAATCTTCTATGAAGGACTTGGAGGAGGAACCCGCCTTGCAATGCCGAAGACAATTTGCGCGCCGGACTCGTCGTCATTGAAGCCTGGTTCAGGGGCTACTGAGGGAGTCCTGGATTAGGGGGTGTTCGGGTAGCCGGACTATACCTTCAGCCGGACTCCTGGACTACGAAGATACAAGATTGAAGACTTCGTCCCGTGTTCGGATGGGACTTTCCTTGGCGTGGAAGGCAAGCTTGGCGATGCGGATATTCAAGATCTCCTACCATTGTAACCGACTCTATGTAACCCTAACCCTATCCGGTGTCTATATAAACCGGAGGGTTTTAGTCCGTAGGCAATCAACTCCATACACAACAATCATACCATAGGCTAGCTTCTAGGGTTTAGCCTCCTTGATCTTGTGGTAGATCTACTCTTGTACTACCCATATCATCAATATTAATCAAGCAGGAGTAGGGTTTTACCTCCACCGAGAGGGCCCGAACCTGGGTAAAAAACATCGTGTCCCTTGTCTCCTGTTACCATCCGGCCTAGACGCACAGTTCGGGACCCCCTACCCGAGATCCGCCGGTTTTGACACTGACAGCTACCTTAGCCGATATAGCGGAACGTAAGGTACCAAAACATGGGAGCCGGGCAAACCCAACTATTGACCCAAGACATGATTCAGAGCTGATGCATATAATGCTATAAGTTCAGGGTGACACACTGTAAAATGTGTTCGGACTTCTCACGCCGTATTATAGGGTATGCTTAAGCCCCTAGCGTATTGGCCGTACCAGAGTGTACGGGTGCTAGATGTCATGAATGAACATATATATATAGAAAGGAAGAATGCAATAATAGTCTTAATGCTATGCATTGTTTATTCAAAAAGGTGCGTTAAAGCAGAATGATACAAGTAGTGCGATACGCAAAAAGTAGGACTGTTTGACATGTCCCTTCCAAGGGCAAGCTGAGGAATAGTATTAAAGAAAATATTTCACTCGTTATTGTAATCCACCTGGGAGTTCCGTGGTGTGACGTAGCTTTCTTCCTCCTTGGTTGCTGCATCATGTGTTCGGCAATCATGCTGCCGGACAGGGTTTCCAGAGATTAAAGTCCTGAAAGAGAAAAATAACAAAGCGGAAGCCCCTAGTGCGGTTGAAGCCGCATCTTGGGGCATGCCGTAGTCGTGCCCCCCTCCCCACCTGTGCCCATGGTATTTTTAATGTGTAATTATGTACGCGTGGCACGGATTTCGTCATTTGGCTGGGACCAGGGTGGGGGCCGCATTGCTATGAGAGCTCAGAATGTGCCAGGCGGTCCAGTTGCCGATTACTCCGGGCGCGCTTGAAGGTGTCTGGGTCCTTAATCACCGAACTAGTGGATTGCCTTAAGAGGCTGCTTTGCGCTTCTACTACGAGGGCCGCAGTGTGCTCCTCCGTGCGGAGAGAGCGCTCTGTGTTTCCATTGACTGTTATGACCCCCCGAGGTCCTGGCATCTTGAGCTTGAGATATGCATAATGCGGTACCGCATTGAATCTCGCGAATGCGGTTCGCCCGAGCAGTGCATGGTAGCCACTGTGGAACGGGACTATGTCGAAGATTAACTCTTTGCTTTGAAAGTTATCCGGGGATCCGAAGACCACTTCCAGTGTGACTGAGCCTGTGCAATGGGCCTCTACACCTGGTATGACACCTTTAAAGGTCGTTTTTGTGGGTTTGATCCTTGAGGGGTCTATACCCATTTTGCGCACTGTGTCCTGATAAGGCAGGTTCATGCTGCTGCCGCCGTCCATTAGGACTCGAGTGAGGTGAAATCCGTCAATGATTGGATCTAGGACCAGTGCGGTGAATCCGCCATGATGGATACTTGTGGGGTGGTCCCTGCGATCGAAGGTGATCGGACAGGAGGACCATGGGATGAACTTTGGGGCAACTGGCTCCAACGCATATATGTCCCTGAGCGCACGCTTCCGCTCCCTCTTGGGGATGTGGGTTGCGTATATCATGTTCACCGTCCGCACTTGTGGGGGGAATCTCTTCTGTCCTCCGGTGTTTGGCTGCCGGGGCTCCTCCTCGTCATCGCTATGTGACCCCCTATCTATGTTTTCGGCATTTAACTTGCCGGCTTGCTTGAACACCCAACAATCCCAGTTGGTGTGGTTGGCTGGCTTGTCGGGGGTGCCGTGTATTTGGCATGAGCGATCGAGTATACAGTCCAAACTGGACGGGCCCGGAGTGCTCCTTTTGAATGGCTTTTTCTGCTGACCGGGTTTAGAGCCTTTGAATCCGGCATTAACTGCCGTATCCTCGGTATTGTTGCTGTTAATGCGGCGCTTATGTTTGTTGCGACGTGACCTGCCATTGCCATCCTTGGTATCCGAAGTACCATGGTTCTTTGATATGTTATTACTGCGAGCTAGCCAGCTGTCTTCTCCCGCACAAAAGCGGGTCATGAGTGTCATGAGGGCTGCCATAGATTTCGGCTTTTCCTGGCCAAGGTGCCGGGCGAGCCACTTGTCGAGATGTTGTGCTTAAAAGCTGCTAGGGCCTCCGCATCCGGACAGTCGACGATTTGATTTTTCTTTGTTAGGAACCGTGTCCAGAATTGTCTGGCCGATTCCTCTGGCTGCTGAATTATGTGGCTCAAGTCATCGGCATCTGGTGGTCGCACATAAGTGCCCTAAAAGTTGTCGAGGAATGCGGCTTCTAGATCTTCCCAATAGCCAATGGACTCTGCTGGCAAGCTGTTGAGCCAATGCTGAGCTGGTCCTTTGAGTTTGAGTGGGAGGTATTTGATGGCGTGTAGGTCATCACCGCGGGTCATGTGGATGTGCAGGAGGAAATCCTCGATCCATACCGCAGGATCTGTTGTGCCATCGTATGATTCTATATTTACGGGTTTGAAACCCTCTAGGATTTGATGATCCATTAATTCGTCTGTGAAGCATAAGGGGTGTGCGGCGCCTCTGTACTGGGCTATATTGCGACGCAGCTCAAATGAGTCCCGCCCGCTGTGTTCGGCTCGACCGGACTTACTTTTACTGTATCCGGCGTGACGATTATCATCTCGCATAGTGGTGCGCCCTCGTGATCCATAGATCGATCTTGCGTGTTTTTCTTTGTCCTCCAATACGTCTCGCAGGTCTGGCGTATTTCCCCATGCCTTTTTATTTGAATGGCGTCAGGGTGCTGGCTGAGCTTTTGGCTGGAATGCCTCTTTGTCGTGTCCGCGAGGTGGCCGATCAGCCACGTCATACACCGGGGATGGTGCTTCCTCCTCCAGTCGGGGTAGCAACCTGCACTTTGGGTAACTCTTGGAGGGGCGTTCGAGTTTATATTCCTCGGCTACAAGGACTTCAGTCCATTTGTCAGCTAGCAAATCTTGATCAGCATGAAGCTGCTGCTGCTTTTTCTTAAGGCTATTTGTCGTGGCTATAAGCCGACGCTTGAAGCGCTCTTGTTCGACGGGATCCTCAGGCACGACGAATTCGTCATCATCGAGGCTTGCCTCGTCTTCGGAGGGAGGCATGTAATTGTCATCCTCCGCCTCTCCATCTGCCGCTTTCTCTGGAGAGCTAGCTTCTCCATCCTTGTTGGGGATATTACTACTGGGCGTAAACCGGCCTATCTGGGCCGGGTTAACTTCGTCAGTAGTTAAGTATGTTAAAGCCCAAGAAGGCAGATGAGGGCTTAAGGCCCATGGTCAGTTCAAGGCCTGTAGCCATAAACCGGCGTTAGTAGTTAACTTGTATTGTAAGTTAGGAATAAGTAGAGACCAAACCGGACACATCTATGAGCCGGTATTGGGACTCTGTAAACCGACGGGAGTCACCCGTTTATATAAGAGGACGACCCGGCGGCGGTTCAAGGACAACAGACAACAACTCGAGACATAGGCGAAGCTTGTTTGCTCCCTAGTCATCGAAACCCCATCAATACCATCACAACTAGACGTAGGCTTTTACCTTCATCGAAGGGGCCGAACTAGTATAAACTCTCTTGCATCCCTGTGTCTGCTTTAACCCCTTCAAGCTAACCCGTCGCGATGGCTCCACGACTAAGTACTTTCTCTAGGACATCTGCCATGACAAAGCCATGACAGTTGGCGCCCACCGTGGGGCTATCGCACGATGGTTTCCGGTTCTTGGAGGGCCGCTTTGAAGGACTCGAGGGCTACGCTGTAGGCCGGATGACTAAGAGTCGTCGCGGCAAGTTCTACATCGACGACGCAGGCTGGGGCCCCGAGGCCGGCTCAATTGAGTACGGGTACCGAGTCCCCTTTGGTGGCATTCACGTTTTCATTGGCAAGATCGGTGAACCGGGCCCTGAGCCGGACATCTGCACCGACCTCGTCGAGACGGCTCAGCGTGCGCGATCCGCCTGGGTTAAACCGGCCATGAAGCGTGCCTTCGTGGGAGTCATCCATGGAGGAAGTTATGAGGATGGATCGGAATCTCGCGGCGATACCGTCGTTTGTTCCGATGACGAGTCATCGACCGGAGAAACCGAATCTCTTTATCAGCTACAAGACGGCCGGATTGGGGGCTGTTCCGATGGCGACAGTATTCCGGACCCCTCTGATCTGCCCAACCGAGTTGGAATATTCATGACTGGCACACAAGCAGCGCTTCATTCTTCGACCGCTGCGGCAACAACCTCCGGTTCAGCAGCGGCAACGGCTGCCGGGGCAGGAGGCCCTGTGCGCCCGCCGGCTCAAGTTCTATCAGAGCTATTTGATGCATTGGCTGTGCTTATGGCGGAGGCTAATCCGGCGGATCAGGGCGTTCACAACGCCGAGATTGCAAAAGTGAAGGAACAGATCACCCAGGCCAAGGCAGATCTGGCAGCTGAGGACACCAGGATGGCCACGGAGCGGGCCGGTTTAGACGCACAAGCCTACATGCTCATGTTGGACCAGAGTGCGTCGCAGGAAGTCATGAGGAGGAAGTACCGATCCCGTTTGCCTCCGGTTTTTGAGGCCAGAGACCTTTTCAACACTCCAGGAGTAGGAACCGGCAATCCGCTGGAGGGAAACCGGGCGGAAGCTCCTGGGACCGGTGCACCGGTTCAGCCTTGTCAGATGGACCCGCCTCGTCAAAACACCGTTATACCTCAGGCTGTTTTAACACCTCCGGGTCACTACTCCAACCCGATGGACAATCTCGTTGCCGCTGCTGCACGGCTGGAGGCCATTCCAATTGAAGGTGATTCGCCGCAGGCAGTAGAGACACGACGGGTCAAGGAGCTTCTGAGGACAGCTTTGGTCCAACAGGAAGCATACTCGTACAGCCGCGACCGGATCCACTCGACCCCCCGTCCAAGCCGGAGCTATAGCAGACATATGGATGAACCGGCAATGTCGAGTAACGAACGACGTGGAGCACCCCATGGCAACAACCCGAATGGTGGTGCTGATAATGCTCAGGAAGTGGTGAACCGGGCCCGAGCACGCAGGGAGGCCGAGTTAGCCACACAGCATCAGGCTCGGCAACTCACGCCGGTTCGTCCAACCATCTCGATCGAACCTGGTGTTACTTCTAGTTCTTTGGGGGTGCCTTGCCTTATCCCCGCTTTACGCAATGTGCGCCTACCCAAGGATTTCAAGGGCCCGCGCAAGGTACCAAATTACACGGCGGATCAGCCTCCAGAGACATGGGTGGAGAGCTATGAGATGGCCATGGAGATGCTTGATGTGGATGACGCGGCGTGTGCGAAATACTTCACCATGATGCTTGAAGGAACGACCCGTACTTGGTTAAAAAGCTTGCCGGCTAATTCTATCAGTTCATGGGCCCAATTACGAGCCCGGTTTATCAGCAATTTCAAGGATACATGTAAACAGCCTATGTCGATAGTGGACTTAGCTGCATGCGTCTAGGAGGAAGGAGAATCAACGACTCATTGGGTGCGCCAGATTTCACAAGTGTTGCACTCATCAGACCGCATCAACGCTGACACCGCAGTATTAACCCTAGAAGGCAACTGCCGGTTTGGGCCCCTGAAGCTGAAGTTGGGACGGATGAAGCGTCATTGCACTGACATGGGGACCCTCATGGCCGCTTTGGTGAAATATGCTGATTCTGATAGTACCAAGGATCCCGAATCTGATGATGACAAGACGGGGAAGGGAAAGAGGAACAGCAACTCCAAAGGTCAGCAGCATCACTGGGCAGGCAATGGTGGTGGAGGCAAGCGTAAAGCGGATGGTAACATGGACTTTGTGGCTAATACCAACGCACAGGACAATGGCCAGCGACGCAAGGGTAAACCGAAAAATCATAATGGGGCACCCAACCCTAACCCAGACCGCCTAAACTATCTGCCAAGCCAGCCCTGTCCAAGACATGGGACGAAGGAGGCGCCAGCAAACCACCTTTGGAAGGATTGCTTTATTATGCAGGAGTTCAAGAATTCTAATAATTTCCGGTATGATCACGAATCTGGCGGTGGCTCAGGATCCGGGCCGGGTTATGATGGAGGAAGTTCCGGTTCAGGATTTAATGGTAATCCGGGCGGACATAATGGTCAAAATAGTCAGAACAACCAGGGTGGTTACAACCAACAGCAACAACAGTCAGGTTACCAGAGCAACCCAAAGCAGTTGAGTAGTGGGCAGTACCATGTCTTCACCACTAGCTTGGACAAGCGAGACCGGAAGGTTCAGAGGCAGGCGGTCAACTCTGTTGAACCGGCCATACCCCGTTATCTACGTTGGTCTGAACAGCCAATCATATGGAGCAGAGAGGATCACCCTCCCCAGGTCGATAATCCGGGTCAGTTGGCTCTGGTGGTGGCGCCTTAGGTGGGAGGTTACAAGTTCACCAAGGTGCTCATGGATGGAGGTAGCAGCATTAATATCTTGTACTATGAGACCTTCCGTCGTATGGGTTTGACAGACAAAAATCTTAAACCGTCTAATACGGTGTTCCACGGTGTAGTACCTGGTAGATCAGCATATCCTGTTGGTAAGATAGCTCTGGAAGTGGCCTTTGGGGATGATCATGATTCCAGGTCGGAGACATTGATGTTTGAAGTAGTGAAAATCCAAAGTCCATATCACGCCCTATTTGGGCGACCGACCTACGCCAAGTTTATGGCACGGCCCTATTATGTGTATTTGCAGCTCAAGATGCTGGGTCACAAGGGGACAATAACGATTCACGGAAGCCGCAAAATCACTTTGGAGTGTGAGGAAGGTGATGCGGCCTATGCAGAGTCGGTTTGTGCCACCGAGGAGCTGAAGTTTTATAAGGACAATGTTGATCCGGCGGACATGACTCCATTAAAGAAGCCAACTATGGAGCATGATCCGGCCCTGAAGTTCAAATTGGCAGTAGAAACTAAGCTTGTTGACTTTGTACCTGGCGATTCGTCCAACAGTTCAGCATCATTGCTAATTTGGATGCAAAATAGGAAAGCGCGCTCATCGAGTTCATCCGTGAGAATCGGGAAATTTTTGCATGGAAGCCCTTTGACATGCCAGGTGTACCGAGGCAACTCGCCGAGCACACCCTTAATGTGGATCCTAAATACAAACCGGTGAAACAGTTCCTCCACCAGTTTAATGAAGAAAGACGCAAGGCAATTGGAGAAGAGGTAGCCAGGCTCTTAGCAGATGGTTTTATTGTTGAAGTTTTTCACCCTGAGTGGCTTGCCAATCCGGTGCTGGTCCTTAAGAAAAACGGCACCTGGCGCATGTGTGTGGATTACACAGATCTTAATAAAGCTTGTCCAGCAGATCCTTTCGCCCTCCCCCGTATTGATCAAATTATTGATGCTACGGCGGGTTATGAGCGTTTAAGTTTTTTGGATGCATATTCTGGCTATCATCAGATCAAAATGGAAGTTAAGGACCAGGAGAAAACGGCATTCATAACTCCCTTTGGAGCCTTCTGCTATGTGTCTATGCCCTTTGGGCTCAAGAGTGCCCAGGCAACTTATCAACGTTGTGTGCAAAATTGTCTACACAAACAGATTGGCCGTAATGTGCACGCCTACGTGGATGACATCGTGGTTAAATCCAGGGAGAAGGAGACTCTGATTGGTGATTTAAAGGAAACTTTTGATAACCTGAGGACATACAAGATGATGCTTAATCCGGACAAATGCGTCTTTGGTGTACCGGCGGGCAAGTTATTAGGCTTCCTGGTGTCCAATCGGGGAATTGAGGCTAATCCGGAGAAGATCACCACCATCACCTCCCTCGCTAAACCGAAGTGTATCAATGATGTTCAACGCCTGGTAGGCCGGATTGCCGCGTTAAGCCGGTTTATCAGTCGTCTTGGTGAGAAGGCAATCCCTTTGTATCAGATGTTGAAGAAGACAGATCAGTTTGTCTGGAGTTCTGCTGCTGATGAAGCATTTGAGGACTTAAAGCGGCAATTGGCCAATCCGCCTGTGCTCGCCTCTCCCATTGACAAGGAGCCGTTACTGCTATATGTTGCTGCTAATGCTCGGGCGGTCAGCGTGGCTATTGTGGTGGAGCGAAAGGAGGCAGGTAAGGAGCATCCGGTTCAACGTCCGGTCTATTATATCAGCGAGGTGCTCATTGAGTCCAAGCAAAGGTATCCGCATTGGCAGAAGCTGGTGTATGGAGTTTTTATGGCAAGCCGGAAGCTTAAACAATACTTCCAAGGGCATCCAATTACAGTGGTCAGTTCTGCTCCTTTGGGGGATATCATCCAGAACCGGGAAGCAACTGGCCGGATTGCCAAGTGGGCTATAGAGCTTGGGCTGCACGATTTGAAGTATGTGCCTCGGACGGCAATTAAGTCTCAAGCACTGGTTGATTTTATCAATGATTGGACGAAAATGCAAGCACCTGAAGAAAAATCGGATCACACATATTGGACCATCCATTTTGACGGATCCAGGCAACTGGAAGGCTCGGGGGCTGGAGTCGTATTAACTTCCCCATGAGGTGATAAGTTTCGTTATGTTCTCCGCTTAATGTTCCCTTGTACTAACAATGCAGCCGAGTATGAAGCCTTGGTCCATGGTCTCCGGATGACTAAGGAGATGAATCTAAGTCGAGTTAAGTGCTTCAGTGACTCGGACCTCGTGGCTCAGCAAGTGTCTGGCACTTGGGACTCCAAGGACCCACTCATGGCAACATATCGTCGTGAGGTGGATATTGTTGCAGGTCATTTCAAAGGCTATTAGGTGGACCACGTGGACCGGCAGAAAAATGAAGCGGCGGACGCCTTAAGCCGGCTGGGCTCTCAGCGCAAACCGGTTACGCCCAATGTTTTTCTGGATGTGCTGCACAACCCGTCGGTCAAGATCCCTGGTGAAGCAGATTTGGCTCTTCCTGATCCGGAGGCTCAATTGGTGGCAGCTCTTCATGTTATTCCGGATTGGACCTTTCCTTACCTGGCGTACAAGAACCGGGGCGAGTTACCAGAGGATGAGACTCTGGCCCGACAGATAATCCGGCGATCCAAGTCCATGACTATTATCAATGGCGAGTTGCATCATTGCAGTGTGTCAGGAGCATTTCAACGCTGTGTGTCTCCTGAAGAAGGACGTGAAATTTTGCGTGAGATCCACGAAGGAGATTGTGGTCACCACGCTGGTTCAAAATCTTTGCTGGCTAAAGCGTTTCACCATGGCTTCTATTGGTTAACTGCTCATGCTGATGCGGAGGATCTGGTTAGACGATGTGATGGTTGCCAAAAGTTCTCAAGACGTGCTCATGTATCGGCTCAAGAATTGAGAATGATTCCAATTACTTGGCCGTTTGCGACTTGGGGGCTGGATATGGTTGGGCCTTTCAAAAGATCCAAAGATAAGAAGACCCACCTCCTGGTGGTGGTTGACAAGTTTACAAAGTGGGTGGAGGCAGAACCTGTTAGCAAGTGTGATGCGGCCACGGCGGTTCAGTTCATTAAAAAAAGTGATTTTCCGGTTTGGTTTTCCACACAACATTATCACAGATAATGGTACCAATTTATCCAAAGGTGCCATGAAGGAGTTCTGTGAACGGGAGCACATCCGGCTTGACGTTTCATCAGTGGCACACCCACAGTCCAATGGTCAAGCAGAAAGAGCTAATCAAGAGATCTTGAGAGGCATCAAGCCCCGGCTCATGGTTCCTTTGCAGAGAGCGCCGGGTTGTTGGGTAGAAGAATTACCATCTGTGTTATGGAGCATCAATACAACACCCAATAGGTCAACAGGATACACACCGTTCTTCATGGTTTATGGAGCGGAGGCGGTTCTCCCCAGTGATATCCGTCATGATTCACCTCGTGTGACGGCTTATATTGAAGCGGACAACGAGACAGCACGGCAAGATGCTTTGGACCGGTTGGATGAAGAGCGGGACATAGCGGCCGCCCGATCGGCGATTTATCAACAGGATCTTCATCGTTATCACAGTCGCCGAGTCAGAACCAGAACTTTCCAGGAAGGAGATTTGGTGCTTCGGCTCATCCAAGATCAGACTGATATGCATAAGTTATCCCCACCTTGGGAGGGGCCTTTCGTGGTCAGCAAGAATCTGCACAACGGGTCATACTATCTGATCGATATTCGAGAGCATAAGGACTCACGTACATCAGAGGAGGAGACCAACAGGCCGTGGAACATAGCTCATCTTCGGCCTTATTATACCTGAGCCATTGGTTCTACTTATGTACATATTACAACGATGTATATATCATGATTAAATATAATAAACCGGAACCTCAGCTAAAGCGGGGTATCTGTTCTTTTACATCATGTGTGGTTACATGGAGTTGTTCTAAAGCGGCCTCCGGTTTACCCCTTGAGTTCGCTTTTTAAAAGCATCATGTTATATCACTTGGAGGTTTGGTCGTGTCCGAACCAATACCATACCTCTTGATAGGCGAGAGCCACCAGATCACTTGGGGACTTGGTCACGTCTAAACCAGTCATGCCTCTTGATCGGCCTAAGGCCACAGAATCACTTGGGGGCTTGGTTGAACCCGAACCATTGCCATGCCACTTGGTCGGCATAAATGCCACGGTTTCATTTGGGGACCTGGCTGACTAGAACCATCGTTACACCTAACGGGATCTTGGTCGTGTTCGGCCATGGTAATGCCATTTGATCAGCTCAAATAAACCTTTTTTGCAAACGGTTTGTCATTGCCTTTGCTTTGCACTTTTCCTTGAAAAATACTTTTTTCTTTTTTATTGCGTTTTTTTAAACTGATAAAGTTTTCAACCAATCAATTGATGGAACACAGTTCACGTCAATCCGGAGACTATTTGCCCGGTTTGATCCTTGTTGTTAACATCCTCTTATGGAGTCACACGGTGTTTATTATAACCCGGCACGGTTTACATGGTAAACCAGCATCATATATATACAGGAGCTGTTATCTCCTCCAACAGTGTGGGTTTGCAAAACTCCGCTTCAAGATTGGCCAAGCCAACTTCACGCTCAACGATGGCAGGTATTATGTATCTCAAAATTTTGGTCATATACTTAAAAAAATTGGATGTTTTGACTTCATATATGCAGACATCATATTCCGCCTGATGGTACAACCGCGGTGGCACTTGAAGAGTTTCCTATTGCAGAAAGTGCTTTGGAAAGTTCATCACCACAGGAAGAACAAATTATGCACAAAGGCATATCAACATCAAAAGTATCAGCTAGCCTATTACAAGGCAACACGGTGCCCATAATAATATCATTGTTTTTCACAAAGGAGAGGCAGTTTTAAAACCGGCTTCCGGCTCAAGCTTGGTCACCAGCCTGGCCTGATGGTTGTGGGTCATCCTGCGCCGCTTCAGCCTCCGTTTCTCTACCGAGTGGCTGGAAATCAACAGTTGTCCAGTCGATTCCCATTAATGCTTGAAAAACAGCTTCATCATGGATCAGCAATGACGGGCCAATATCGGGAGCGTAAGTATGCTTACGGATTGGAGGGATCAGATTTTCCGATTCATGGATTGGTGCAGCTATTCGCTTGTTCTGATTGTCATATTGGGCTTGATAATGAGACAAGTCTGCTTCTTCAGCCAATTGACAAGCTAGCGGATGTACCTCCCGGTTTATTGCTCGTAGATCCGCTTCACCAAACTCTGACCTGTCTTCCTTCAAGCTGGGATAGCCCTGAGCCGCTTCAATAGGATCAAAATTCGGCACCCAGGCTTTTGCCCGGATCAAGGCATTGATCGCACCGGTTCGAGCAGCAGATTTCTTCAGCTCTTCAACCCGGGCAGGAAGCATCGACAGTTTCATCAGAGTGTCTTGAATCAAAGTGGGCGCTGGTTTGTTATGGGATGCGGTACAGATGATCCGCTGGGCACCAGTATACAATTGTTCAACCAATGTATAGGCAGCTTTCAGTTTCTTCCGCACATCTGACCCCAAGTGACCAATGCGTGTCCCTGAAATACCATAAAGGGTTAATAAACCTGCAATTCTGTAAGAAGGCAGAGCCAATTCAGAAGTCAAATTGACTTACCAAAGATAGCAGTAGTCATGGCATGCACGTGCCGCTTTATGCTGGTCAGTTCATCCGCCACTGGTTTTAGTGCAGCCTCGGCATGCTCTGCTCGTTTGATTAAAGCAGACTTTTCAGTGCCCCAATCCGCCCGCTTCTTCTTGAAGCTCTCCTTAAGCTGTTCCATGGCACTTAAAGCGGTGGCTAATTCCTCTTTTGCTTTGGAGGTTTCAGCTTATTGGGTTTTCAGGTTTTCTTGGAGATCGGCGACTTGGCTTTCTTTCGTCTTCAGCTCCGCCTGCATGCAGACAGTTATATGCTTCAACAAAACGGTACAAGGATTGAAGTACCAACCACATAACAAGTTATGCACTTAGCACTTGGGGGCTAATGCATATTCGATCTTCATCTTTCAATTGCTTACAAAGTCCCAAGATCAATACAAGTATTCAACTTGGCATTTGGGGGCTAATGGCTACTTGCTCGTATATATATTCTGATGCGGCAATCTCAATTACTTAAAGTACCGGTTTAACTACGCTAAGTTGAACCGGCCCTTGGGGGCTACATCGGCGAATTTCAAAATATTAAGATTTATATTAGTAAGTCCCGGTTTGAAAGAAGATTACAAACCGGCCCTTGGGGGCTAGGAGAGTCAGCAAGTATTGAAGCATACAAGCAGGAAAGAGCATATGGAAGTTACCTCCTATTTATCCTTCATCATATTAACCAGACTGGCTTCATAGTCACGGATGGTATACAACCGGTTCAGGTAGCCGGAATGGATATCTTGGGCGTTCAGAGCAGCGTAAGTTGCCAGATCAGCATTCCACTTGCCTTTACCAAAGGCAGCAAATTCTTCCTTGGCAGAATGTTTGGACAAAGCAACAGGATTGCTTGGCTCGGTATGGCCAGTGCCAGTGATGACAACCTCATCCTCCTGAGTATCGCCGGTTTGCACTGGGGCTGTTGGCTTGACAGTAGGTTTTGCTGGACCGGTGGATCTCTCAATCCGGATGGAGCCTGTGGGCTGATTGACAGGACCTGAGGCATCAGTAGGTCTCTCTTCAGCAATAAGATCGTCGTCTTGCTGCGGTGGATCGTTGGGTATATCCTCAGGAATAGCCGTTTCAAGATCGGGTGTTTTGCCTGGCTCAAGAACAGCATCTTCTTCGGCCGCTTTGTCCAGGCGGGCCTTCTTGCTTGGCCTAGGTTTGGCCCTGAAAAGAATAACAAAATCAAATACAGCATATGTTCTAAGGCGATGTGCTGCAAATATCATAATAAGTATAGCTTACCCAAGCACCGTTTTGAGCGGTGGCAACTGAGTAGCCAATGACTCGCCAGAAGATGAGTGGGAAGTAACCTGGTAATCGGAGTCAGATGGATTAAGAGGTTGACGAAAGCAGCCCGCTTTAGGACAATCACTGACAAGCAAATTAGAGACCTCTGAACGGTGTTTCCTAACCGGACTATTCGGTAAACCGGCGGAGGTAACTACCTGGCCGCTGTGCCGGGTTGTGCGACGAGCTTCGTGCTGTTGGGTCTTCATAAGAAATTTGGGATCCAAATAAGCAAGAGGATGAGAAAATTTAACTTTCCGGTTTGCCTGATGGATTTTTAGCGAAGGCAAAGGTTCTGAATCGGAAGAGAGAATAATTACCTCTGCAGCATCAGCGTGGCTGGCTTCGACATCATCCTGACAAATATCATCATCAATAAGACGCATGAAAAATAAGCCAAATATGTCAATAAACAGATTCAGCAAAAGGAAAGATCAAGGTCTTACAGCTGGCGGTTTGTTGGTGGCACAGAAGGGAAGCAGGCCGTTTTTAGCACAGATATGTTCCGGTTCATTCAACATCTTATTCACAGCCTCTGTGATTTCTTCATCGGTGAGCTGGATTTTGGAATGTTGCAGTGGGTCATCAACACTGCCGGTATACTCGCACATCAAACCGGAGCGCTGACTACGGGGCAGTATGCTCCATGATATCCAACAGCGAGCGAGATCAACCCCTGTTAAACCGTTGGCCATAAAGGCTCTGAGCTTTGACAGTTGAGGAGCATATTTGCTTCTCTCCTGGGCAGTCAATCTTTGCGGAAAAGGGTGTGTATTGCTGAGCCGCTCTGGACGAAAGCCAGGCAAGGGATTCTCACCAGCAGGGGAGGTGTCTTTGCAATAGAACCATGTCTGATTCCACTCTTTGGGGGTGGCTGTGTAGTTTGGCGTGAGGGTATATGACCTCTTTCCTTTTCTGGATCGCCATGCCACCCAACTCCCTATTGGAGCCGTCAGTAAACTCAGTACGACGGTTTAGATGGAAAAGGTCTCTGAACAATTCCACTGTGGGCTCCTCTTGAAAGAACGCCTCACAGAGCACTTGGAAGTGACACATATTTGTAACAGAATTGGGGCCAGTGTCTTGTGGATGGAGTTGGAAATCGGCCAAAACATCCCGGTAAAATTTAGAACCGGGCGGCTTAAAGCCCCGAGCTAAGTGGTCTACGAAAACAACAACCTATCCTTCTTGAGGAGTGGGAGGGCATTCTTTTCCAGGAGCCCTCCAATGGATGGTATCTTTGCTGCCTAAAGCGCCGATCAGGACTAGATCGTCCAGCTGAGCCTCTGTGACGCGAGAAGGAACCCAACTGCACTCATATACTTGCTTGGCCATGATGGAATCTACAAGGTAGAAGATCCCGGTTCAAAAATGCATTTGATCAAGGTACATTGTTATGTGCAATGTTAAACCGGAGACTGAACTATCTGAACCGGAGTTTTATGAAGCAACAACGTCTGGCGGTTCGACAAGGGGACTAATGGTATATACCGGTTTGGCAATTTTTTTCTACAAGGTTAAACCGCCTGGTTTAAACATTGAAGCAAATGAGTAAGTTTATAGAAACAGATTTCGTAAGATTTCTCTACAGCGATGGATCTAAAGCAAGTTCAGAAAAAAGATAAATATTCAGAGGTCCAAAAGGAGCAGTACCGAATCAATGAGCAAGACGTACATACAGATCTATGGTTTTGAGATGTGTAAGTGAAGGCGAAGGGTAAAACAGCTACCATGGCACAGAATAAAGATTTGCGGAGCCGTCTAAAGATCTATCGTATGAGCCAGAGGCAAACGATGAACACTGAAGAACTATGAAACCCTAGGCCAGATCTGCGGGGGAAGGGATAGAAGATTTACCGGAGCTGAGGAAGACGCGGAAGGTTGCCGCGATGCTCTGGTGCGCTCAGGTTGATGCAGCGGCCAAGGTTGAGGCAGAGGTCGACGGCGGCAGCGGAGCTCCGAGGCTGGCGACGCGAGGAAGACGAAGAAGGCACGAAGGGGAGAAAGAAATGAACCTTCAGTCCTATTTATAAGGCAAAAGAACATGTGTCAGGCGCGACAATCAAGGGGCCATGAAACGGAGCTGTCGCCTCGATTTCCGCAGATCTATTAAACAAAGAAGCATAATGGATAGCTTCGTTATGACAGTTGACGTCACTCCAGTTTACAGCAATCAGAGAAGATGACATCATGGCGGTTTACCAATTTATGAGAATATGTTGAAGATGAAGCTTTTGTTAAAGGATTGACATGAACCCGTTCAAATCAATCTGGGGCCTAATGTTGGGGATATTACTACTGGGCGTAAACCGGCCTATCTGGGCCGGGTTAACTTCGCCAGTAGTTAAGTATGTTAAAGCCCAAGAAGGCAGATGAGGGCTTAAGGCCCATGGTCGGTTCAAGGCCTATAGCCGTAAACCGGCGTTAGTAGTTAACTTGTATTGTAAGTTAGGAATAAGTAGAGACCAAACCGGACACATCTATGAGCCGGTATTGGGACTCTGTAAACCGACGAGAGTCACCCGTGTATATAAGGGGACGACCCGGCGGCGGTTCAAGGACAATAGACAACAACTCGAGACATAGGCGAAGCTTGTTTGCTCCCTAGTCATCGAAACCCCATCAATCCCATCACAACTAGACGTAGGCTTTTACCTTCATCGAAGGGGCCGAACTAGTATAAACTCTCTTGCGTCCCTGTGTCTGCTTTAACCCCTTCAAGCTAACCCATCGCGATGGCTCCACGACTAAGTCCTTTCTCTAGGACATCTGCCGTGACAAAGCCACGACAATCCTCCTGCCCTAAATCTTGCTGGAGGGGATTGTTGCCGTCTTCGGCACTCCCAGGAGTGCTATTATCTCCTGTGCCGGTATCACCGCTTTTGCCTTGGCGGGACATAGAGTGGCACCGCTGACGCTGGCGCTTGGGTTGCTTCTTGGAGGGGTCATCCTCCGTTGTCTCGCCGCCATTGCCTTCTTTGGGTGTGTCCACCATGTATATATCGTATGATGAGGTGGTTGTCCAGTGCCCTGCGGGCAATGGTTCCTCTTCGTCTCCCGCATCGTCGTCCATACCGTCGATGTCTTCGGAGTCGAAGTCGAGCATGTCGGTTAAGTCGTCGACAGTGGCTACTAAGTGGGTGGTGGGTGGGCGGTGAATTTCTTTGTCATTCGCATCCCAATCCTGTCGGACGTAGTTCGGCCAGGACTCTCCTAACAAGGAGAGAGACCTTAATGAGTTCAGTATGTCGCCAAAGGGCGAGTGCTGAAAAATATCCGCGGAGGTAAACTCCATGATCGATGCCCAATCGGATTCGATAGGAATGGGCGCAGGCGGTTCGGAGTCCGTAGCTGGAGAAGGATCCGTCAGTTTGGCAAAATGGCTCTCGTGAAGGGTAAGGTCGATATTCGGCTCGATCGCCGCTGAGGATACGGCCTCCGTGACGGGGTCTATCCACCCGTCCATGGATGGCGCAACTGGCTCCGAATTGAGGCTCGGAGCGGCTGCCGGTGCTATCTCCTGAATACGGTCTGATGGTAGAGCTAAATCGTACTCATCGTGACCGCGTGGCGCACAAGGCAGGGGCTTGAATCCGTCGAAGATCAAGTCTCCGCGGATATCGGCCGTGTAATTTAAGCTTCCAAACCTGACCTGGTGGCCAGGGGCGTAACTTTGGATCTGCTCCAGATGGCCAAGCGAGTTGGCCCAAAGTGCGAAGCCGCCGAACACAAAGATCTGTCCGGGGAGAAAAGTCTTACCCTGGTCTGCATCACTATCGATGATAGTAGGAGCCATCAAGCCTAACGGCGACGACACAGAGGAACTCTCAATGAAAGCACCAATGTCGGTGTCAAAACTGGCGGATCTCGGGTAGGGGGTCCCGAACTGTGCATCTAAGGCGGATGGTAACAGGAGGCAGGGAACACGATGTTTTACCCAAGTTCAGGCCCTCTTGATGGAGGTAAGACCCTACGTCCTGCTTGATTTATTCTTGATGATATGAGTATTACAAAAGTTGATCTACCACGAGATCGGAGAGGCTAAACCCTAGAAGCTAGCCTATGGTATGATTGTATGTTGTCCTATAGACTAAAACCCTTCGGTTTATATAGACACCGGAAGGGGCTAGGGTTACACAAGGTCGGTTACAAAGGAGGAGATATACATATCCGTATTGCCTAGCTCGCCTTCCACGCCAAGTAGAGTCCCATCCGGACACGATATGAAGTCTTCAATCTTGTATCTTCATAGTCAAACAGCCCGGCCAAAGGATATAGTCCGGCTGTCCGGAGACCCCCTAATCCAGGACTCCCTCAGTGGGCATATCTTTTGTAGAAAGAATTAAACTCTCTTGCTTCACTTATATCTATTTAGGGAGATGACAGGTATTGGTCATTCACATGGTTAGTCATAAAATCCTACATAAACTTGTAGATCACTGAATATGATATGTTTGATTCCTTGCAATAGTTTTGCGATATAAAGATGGTGATATTAGAGTCATGCTAGTGGTAGTTGTGGATTGTAGAAATCCTTGTGTTGAAATTTGTGATTCTCGTAGCATGCATGTATGGTGAACCGTTATGTGATGAAGTCGGAGCATGATTTATTTATTGATTGTCTTCCTTATGAGTGGCGGTCGAGGACGAGCGATGGTCTTTTCCTACAAATCTACCCCCCCAGGAGCATGTGCGTAGTACTTTGTTTCGATGACTAACAGATTTTTGCAATAAGTATGTGAGTTCTTTATGACTAATGTTGGGTCCATGGATTATACGCACTCTCACCCTTCCATCATTGCTAGCCTCTTCGGTACCGTGCATTGCCCTTTCTCACCTTGAGAGTCGGTGCAAACTTCGCCGGTGCATCCGAACTCCGTGATATGATACGCTCTATCACACATAAGCCTCCTTATATCTTCCTCAAAACAGCCACCATACCTACCTATTATGGTATTTCCATAGCCATTCCGAGATATATTGCCATGCAACTTCCATCGTCATCATATACATGACTTGAGCATTCATTGTCATATTGCTTTGCATGATTGTAAGATAGCTAGCATGATATTTTCATGGCATGTCCATTTTTTGATATGTTTACTATGCTAGATCATCGCACATCCCGGTACACTGCCAGAGGCATTCATATAGAGTCATATCTTTGTTCTAGTATCGAGTTGTAATACTGAGTTGTAAGTAAATAAAAGTGTGATGATCATCATTATTAGAACATTGTCCCATGTGAGGTTATCAAAATAAAAGAGACCAAAGAAGCCCAAATAAAAAAAGAGGCCAAAGAAGCCCACAAAAAATGATGAGAGAAAAAGAGAGAAGGGGCAATGTTACTATTCTTTTACCACACATGTGCTTCAGAGTAGCACCATGTTCTTCATATAGAGAGTCTCTTGAGTTATCACTTTCATATACTAGTGGGAATTTTCATTACAGAACTTGGCTTATATATTCCGATGATGGGCTTCCTCAAATGCCCGAGGTGTTCATGAGCAAGCAAGTTGGATGCACACCCACTTAGTTTCCAGTTTGAGCTTTCATACACTTATAGCTCTAGTGCATCTGTTGCATGGCAATCCCTACTCCTCGCATTGACATCAATTGATGGGCATCTCCATAGCCTATTGATTAGCCATGTCGATGTGAGACTTTCTCCTTTTTATCTTCTCCACACAACCTCCACCATCATATTCTATTCCACCTATAGTGCTATATCCATGGCTCACGCTCATGTATTGCGTGAAAGTTGAAAAGGTTTGAGAATGTCAAAAGTATGAAACAATTGCTTGGCTTGTCATCGGAGTTGTGCATGATTTGAATATTTTGTGTGGTGAAGATGGAGCATAGCCAGACCATATGATTTTGTAGGGATAACTTTCTTTGGCCATGTTATTTTGAAAAGACATGATTGCTTTATTAGTATGCTCGAAGTATTATTGTCTTAATGTCAAATGATAGACTATTGCTTTGAATCACTCGTGTCTTAATATTCATGACATGATTAGATTACATGATCAAGATTATGCTAGGTAGCATTCCACATCAAAAATTATCTTTTTTATCATTTACCTACTCAAGGACGAGTAGGAATTAAGCTTGGGGATGCTGATACGTCTCCGTCTTATCTATAATTTTTAATTGTTCCATGCCAATATTACAGGGATAATTAGTTTCATGCCCCTAGTTGTGTCCCACTCGTCTGTTTTACCCCTAGTTTCAGAAACTCACTTGTTCTGTCCAAGCCACTTTCGGATTCTTTCATTTTTGCCCTTCCGTCATGGTTCCGCTTGGTCTGCGCCGTTTGACCATATACGGCGCTCCGTTTTGGACACCAGATGCCCCTGGCTAGGACAAAAACCACTCAGGCCCATCTCACTCTCATCCCCACTCTCCCGTTCCCCACTCTCTCACAAACCCTAGGCGGCGGCGACGGTGACCGAATCAGCGCCCACCAGATCCACTTCTGCTGGCGATGGGGGACGGCAGCGCTGCCACAGGCTGCGCCTGCGAGCGAAGAACACAGTCATCTCAGAGAACATCACAGTAAGTTCCCCCATCTCTTCCAGATCTGTTGTCTCTTGCCTCTGTCCCCTAGATCTATTGTTTCTTGGTGGATTTAGGTTAGGATATACATGTTTGCATCTTATTTAGGCTAGTCTCTTGATGTATTTTAATATTGTGACATGTTTGAATAGGATGGATCCGACTAGATCATTCAATCTCAGTGTTAGAATGGAGACATGCATTTTATATGGTGCTGGTACAAAAGGAAAAGAACAAGGCTTCACATTTCCATTACTTGTGGACAACAGTAGCACATTTGATCAGTTAAGGGCAACCATTTGTGCCAAATATCCATGGGGATTATATGATGCTGTGGAGATAAGGTATTGGGATGCACCCAAAGTTGCTTGGGTTCCTATTCAGTCTGATAGTGAGTTAGGTGTCATGTTTGCTACTAATGCACAAACCATGTCATGCAATCTGGAAATCAATGTTATTCAGAGGCCTAGATCACAGAAAAATTCCAATCCCACTGGTTCAAGGCCCTCTGGTTCTAAAGCATCTGGAAAACTGACTAAAACAAGGGCAACAAGCAGCAGCTGCAAGCCACCTACAACTCCTAGTGAAAATGTTCAGTCAGAGCATTCTTGCAGTAAAACCCAAGCTAAACCTAGCATAGCTATTGATCCTGTTGTGGAGGAAGCAGAGCCTGATGCAGAACCATTGTATGATGAAGAGGATGAGAAACTTTACCCAGGATATACTGAGCACAACATTGAGGAAGATAAAGCAAATGAGTCCTACATTCCTGCTGAATTTTCAGATACAGATGAAGATGATAAGCTAGAGGAAAAGGACAATGCAGAATTTGGAACTGAAGATGAGGACATACCTGTAATGATGTATGATAGAGAAAATCCCTCTATTGAGGAGGGGGTAGTTTTTCCTTCTGCAGTTGAGTGTAGAAATGCAGTTGCAACTTTCTCAATTAAGAGTGAAACAGAGTCATTATTTTGAAAAGTGACCCAACAACGTTTACTGTCAAATGTGCCTCTGAGAGATGTAAGTGGAGGCTACATGCCTCTTTAATGAGGATAAGCACATTATTTCAGGTACTTATGCATTTTATTCTTTCTGTAGTTTCTATAGTAATTGTGAAACAATTCTATTGCATTTACCAACTGTTTGTTCTTCTTCTTTCGAGATTAAGGTCAACCCTTACCCTCACAATTGTCCAAAGTGTTAATAGATCTCAGAGATTGAGGGCTGCAAAGAGAAGATGGATAGCAGATGCTTGTATGTAGTGGCTTAGAAATAATCCAGGCATGGGCCCAAAGGAAATTCAGCAGAGGTTGACTGAGAAGTATGGAGTGGAGCTGCCATACAGTAGGTGTTATTTTGGTAAAGAGCTGGCACTAGACAAGATGTTTTGGGAAGTACAGTGAGAGTTTCAGTCTTATTTATTCATTCAAAGCTGAAGTTGAGAGAACTTCACCAGGCAGTGTAGTTGAAATTGACAAGCACACTGTGGAGTACACAGTGAGAGGAAAGAAAATGTACAGGGAGTGCTTTAGAAGAGTTTTTGTGTGTTTCAAGGCATGTCAAAAAGGTTTCTTGGAGGGTTGCAGGCCTTATCTTGCTGTGGATGCAACTGCATTGAATGGTAGGTATAGGGGTCAGCTTGTTTCTACTTGTGCCCTTGATGCTCACAACTGGTTATTCCCTATTGCCTACGGTGTCATAGAAGCAAAGTCAACTGAGAGCTGGACTTGGTTTTTCCAACAACTGAAGAAACTCATAGGGCATCCAGATGGTTTAGTCATACATACTGATGCTTGCAAAGGATTGGAGACAGCTGTTGATGATGTATTTGCTGGAGTAGAGCACAGGGAGTGCATGAGACATTTGGCTCAGAACTTCAGCAAGAAGTTCAAAGGCAAGTTCTATGACGACAATTTGTGGCCATGGTCACTTACATACAACATAAAGAAGCACAACTACCATCTAAATCAGTTGCACAGCAGGCCCAAAGTTAAAGAATATTTAGAGGAGCACCACACAAAAATATGGGCTAGGGCACTCTTCAATGATACTTGCAAAGTGGACTATGTGAACAACAACCTAGCTGAAGCTTTCAACTCAAGGATCAAGAAATACAAGGGGCTTCACATAGTTGATTTGTGTGACAAGATCAGGCAGTATATTATGCAGAAATTTGATATCAGGAACAGGATTGCCATTGACCATTTTGAAGGCCACTTGATTGTTCCATCTGTAATGAAGGCCTTAATGGCAAAAACAAAAGGTTTAGAGATGACTTTGATTACGAGAAGACCAAAAGTGGCTGAAGTTACAGCTACTGACAAAGAAAAAAGAGAATGGAGGTACCCAGTTGACTTACAGAACTAGACTTGTAGTTGCAGACAGTGGCAAATAACTAGTAAGCCATGCATCCATGCTCTCTTCTTTATCACTGCTCTAAGAGATGAAGCTAGTGCAATAGATCAGTATGTGCACAACTTTTACTCTGTTGAGAAATCTAGAGCTACATATGCTGATAACCTTCCAGCTTTGGAAGGAAAACAATAGTGGGAAATTGTGAATCCAGGATTTAAACTCTGTGCTCTAGTTCAAAACAGAGCACCAGGCAGGCTGTCCGTGTCAAAACCGGCGGATCTCGGGTAGGGGGTCCTGAACTGTGCGTCTAAGGCGGATGGTAACAGGAGGCAGGGGACACGATGTTTTACCCAGGTTCGGGCCCTCTTGATAGAGGTAAAACCCTACGTCCTTGATTATTCTTGATAATATGAGTAGTACAAGAGTAGATCTACCATGAGATCGGAGAGGATAAACCCTAGAAGCTAGCCTATGGTATGATTGTCTGTTTTCCTATGGACTAAAGCCCTCCAGTTTATATAGACACCGGAGGAGGCTAGGGTTACACAAGGTCGGTTAAAAAGGAGGAGATATCCATATCCGTATTGCCTAGTTTGCCTTCCACGCCAAGTAGAGTCCCATCCGGACACGGGACGAAGTCTTCAATCTCGTATCTTCATAGTCCAACAGTCCGGCCAAAAGATATAGTCCGGCTGTCCGGAGACCCCCTAATCCAGGACTCCCTCAGTAGACCCTGAACCAGGCTTCAATGACGATGAGTCCGGCGTGCAGTGTTGTCTTCGGCATTGCAAGGCGGGTTCCTCGTCCGAATACACCATAGAAGAGTTTGAATACAAGGATAGTGTCCGACCATGCAAAATAAGTTTTACATACCACCGTAGAGAGAATAATATTTCCACAAATCTAATATGCTGACACGTTTTGGCAGCATGACATCATGCCATGGCCCGGTAATTATTCGAACCGTTTTTCTTTAACCAGCCCCGCACATAACGCGAGGCGGTTTCTTGACACGTCTTGTCCAAACAGAGACCGTGTCTCCCTTATTACGGGATTCTCATCAATACGGGCGTGGGTAACCCAACCGCACCACCAATTACGGCGCTTGGGGGATAAGCAAGTTTTACCAGGCTGGTGGGAGGCGCATAGTTTCGTCCGCCCTTATAAAGGGATAAGGTTTCACCTTTTTCTACCCACGCCTTCTTCCTCCTTGCTCATCCATTCTTGCGCACTCAAGCTCCAACACCCAAGTCCACATTCTTCTCCTCAACTCTCTCCAAACATGTCCGAAGCGGGAGGCAAGTGGATGGCCTCCTCCGTCACGGAGGGACACATCAAAAAGCTACGTGGATCCGGATACTTAGCCGCGGATATCGCGCACCGGCTGCCAGCCGCGGGGCAGGTCGTCCCTACCCCGGAACCTCACGAAAGGGTGGTTTTCCTCCCCCACTTCGTCCGCGGACTGGGGTTTCCCCTCCATCCATTCGTCTATGGCCTTATGTTCTATTATGGGCTGGACTTTCATGATCTGGCCCCGAATTTCATCCTCAACATCTCGGCGTTCATCGTCGTGTGCGAGGCCTTCCTCCGCATCCGGCCCCACTTCGGCTTGTGGCTGAAGACCTTCAATATCAAGCCGTTGGTGGTTGGCGGCCAACAAGCGGAATGTGGCGAAGCCATGGTGGGAAAAATGCCCAACATTATATGGCTCGAGGGCTCCTTCGTGGAGACCATAAAGGGGTGGTAATATGGGTGGTTCTACATCACTGAGCCGTGCGACACCAACTGGGTGGCGGCCCCTGAGTTTCGATCCGGAATCCCCACGCGGCTCACTTCCTGGAAGGAGAAGGGCCTGTCCTGGGGTTCATCGGTAGAGCTGGACGGACTCCAGAAGTGTATCCGGAACATGATAAGCAAGAAACTTAAGCTTGTCAACATAGTCCAGGTCATGCTCTTCCGCCGGATCCTCCCGTGTCAACAACGGGATTTCAACTTATGGGAGTTCGACCCAGCCCAGCACCAGACTCTACATGAGCTCTTCGACATGACGCATAAGGACGTCTGGAGGGTGCTGTTCAAGGGCACTGAGGCCCCTCCTTCTCTTACCGAGGACCGCGGGCTAAGCGCGAAGTGCCCTGCGAATTCGGTAAGTTCTATACATCTGGTAGGATATTTATTTCCCATAGCTTAACCATGTGCGGGGTCTGAGCTCCCATGCCTCTGACAGGACTGGGTGGAGACATCGGAGCAAATTAACTGTCTGACCCCTCTGCCCGAAGACCCTGCAGATGCTCTCCTGACGGAGATGCGGACTCCGACTCCTTATGAGGTGCCGGAGAAGACTAAGAAGAAGGCCAAGGGAACCCAAAAGAGTTCCCGGCGCCAGTTGGTATCGGACTCATCGTCCGATAACACCGAGACACACTCCTCCCGTGAAAACGAGGAGAAGGAAGATGAAGATTCTCCCCCTCCAGCCGGGGGAGACAAGAAAAGGAAGGCCGCCCCAACCGGGGAGGCCGAAGGGTCCAAGAAGGGAAGGACTCTCCTTCCAGACTGCTCCACCACCGCCGCCGACGGCGAAGACGAGTGGCTGCTCCGGGCCAAGCCCCTGGCGAAGTCATAAGTATTCGGATACCAGAGTAACTCATAGCATACCTTTGTCGCACTGCTTCTCCTAACGTCGAATATGATTATGCAGTCCGCCCCAAGCCCGTATCGACGTATCATCGTCGGACGGTTCCTTGGACTCGTCGGACATGAATAGTGATACACTTCCAACCGCCTCCTCCCCTTGCCCTACGGACAATGCCGAGGTATTGTCTCAAGGGGCACCGAGCCGGGGGGAGACAGTCCCGGAGGCGCCTCAAGGCGACCTTCCGGACTCCAGGAGCAAAGGGAGCAAGGCTCCCGGGGGCTCCAAGTTCGGCCCTCAGCCGAACACCGCGCCAGAACCTCCAGTGGTTTCAGACTCGGACAGGCGGCCCCTTCCAAAAGGGGCAAGCCATCCGTGCCGGTGACCTCTGTCCATCCAGAGGCACCAGACGACCTGCTGGGAGCGCTTCGCGGCGCTTCCATTGATGAAGAGCACCGCACTATTATGAGTGCGGCGATCAAGAAGGTTCAGTCCGCCAAGAGCGGACTGACTGAAGCCTGTGCCAGCCTTCTAACAGGCTATGAAGTAAGTATTTAAAATATAGGAAAATATTACCGCATAGACAGTAGCCCCTGATACTCTGTTTGGTGTTCACAAAGAAAAGCTGAATAGAGGATCAAGTAATATCTGCAGGAGTCTAATATAAGTATGTCTGTATGCGTATGCAGGCTTCGCTGCTGACCTCTGCCGCACTGACTGCGGAGGTCGCCGCACTAAAGCAGGACCTCGAGCGGTCCGAGAAAGAGCTCGGCCTTGCCAAGAGGCAGCTCGAGGAGAACAAAGGTAAGTAATACCTTGTCTCTATAAAAAATAAAATGTTGTTGCTAAATGATAGGATCATCATGAATGTGCCAGGGGCCACGACCGAAGTGGCGACCCTGGAGCAAGTGCTGTCCGAGTGAGCGGGAAAAACAAGAGGCACGGGTGGGCGAGGTGCAGCAAGAGCTCCAGGCTCTCGTGAAGAAGCACGAGGCTTTGGAGCTTGACTCGAAGACGCGAGAGTCCGAGCTTGTCGCGGCCCTCGAGAGCACAAAGCATGCCAAGGCTGAAGCCCAAAAGGCCCTCGAGGAAATTGAGGCGATGAGGAAGATAGCGGCGGGTAAGGCATTCAATATGCAAAGCAAGCATGTGAAAGTAAATTACTTGTTACTTACCCAAGTCCGGAGCTCTCGAGGAGCATTCGCAGATTTGCCCCATAGCGTGTCGGATGCCGCAATGTATTACCAGGCCGAGGAGGGAAGCTCGACGGAGAAGTTGTTCTGGTCTCAGTATACTGGGACCGAACACCCGATGCCTATGAGCGACCAGCTGAAGCAACTGGTCGAGCTGCACAAGGCGGCCGAACAGGCCATGAAGGGCTTTATAGTCCGGATGTGGCCTGGCGACTTCCTTCCCAACAGCTACTTTGGCCTGGTGAGGCGGCTTGTGGATGCCTGCCCATGGCTGGAAGTCATCAAGCGGTCCGTCTGTATCGAAGGTGCCCACCGGGCTTTTGCCCGTGCAAAGGTGCATTGGGCCAAGATGGACACCGAGAAGCTGGCGAAGGAGGGGCCGCCGCAGGGCAAGGAGCATCGCCACCCCGAGATGTATTATGAGGGTGTCCTGAAGGGTGCCCGTCTTGTAGCGGACGAGTGTGCGAAGGATGTAATTTTTGAATGAACTTTCTCGTGTGATCCTGTATTATGAAAACTTGTTCATTTGCACTATGCAACGCTTGTTTGAATTTAAAATATTACCTTCTGTGCGGCTGTTTATCAAATCTGAGAGATGGCCAGTCGTCGGATTCTGCCCCCATGCCACGAGTGCTGGGGTGTTCGGGATAAATCTGAGCACTCTTTTTCCCGTTGTTGGGTCCTTTGAGGGAGGTGCTCAGCACAACGAACAAGGCAATCAGACTATAATGCTTTATCACTCTCACTTAGCCATAGAAGTCTACAATTTTAAATTTTGGCGAAGACCCTAGTATTCGGAAGGCCAAATTCGGGCGCTATACATGCCTTAAGCCGGACAAAACCGACTCCTCGCTCTAAGCGACATAAGTCTTTAGGGACTCGAGACCTCTCGAATAGCGACCAGCTCTCGCCTTATCATGACAGTCAGTTTTAGCTTTCTCTACTGAGGTGCTTAGCCTAGATGAACCGGGGCACAATCGCAGTAGTTCTCCCAGTGCCACCTTAGCCGATATAGCGGAACGTAAGGTACCAAAACATGGGAGCCGGGCAAACCCAACTATTGACCCAAGACATGATTCAGAGCTGATGCATATAGTGCTATAAGTTCGGGGTGCCGCACTGTCGAAAGTGTTCGGACTTCTCACGCCCTATTATGGGGTATGCTTAAGCCCCTGGCGTATTGGCCGTACCAGAATGTACGGGTGCTGAATGTCATGAATGAACATATATATATATAAGAAGAATGGAGAATGCGATAATAGTCTAGTGCTATGCATTAGTTTATTCACAAAGGTGCGTCGAAGCAGAATGATACAAGTAGTACGATAAGCAAAAAGTAGGACTATTTGACATGTCCCCTCCAAGGGCAAGCTGAGGAATGGTATTTAAAGCAGGTATTTCACTCGTTATCAGAAGCCACCTGGGAGTTCCGTGGTGCGACGTAGCTTTCTGCCTCCTAGGTTATTGCATCGTGTGTCCGGCAATCATACTGCCGGACAGGGTTTCCAGAGATTAATGTCCTGAAAGAGAGACAAATAACAAAGCGGGAATCCCCTAGTGTGGTTGAGCCGCGTCTTGGGGCGTGCCGTAGTCGTGCCCCCTCCCCACCTGTGCCCATGGTATTTTCAATGCGTAATTATGTACTCGTGGCATGGATTTCGCTGTTTGGCTGGGGTTGGGGCAGGGGCCGCATTTCTATGCGAGCTCGGATCGTGCCAGGCGGTCTTGTTGCCGATTACTCCGGGCGCGCTTGAAGGTGTCCAGGTCTTTAATCGCCGAACTGGTGGATTGCCTTAAGAGGCTGTTCTGCGCTTCTGCTGTGAGGGCCGCAGTGTGCTCCTCCGTGCGGAGAGAGCGCTCTGTGTTTCCATTGACTATGATGACCCCCCCCCCCCCCGAGGTCCTGGCATCTTGAGCTTGAGGTATGCATAATGTTGTACCGCATTGAATCTCGGAAATGCGGTTCGCCCGAGCAGTGCATGATAGCCACTGCGGAACGGGACTATATCAAAGATTAACTCCTCGCTTCGGAAGTTATCCGGGGATCCGAAGACCACTTCCAGTGTGACTGAGCCTGTGAAATGGGCCTCTACACCTGGTATGACGCCTTTGAAGGTCGTTTTTTTGGTTTGATCCTTGAGGGGTCTATACCCATTTTGCGCACTGTGTCCTGATAAAGCAGGTTCAGGCTGCTGCCGCCGTCCATAAGGACTTGAGTGAGGTGAAATCCGTCAATGATTGGGTCTAGGACCAGTGCGGCGAATCCGCCATGACGGATACTAGTGGGGTGGTCCCTGCGATTGAAGGTGATCGGACAGGAGGACCATGGGTTGAACTTTGGGGCGACTGGCTCCAACGCATATATGTCCCTTAGCACACGCTTCCGCTCCCTCTTGGGGATGAGGGTTGCGTATATCATGTTCACCGTCCGCACTTGTGGGGGGAACCTCTTCTGTCCTCTGGTGTTCGGCGGCCGGGGGTCCTCCTCATCATCGCTATGCAACCCCTTATCTTTGTTTTCGACATTTAACTTGCCGGCCTGCTTGAACACCCAAAAATCCCTGTTGGTGCAGTTGGCTGGCTTGTCGGGGTGCCGTGTATTTAACACGAGCGATCGAGTATACGGTCCAAACTGGACGGGCCCGGAGTGCTTCTTTTGAATGGCTTTTTCCACTGACCGGGTTTAGAGCCTTTGGATCCGGCATTGACTGCCGTATCCTCGGTATTGTCGTTGTTGATGCGGCGCTTGTGTTTGTTGCGACGTGACCTGCCATTGCCATCCTTGGTATCCGAAGTACCATGGTTCTTTGATATGTTATTGCTGCGAGCCAGCCAGCTGTCTTCTCCCATGCAAAAGTGGGTCATGAGTGTCGTGAGGGCTGCCATAGATTTCGGCTTTTCCTAGCCAAGGTGCCAGGCGAGCCACTCGTCGCGGATGTTGTGCTTAAAGGCTGCTAGGGCCTCTGCATCCGGACAGTTGACGATTTGATTTTTCTTTGTCAGGAACCGTGTCCAGAATTGCCTGGCCAATTCCTATGGCTGCTGAATTATGTGGCTCAAGTCATCGGCATCTGGTGGTCGCACATAAGTGCCCTGGAAGTTGTCGAGGAATGCGGATTCCAGATCTTCCCAACAGCCGACGGATTCTGCTGGCAGGCTATTGAGTCAATGCCGAGCTGGTCCTTTGAGCTTGAATGGCAGTTATTTGATGGCGTGTAGATCGTCACTGCGGGCCATGTGTATGTGCAGGAGGAAGTCCTCGATCCATACCGCAGGATCTGTTGTGCCGTCGTATGATTCAATATTTACGGGTTTGAAACCCTCTGGGATTTGGTGATCCATTACTTCGTCTGTGAAGCATATGGGGTGTGCGGCGCCTCTGTAGTGGGCTATGTCGCGACGCAGCTCGAATGAGTCTTATCCATTGTGTTCGGCCCGGCCGGATTTACTTTTATTGTATCCGGCGTGACGGTTATCGTCTCGCGTAGTGGCGTGCCCTCGTGATCCGTAGATCAATCTTGCGTGTTTTGCTTTGTCCTCCAATACGTCTCGCAGGTCTAGCGTGTTTCCCCGTGCCTTGTCATTTTTATTTGAGTGGCGTCGGGGTGCGGGCTGAGTTTTTGGCTGAAATGCCTTTCTGTTGCGGCCACGAGGTGGCTGATCAACCGCATCATATGCTTGAGATGTAGATTTTAATGCTTCCTCCTCCAGTCGGGGTAGCAACCTGCGCTTTGGGTAGCTCTTGGAGGGGCGTTGGAGTTCATATTCCTCGGCTGCAAGGACTTCAGTCCATCTGTCAGCTAGCAAATCTTGATCAGTTTGAAGCTGCTGCTGCTTTTTCTTAAGGCTATTTGCCATGGCTATAAGCCGGCACTTGAAGCGCTCTTGCTCGGCGGGATCCTCTGGCACGACAAATTCGTCATCGTCGAGGCTTGCCTCGTCTTCGGAGGGAGGCATGTAATTATCATCCTCCGCCTCTCCATCTGCCGCTCTCTCGGGAGGGCTGGCTTCTCCATCCTCCTGCTCTAAATCTTGCTGGAGGGGATTGTTGTCGTCTTTGGCACTGTCCAGAGTGCTATTATCTCCTGTGCCGGTGTCACCGCTTTTGCTTTGGCGAGACTTGGAGCGGCGCCGCTGACGTCGGCGCTTGGGTTGCTTCTTGGAGGGGTCATCCTCCGATGTCCCGTCGCCATTGCCTTCTTTGGGTGTGTCCACCATGTATATATCATATGATGAGGTGGCTGTCACACCCTAGCTAGTTCAAGCATTAGAGTGTGCATCATGTTTAAATTTCTCTTAAATTTGAAATGGGGAAGGCAGAAACCCCCAACACCCCCTGGAAACAACTAGGGTTTACTAAAATTATTTTCAATGAACCTGAAATGCCCTTCTAAAAAGTTCACCCTCTTTGTCTTGGGTTAGAACCTCTGGCAAAATTGGTGCACAATTTTCTAGGTCAACAGAAGGTCATTGAATTAAATCATAAGTATTTGAATTTGGGCATTTAAATGCTATAAAATAATTTAAATGCTCAAATAATTCTGGAAATAAATGTTTGCTGTTGGAAATATTCTAAACAGAGCCCACAATTATTTTCAGGATTTTTGGAAACGTTTTAGTATTTTTAATAAAGCCCAACATTTGTAGTTAAATAGAAAAACAGAAACAATTAGAAAAAAAGAGAGAGAGAGGGAAGCCACCTGGGCCTTACCTGTGCTGGCCCAGCCCACCTGGCTCGGCCCAGCCGACTGGCTTGCCAGTCGTCGTCCTCCTCCCGCCAGAAGGACGCGGAGCGCGTGGCCGGCGCCCGCGGCCACACGCCGGCCACCTCCTGCTTACGCCGACGCCCTGGAGACGTCCAGGGATGCCACGCGACCCCCACGTCCCCCCCTCATCCTCTCTCACTCTCCCCCTCGTCTCCCTCACTCTCTCCCGCGATGGCCGAGCGCGAACCTCGCCGCCGATCGCCGTAGTTGCCACCAGAGCCACCCCCTCACCCCTCCGACGAGCCCAATAGCTCGGCCTCGTCGCCCTACACCTCTTCGCCGACCCACACGACTCCAAACGCCGCCGAACGCTGTCTTCGCCCTCGTCTTCAACCTCGGGCACCCAAGCCATCTCCAGTCGATTCGCCGCCGTCAGGACCTCCCCGAGCTCGCTGACCCCCTCTCCGACCTTGCTGTGAGCTCCTCTTCTTTTTCCCCTAGCTCCCATGCTCGTTTGGCCTCTATAGTTGCCACTTCCACCGCACCCGAGAGCTCCCCGCCGCCGGCCATGGCGCCGTCGTGGCCAGAGCCACAGTGGCTCAAAAACAAGCTCGCCGTTGTGCTCAGCGCAGCACCAGGAACCCGTAGCCACCACCAGCTCCTTCTCCCGTGCACCGTAGCCTCGAAACCAACCCCGCCCGAACTCCGGCCGCCGCCACGAGCTCGATTCCGGCGAGCTCGCTCCACCCCAGCTCCTCCCACTTGCCCCACTAGATGCGCGCGAGCCCCAGCTACGCGTAGCACGTCTCCGCCGTCGATTTGGTCACTGGAGGACCAAATCCGAAGCCCTCCGCCGTCTCGGCCTCGCCGGCGACTCAACGCCGGCGGGATTAGCCCCGCTGACCAGGGGTTTGACCCCAGTTTGACTCCCCTGAGTCAATGACAAGTGGGCCCCCCTCTGCTAACTAAATCAAATTAGTGTTAACTAAAAATAATTGGTTTAATTAACCACTGACACGCGGGACCCACCAGTCAGGTTTGACCTGGACGTCCCCGTTGACCACTGATGTCACCCTGACGTAATGCTGACGCAGTAATTAAATTACTGGAATTATTCTTATACAGGAAATTCCAGAAAATAGTCAAAACTTCTAAAAATAATAGTAAATCAACCATAGCTCCAAATGCAAAGATTTATATATGAAAAATGATCAGAAAAATTCAATCTATCTATCTGTAATGGTTTCATGCATGACAAAACAAGTTTACCTTGTTGTTTAAGCAGAATAAGGTAATGCACTATTAAGGCCATGTTTAATGAGCTAATATTTGAATCTTTGATTCAAATGAGTTCAATCCTTTCTGTTATAGCTTGCATTAGGCCAAGACACATTCATATTGCCATGTCATAGCATGCATCATACTGCTGCATATCGTCATGTGTTGATTGTGTTCCGATGTGTTCTTCGTGGTAGGTTCTGCCTCCGAGGATATTCACGAGTATCCAACTGAAGGGCAGTATCCCACTACCACTCCATCAGGCAAGCAAACATTGATCATTCCGATACATACCCATGTTCTCGCTTCTGCTCTTGTTTACTGCATTAAGACAACGCGATTCAAACTGCTGTGTGTTACGGTAGTTGAACCCTTATCCTCTGTATGACCTGTCATTGCCACAGTAACTAGATGAAACCCACTAGCATGTGTAGGAGTTGATTGAGCCATGTATGTGATTCCTACCTTGCTATGCCTGCTATGCTTAGAGTTGTGTCAGGTCTGGTTCATCTGGGTGATGGGCTAGAGTGAAATGCTTATGTCGGTAATATGAGGGATGTGTTGAACATGTTCTGGTAAAGGTATCGATGAGAGGCCATGTAGGAGTGCATGGTGGGTTGTTTCATTGAGGCCATCCCTAAGAACTGAGATCTGTATGCGTGATTTAAGATACAGTTACTACCGTACATTGGGCCCGAAACCAATGGACCCTCTCGGCTTCTTAATCACCCTAGTACTCTGTCCAGGAGTTACAAATAGTTTCTGGTGTTTGTAGGTTATGTGTTGGCGGCCGTGCGTAGCGCTGACCCTAGGGGTGGGCTATGTTGCGGTAGATACACCGTGGCCGGGTATGCCGGGCGCCCGTTTGGCGTCTCGGGACCCTGTTCACATCGTTTGGGGCCGTATGTGGAAACCTCAGCCGGACTCCCTGCGGATGGAACCTGGATAGGCGATAAACCTGGACTAGAGACTTAAGTGTTTAGGTAGGCCGTGGCCGACACCCTCGCTGGGCTTCCGCTTGAAGGTTGCCGAGTACATGTCGTGTAAACGGCGGTAAGTGGTGAAAGCGTGTATGAAGAAGTACACCCCTGCAGGGTATAAAACTATTCGAATAGCCGCGTCCACGGTAAAGGACTACTTGGTTGCCTATATAGTTCATAGACAAGTTAATGGATACTACTAAAAGACTCAAGATAAGTGTGAGTACCGAGGATGGCCCTCTCGTAGGATGACGAGGGAGGATCCCGGGTGGAGTATTGTGTTGGTGAGTAGTGGACTCGTGTGCGAAAACTATTTTACTTGTGGAGTTCCGTAGGATAGCTTAGCCAAGAGTCAAAGCTGGCTTGCTGCATTAACCCCACCACCTTCTTGAGAATAAGCATGTTTAGTAGGTTCTGATGTAAGACTTGCTGAGTACCTTTGTACTCATGTTTGCTTAATTACTGTTTTCAGACGACAACACCGCCCCCTCCGATGGGTTCTACGTAGACCTTGACATCGACGAGTGACTAGCCACCCAGGTGGTGATCCTGGCCATGGAGGGCCCTATGTAGATAGACATGCTTCGAGAAGCCTTATTTCTTTCTAGAGTCTGTACTCAGACTAGTTGCTTCCGCATGTGCTTGTATAATTGTATGACTTGAGTGTCGGGTCATGTGACCCCTATCTGTATGAACATGTTATGTATGGCTCCCTGGAGCCTTTAAATAAAGTACTTGAGTTGTAGAGTTTTGTTGTGATGCCATGTTGTATGTACTCATATCGGGCATACTGTGTGTATGATTGAAATGCTTGGTATGAGTGGGATCCGACAATCTAGTTGTTTATCCTTGGCAGCCGTTCTTATGGGGAAATGTAGTCTAGTGTTCCTCGGGCCATAGTAGTCCGCTACAGCCCGGTTCACCGGAGTCCTGCTAGCCCAGCACTACTGTTCAGGACACTTGACTGGCCGGCATGTGTTTCACTTCGTTCCTATGTCTGTCCCTTCGGGGAAATGTCACGCGGTGACTTCCGGAGTCCTGCCTAGCCTGCTACAGCCCGGGTTCCCCGGAGTCCTGTTAGCCCAGTGCTATAGCCCGGAATCACTCGCCGATGACCGACATGCTCGATGTGATTCATGTATGCCTGTCTCCATAGGTCTGTGCCGCTTTGGGTTCACGACTAGCCATGTCGGCCCGGGTTCTCTGTCATATGGATGCTAGCGACACTATCATATACGTGAGCCAAAAGGCGCAAACGGTCCCGGGCCATGGTAAGGCGACACCCGTGGGATACCGTGCGTGAGGCCGCAAAGTGATATGAGGTGTTACCGGCTAGATCAATGTGACTTGGAATCGGGGTCCTGACAATGTCTGTCCAGTTCCCTGTGGGCAGTGGATCCTCTTCGTCTCCCGCATCATCGTCCATACCGTCGATGTCTTCGGAGTCGAAGTCGAGCATGTCGGTCAAATTGTCGACAGTGGCTACTAAGTGGGTGGTGGGTGGGCGGCGAATTTCTTCGTCATCCGCATCCCAATCCTGCCGAACATAATTCGGCCAGGACTCTCCTGACAGGGAGAGGGACCTTAATGAGTTCAGTATGTCGCCGAAGGGCGAGTGCTGAAAGATATCCGCGGAGGTGAACTCCACGATTGGCGCCCAGTCGGATTCGATAGGCACGGGCGCAGGCGGTTCGGAGTCCATGGCCGAGGAAGAATCCGGTAGTTCGGCATCACGGCTCCTGTGAAGGGTAAGGTCGATATTCGGCTCGATCGCCGCTGAGAATACAGCCTCTGTGGCGGGGTCTATCCACCCGTCCATGGATGGCGCAACTGGCTCCGAATTGAGGGTCGGAGCGGTTGCCGGTGCGGTCTCCTGAACACTGTCCGATGGTAGAGCTAAATCATGCTCATCGTGACCGTGCGGCGCACTTGGCAGGGGCTCGAATCCGTCGAAGATCAAGTCTCCGCGGATGTCGGCCGTGTAGTTTAAGCTTCCGAACCTGACCTGGTGGCCAGGGGCGTAACTCTCAATCTACTCCAGACGGCCAAGCGAGTTGGCCCGCAGTGCGAAGCTGCCGAATACAAAGATCTGTCCGGGAAGAAAAGTCTCACCCTGGACTGCATCGCTATCGATGATCGAAGGAGCCATCAAGCCTAACGGTGACGACACAGAGGAACTCTCAATGAAAGCTCCAATGTCGGTGTCAAAATAGGCGGATCTCGGGTAGGGGGTCCCGAACTATGCGCCTAAGGTGGATGGTAACAGGAGGCAGGGGACATGATGTTTTACCCAGGTTCAGGCCCTCTTGATGGAGGTAAAACCCTATGTCCTTCTTGATTATTCTTGATAATATGAGTAGTAGAAGAGTAGATCTACCACGAGATTGGAGAGGCTAAACCCTAGAAGCTAGCCTATGTGAAAGTGCTAGTGATTGACTAGAGGGGGGGTGAATAGGCGATTTTTATGAAAGTCTTCAAAACATGGAAGTTTCGACACAATCGATAGAAATAATCCTATAACCATCCAGCGGAAGGTAGACTACACTAAGCAGGCCATAGTCAAGTATTCAATGAAATTAAAGCACAAAGACTAATAGCAGCTAGGTAGTATAGATCAGAACGGAAGATAGTATGAAGCCAATCAGAACAAGCAGTCACACAGTGAAGACAAATAGATAGTGCAAACAGGCAATGACTTCACAAGGACCAATCTGCAAATAAAGAGATGGGGAGGATAGAACCAGTGGCTCGTTGAAGACAATGATTTGTTGGACCAGTTCGAATTGCTGTGACAACTGTATGTCTTGTTAGGGAGGATGAGATTTAACTCAGAAGACCATGTCATCACCTTATTCCCCTTGAGCTAAGGACACCCAGTCGTCGCCCAATCACTCTGGTAAGTCTTCAAGGTAGACTTCCAAACCTTCACAGACTTCGTTCACCGGCGATCCACAATGACTCTTGGATGCTCAGAACGCGACGCCTAACCTGCTGGAGGATTCACAGTCCTCAAGTGTAATAAGTCTTCAGATCACACAGACAAGAAGACTTCAGTGATGCCTAACACTCTTTGTGTCGGGGGTTTGGTGCGACATATGCCAACGGATGGCTTATCATGGTGGGGGCGAGTAGAACGTCGCCGGTGCCTAGAAACGGGATGAGGCGAAGACATGCACGCCGACGAATCTTACCCAGCTTCGGGGCTCTCCGGGGAGATAATACCTCTACTGCTGCTCTACGGGGTCTCCGCATGATCACTGTGGTCAAGTGTTTACACGGTTGCTCCTTGAGCTATGTATGGTGGTAGGAGAGGGCAAGGCTAGCTCTCTCCCTCTATCTGGTGAGGTATAGAACTACTGGGATCCAACCCTTTGCATGGGTGCCCTGGGGGGTTTATATAGGCCTACCCCAAGGGGTACAATGGTAATGTGACTGGGCGCGGGCCCAGACGTTAGTGTCTCCGACCTCCGACTTCTCCGCCGACTGCTGGGGCCCGCCGGCTGGTGGGCCCCACCGACTGGTCTGGTACGGAGCCGACAGGCCGTGTCCGCCGCGGGCAGGTCTTGCCGGCTACTGATTACTGTAGCCATGCCCCTGATGATGCAAGCTTCGTCATGGGGTCGTGGCAACAGCCCCGCCGCCTGGCGGGCGATCACTGTGGCCACTCCCCATCTCTTCTTGATTAATGGCATGTGGGCCCGGGGGAGGGCTCGGCCGACTCCCCGGGCCGACTCCCATTGGGTCCGACTGGCGGTGCTCCCGCCGTCTCCCAAGGTCTCGCTGGCTGGTGGGCCCTGCTGCCTCCAGGCCATACAGACAAGCCGTCGTGGGCGAAGGACCAGGTATAGTGGTGCTGATGTTAGGGCCGGCTGGGCAACAGTGCCATGCCGCGGGGAGATCTTCCCAAGTACGGCGCGCTGTAGCCATGCCTGCCCTTGGTAAGGGGCGGGGAGTGGGCTTCATTGTAGCCACGCCCCTGCCCCGTCCCCCTCGATGAGGTCACGGTTTGTTGGAGTCGCCGGCCGACTCCCCAAAGCCGGCTTCTCTGGAAGTCGTCCCTGGGACTCGGCCGTGAGCGGGCAGTCGGCCGCCTTGTCGTAAACTCCCCAGGAGGCGGCTCTTCGCCCTGTGGTCTCGAGGGGCGCAGCCTGCCCCGATGTCTTGAAAGGTCGTGGGGCTCGGGTTGGCCTACCCGTGGCCCATTACTCCGACAGTAGTCCCTGAAGCTGGTGAGGCGCCGCGGACGATCGGCCGAGAAGCCTCAGCAGTTTCTCTTTCCGGGCGCAACACATGGTCTTGATTGACTTCCGCCGGGCTGACTAGAAGGAGTCGGACTCGCCCAACTCGGACTCACTCAATTCTGACTTGCTTAGTAGTTCAAACGTCGCGGCGGGATTTCAAGTGGCGTGCTAGCTAAGCTTCCAGGCCGCCGCCCGTTCCTGGCCTGTCACACGAGGGCACGTGGCCAGGCCGTTCTGCCATCCCACGCGCGCGACGGGACAGGCCCATAGGCGGGGCCCGCCACTACCGCGCCTCGGCGCCCGAGCGAATCCGCTGCGGCCCTGGCTGGCGGTTGGGATTCCCGTGAAGTTACTGTGCGCAGTAACTTTACGTGGATCGTGGGGGTCGTGGGGCTGCGGGCGCAGTAAATCCCCACGTCCGCCCCCTCGGCTTCGCAGCCCATAGGACTATAAGTAGGGGGAAGAGGGGGCACGCGCGCCCCTCCTTTCCACTACCCCTCGCTTCTTCCTCCTCGCAGCTCCTCGGTCTCCTGCTTCCTCTTCTCTTCTTCGCCTTGCCGCACGCCCAAGCTCCGGCGAACGCCGCGGCGACAGCTTTGCGATGAGCTATTCCTCCGCTGCCGCGCCTCCCCCAGTGCGCTCCGGCACCTGGGACGGCTCCGAGGTCCACGAAGACCATATCGAGTTCCTCCGCCGGACCCGTCGGCTTCCCGGCGAGGATCGCGTGCAGGTGCGTCTCGCGCCTGAGGGGGAGATTTCCCCCGCCCCGCGGGAGGGCGAGCGGGTCATCTTCCGCTTGCACTGCCTGCGCGGGCTGGGGCTGCCGGCGAGCAGCTTCTTCCGGTCGTTCATGGAGTTTTACGGACTCCAGCCGCACCACCTCACCCCCAACACAGTGGTGCTGCTGTCCGCCTTCGTGGCTCTGTGCGAGGGCTTCCTTGGAGTCCTCCCCACCCTCGAGCTCTGGGGGGAGTTCTTCTTCTCCAAGCTCGGCACCCAGCCACGGGCGTGCCGGCTCAGTGCGGCGCCTTCATCGCCGTGCGAAGGACAAGAGCCGACAACCACTTCCCCTCCATCTCGCTGCTGAAGTCGGTGAAGATGTGGCAGCGGTCCTACTTCTACGTCAGGAACGTCACCACGAGGGGCGACTGGGTTAATCTGCCGGCTTTCGAAGCCGGCCCGCCAGCTGGCAGACTGCCCAACTGGTCGTACCGGGCCAGGATACTGACGCCTGCGGGAGCTGGCGCCATCACGCGACTCCGAGTGCTGACGCAGTCGGAGGGTCTGACTGGCCTGGACCTGCTGGCCGCCTTTGTCTCGCGCCGAGTTCTCCCACTCCAAGGCCGCCCTCACCTGATATGCCAGATGAGCGGGGGCCGCGAACCGAGTCGGATGTGCACCAAGGACATGCCTCACGAAGAGGTGGCCCTGATGGTGAACTACCTCTCGGACAGCAGGCTCCGGAGGACTGGCGATTCGGCAAGGAGCCATACTCCCGCGCCAACCCCCCGCCCGTGGTGAGTCGCCTTTCTTTTCTTTAGATTGTCTTCTTCTTGCCGAGTCTTGTTTTAATCAGTCTGCTTTTTGGTTAGAATCCCCTTCTTCACCCACCAGCCGGCACCTCGGGGCCGGCCCGTGAGTTCGCCGTCGATCGGGTGGAGAGCGACGTCGACGACCCCGATCTGGGGGCGGCGGCTCAGGAAGACGACGCCGAGGGAGGAGGAGGAACGACAGGCGACTTCAGGCCCTCGGCTACCTTCGCCGACTGGCCTGAAGACGACGCCGAGGGAGGAGTCGCCCCTCACCATCGGCCAGGAGCCAGCCAGCCGGGCGCGGGCTCTTCTGCCGTGTCGGGCGCTCCAGGCGGCGGGAAGAAGCTCCGGGCTGCGCCGACTTTGTTTGGCAGCCGGCCGAAGAAGCCCAAGGGCTCAGCTGCGGCGACCCGGCGGGACGAGGCAGCCGCGAAGGCCATCCGCTTCCGTAAGGAAGTGAAGAAGCCGCCGTTGGTCTCTGCGTAAGTATTCTGACTTCCAAGTTTATTCTTTCTTCATGTTTTGTCTGAGTCTCTGCTCGCCCTTCTTTCTTCAGGGCTCCCCTCTCCCTTGAGCGGGTCGCCCCCGCCTCCGTCATGGGGTCAGCGGAGGCGCCCGCCACCACTCGGCGGATAGACCCCGCTGCCGACCTCCGGGAGGCGACGGAGCGGAATGCGCAGGAGAAGCGCAATGAAGAAGAAGCCCTCCGCCTGGAGAAGGCGGAGGCCGACAGGGCGGAGGCCTCCGCCAAGAAAAAACTAGCGGATGCCGAAGCCACCGCCGCGGCAAAGCAGCAGGCTGAGGAAGCCGGACGCCGCCAGGCGGCCTTGCTTGTTACCCCAGTGAACTCTGCGCCGCCGCCGCCGGAGTTCACGGGGCAGACTGGGGGAGTCGGCAGGGAGAACCTCGTCGAGGATAGGGAAGGCGGCGAGCCCTCTACTCCGGGCGCGAACGTTCTGCCACCGCCGCCGCCGCCTCCGCCGCCGTCTGAAGGCGTGCGAGGCGAGCAGCCAGCGGACCCTCCGGTGCCGCTGACCGAAGAAGAGGCTGTGGGAAGGCTACTCCTCCAGGTCGGCTCGCCAGCGCGCCGTCGTCTGGAGAAGGCGACTTCGGCACCCCGCCCCCTGGAGGCCGGCACTGCCAGCTCCGTGGCTCCAGACGCCGAGGCGACGAGCGCCGCACCTGTTTGGTGGGTGCGTGGAGGCGGCACAGGGCCGCTGAACCGGGCGCTCCTGGACGTCCAGGCGAAGCTCCGCGCTGAGGGTGACGCCCTCTAGAGCTGCACGAAGGTGTTCCTGGCATCGCGGGCGGCCGTCCGGGTATGTCTTTTCTTTGGGCCTTTATTTTTCTTGTTCCTCTCTGTGGGGGCGCGCCAGCGCACCCACTGGGTGTAGTCCCCGAGTTTCGGGTCGGCTGCTGAGCAGGCGGTCCGGAACTCCAATTTGATGAACTTCTGGGTACTAACTTTGTCTGAAATGCTTGTTGCAGGACTACCACAACCTCTGCGTCACCGCCTTCAACTGTAATGTTGAAGAGTTGGGCAAGCGGACCGCCGACTTGGCAGAGAGCCGGAGTAAGTCCTTCTCCTTTTTATCTTCTCTGCGGGGGCGCGCTAGCGCACCCGCGGGCTGTAGTCCCCGAGATTCGGGCCGACTGCTGAGCAGTCGGGCCGGATCTCCCCGGCGACCTACTTTATTGACGACTGCTGTCTTTCTTTCTTTCCTTCAGGGGCCAACGCTGCTCTTTAACAGCAGCTGAGCGAAGCCAACTCCGCCCTGCTCGCCAAAGGGGAGGAGTGCGGCAAGCTCACTGCGGAGCGCGATCTGCTGACCACTCAGTTGGCAGAGCAGAAGGGGCTGCTCGCGAAGTCGCAGAGGGAGGCAGAGGAGACGGAGGCCTCCCTCCTGGCCGAGTTCGCGAGCGAGCGCTCTTCCTGGTCTGACAAGGAGGCGATGCTGTCCTCCGGCTTCCACGAGATCGAAGACATCGTTGATGGTGAGTCTCTTTGTTTTCTTTCTTTGAGCCGCCGACCTAGGTCGTGCCGACTCCTGGTTTTTGACTCACTTTTTTGTTTCTTCGTGTCTTTTGCAGACTTCTTCCCTGGGCAGTCTCAGGCCGCTATCCAAGCCATCGAGGCCGATCGTGCAAGCCGGAGGGTGGAGGGCGCAGATATCGCCGCCGATGCCCCCTGAACTCTTGATGAGCACATCTTGAGTATCGAGGCTCGCCTCCGGCCGGCTCACCGGATGCTGCGCCGGCTTCAGCGCATCGGCGCCCAGGTGATCTCCACCCTTTGGCCGGATATGCAGGCTCCGCGCACCCCCAGCCTAACGGCCAACTGGTTGGGGGTCGCAGCTGGTCGCCTCGAGGCCTAGAAGGGCTCTTCGGCCCGGGCTGGAGCACGCCAGGCCTTGGAGTTCGTCAAGGCGTGGTACCCGGGGCTGGATCTAGACTGGTTGGCCATGCTTCGGTCGGAGGCCCAGCCGGAGCTGGTGGCTGCGGAAGACGCCTCGTCAAGCGTGCTGCGGCGATCGCCAAGTACACCGACACGAGCATCTTCGTCCCCGAGCGGTCTGAAGACGACGAGGAGGTCCCGCCGGAGTGGTTTGGGATGAACCCAGACTACGGCGAAGACTCGGCGGAGGTGATCGGCTCCCGCCTCCTAAGCTGACGCTGTGTCTTTTGTTTTATCTGCTTCAGTAGTCTTTTGAAGAACTTGTTAATTCACACAATTCCACCCGCGGGGGGTGTATTTTGAACCTCTGCTTGACAATTTGGCCAAGGGCCTGTGTTATATATATATGTCTATCTTTTCTTGCTCATTGTTCTTTTGGTTGTTTTCCCTTGCCGCTTTCTCCTAGTTGCCTGCCTTGCCAATCGGACAGCCGCTCTGCAGACTGTTGCTGGACCAAGTGCTAGGCTACTTTGGGAAAGCAAGTACTTAGCCGATTTTAAGATTGTTTGAGCAAGTTGGATAGAAAACGACAATCCGACTGTCCGAGAGTCAGTTTGCGAGAAGGGCTTGGAAGCCGTCTTGAACTATGTTTTATTCTTTGGGTCCTTAGCCATTTTTCATGCGAATGCCCATTCTACCTTACTGCTGCCCACCGTACAGTCGCTCTGCGAGCTGCGGCTTCTGGCAGGAGACGGCTTAGGCATTTACACACTACTTGTCCGACTGCAGGAAGCATTTCATAGTGCAAGGCGGCAAGTCCCCGGGCCGAGTTGTCGAGCCCGGTGCCAAGCGGCATGATAAAGAGTAACATACTTGTAGGCATAATTTTTATCATACAGACAAAAGAGGGCAGTCCCCGAGCTCGTCTCCGGGGCCCGAAGTCTTGGTACTTTAATACAAAGGGTAGCATGGTACATACTGCATCAACTGTAAAATCTTCGGAGAAGATTTGCATTCCATGGCCGCTCTGTCTCCTTGCCGGAGTCGTCCCTCGTGCGTACACGGGGCTTCTGAGCGTCGATCAGGTAGTAGGAGTCGTTGCCTAGTACTTTGCTGATGATGAAAGGGCCTTCCCAAGGCGGCGATAGCTTGTGCTGGTCGGCTGTTCGCTGGGTCAGCCGGAGTACAAGGTCGCCTTCTTGGAAAGATCTTGGCCTGACCTTCCTGTTGTGGTATCGGTGCAGGCTCTGCTGGTAGATGCTGGACCGGCTGAGTGCCAACAGCTGGCCCTCTTCCAGCAGATCGACGCCGTCTTGTCATGCTTCTTCTGCTTCCTCCTCGGTGTACATGGCGACTCGTGGGGAGTCGAACTCTATGTCCGTTGGGATGACGGCTTTGGCACCGTAGATGAGGAAGAAGGGCGTGAACCCGGTTGACTTGTTTGGAGTCATGCGCAGACTCCAGAGGACGGCTGACAGCTCGTCGAGCCAGCAGCCAGCCGAGCGCTCCAGAGGCTCGATCAACCGAGGCTTGATGCCGGACAGGATGAGGCCGTTTGCTCGCTCCACTTGGCCGTTTGACTGCAGGTGGGCGACGGACGCTAGGTCCAGTCGGATGCCCTATGTCGCGCAGAAACGGGCCAAGGCGCCTTTAGCAAAATTTGTGCCGTTGTCGGTTGAAAGTGCAACTATCCCTAGGTGGTTTTGGTAATTCATAACAACATATAGCTCATTGAGCTAATACTATTCCAAGATGATTATTTCAGGAAAGCTCAATGATTGGCATGGCATGGATGTGAAAGTGGAACCCTCAAAATGCTAAGGACAAAGGATTGGCTCAAGCTCAAAAGCTCAAGACTCTTCATTTTATATTTTAGTGATCCAAGATCACATTGAGTCCATAGGAAAAGCCAATACTATCAAGGAGGGATGAGGTGTTGCTTAATGAGCCTCTTGCTTCATGTGCTTAGTGATATGCTCCAAAACCCTCAACTACTTTCCCATATTCACATATGACCTAAACCCTAAGCCAAACTCGGTCCTACTGATTCTTCCTATCCGGCGCCACCGAGTTTCACTTGTCATAAGCCACTGCCAAACCCTAGCAATTCGGTTCTACCGATAAGGATCTCGGTCTCACCGAGATGGGGTTGCAAACTCTCTGTTTCCCTTTCGTAACTTTTCGGTCTCACCGAAAGAGCGAATCGGTCCCACCGAGATTGCAATGTAAACTCAGTGTTTCCCCTTTGTAACTTTTCGGTCTCACCGAGTTCCACTCGGTCTCACCGAAAGAGCAAATCGGTCCCACCGAGTTTTCCTGACCAACTCTCTGGTTAGTTAATTACCAAATTCGGTCTCACCGAGTTTGTGTAATCGGTCTCACCGAGATTACGTTATGCCCAAACCCTAACCATATCGGTCCTACCGAGTTGCATGTCAGTCCCACCGAAAATCACTAACGGTCACTAGGTTTACATTTTCGGTCCGACCGAGCCTATTGATTCGGTCCCACCGAGATTGGAAAACTATGTAACGGTTGGATTTTGTGTGGAGTCTATATATACCCCTCCACCTTCTTCTCATTCGAGGAGAGAGCTATCAGAACACACACACCATTCCAACTCATATGTTCTGAGAGAGAACCACCTACTCATGTGCTGAGACCAAGACATTCCATTCCTATCATATGAATCTTGATCTCTAGCCTTCCCAAGTTGCTTTCCACTCAAACCCTCTTTCCACCAAATCCAAATCCTATGAGAGAGAGTTGAGTGTTGGGGAGACTATCATTTGAAGCACAAGAGCAAGGAGTTCATTACCTACACACCATTTGTTACTTCTTGGAGAGTGGTGTCTCCTAGATTGGCTAGGTGTCACTTGGGAGCCTCCGACAAGATTGTGGAGTTGAACCAAGGAGTTTGTAAGGGCAAGGAGATCGCCTACTTCGTGAAGATATACCGCTAGTGAGGCAAGTCCTGTGTGGGCGTTGGCCATGGTGGGACAGACAAGGTTGCTTCTTCGTGGACCCTTTGTGGGTGGTTCCTTCTTCGTGGACCCTTCGTGGGTGGAGCCCTGTGTGGACTCGCGCAACCGTTGCCCTTGGGTGGAGCCCTGTGTGGACTCGCGCAACCGTTACCCTTTGTGGGTTGAAGTCTCCATCAACGTGGATGTAGGATAGCACCACCTATCCGAACCATGGGAAAAACATCCGTGTCTCCAATAGCGTTTGAATTCTCCAAACCCTTCCCTTTACATTCTTGCAAGTTGCATGCTTTACTTTCCGCTGCCTATATACTCTTTGCATGCTTGCTTAAATTATGTGATGATTGCTTGACTTGTCCCAAAATAGCTAAAATCTGCCAAGAACTAAAATTGGGAAAAGGTTAAGTTTTTTATTTGGTCAAGTAGTCTAATCACCCCCCTTTAGACATACTTTTGATCCTACAAGTGGTATCAGAGCTTTGGTCTCCATTTGCTTGATCTCCATAGCTTTTGGTGGTCATAGCCTTGGTTTCACAACCTAGGAGAGTATGGCGTCTAGCGAGGGAAATTATCACCGTAGAGGTCCTTACTTTGATGGTACTAATTTTGCTAGTTGGAAGCATAAAATGAAAATGCATATTCTTGGACATAACCCCGCCGTTTGGGCTATTGTGTGTGTTGGTTTGCAAGGTGACTTCTTTGATGGGAGAGAACCGAACCGTGAAGCTACCGCGGAGGAGTTGAAGATGTTGCAATACAATGCTCAAGCTTGTGATATTCTCTTCAACGGATTGTGCCCCGAAGAATTCAACAAAATCAGCCGCCTTGAGAATGCAAAGGAAATTTGGGACACTTTGATTGATATGCACGAAGGTACCGACTCCGTCAAGGAATCCAAGTTGGATGTGCTTCAAAGCCAACTTGACAAGTTCAAGATGAAGGATGGTGAAGGTGTCGCTGAAATGTACTCTAGGCTTGCTCTCATCACAAATGAGATTGCCGGCTTAGGAAGTGAAGAGATGACCGATAGATTCATCATCAAGAAGATCCTAAGAGCCTTGGATGGAAAATATGATACCGTGTGCACATTGATCCAAATGATGCCCAATTACAAAGATCTCAAGCCAACGGAGGTGATTGGAAGAATTGTTGCTCATGAGATGTCACTTAAGGATAAAGAGGAACTTCACAACAAATCAAGTGGTGCCTATAAAGCCTCATGTGAAGCCCCTACATCATCAAGTGAGAAACAAGACTTCAATGAAGAATTGAGCTTAATGGTGAAGAACTTCAACAAGTTCTACAAGAGTAGAAGCAAAGATAGAAGCTCCAAGTCAAGGTCCTACAATGACAAAAGATCTTCTAGTCGAGAGCGAAACTGTTACAATTGTGGAAGACCCGGACACTATTCCAATGAGTATACGGCTCCCTACAAGAGAAGAGAAGATTCTCCAAAAAGAAGAAGCAAAGGATCACCACCAAGAGAGAGAAGGAGTAGAGATGATCGTTATGAACGAAGATACTCACGGAGAAGCAAGGATTCGGAAAGGAAGGAAAAATCATCAAGGAGCTACACAAAACGAAGACATCAAGCTCATGTTGGTGAATGGGTATCCGGCTCCGACTCCGACAGCCACTCCGAGAGAAGTTATCACTCCGACTCCGAAGATACTCAAGATGAAGGTGTTGCCGGTCTAGCACTTGTGTCAACCAACTCCTACGACATATTTGATTCACCAAATGAAGGAATTGGAAGATGCTTCATGGCCAAAGGTCCTAAGGTAACACACCCCGAGTATGTTGATTTCAATAGTGATGAAGATGACTTGTTAGGTGATGATTTGCTTGGTGACAACTCTAGTGATGAATACTATGATGAAAGACCAATTAATCATGCTAATCAAGATAAAACGAATGACAATGATAAGGAGAAGATTGAGGCTCTAACTAAAGAACTAAAAACTCTTAAGTTAGCTCATTACACTATCTTCGAAGATCATCGAGAACTTTTAAGAGCTCATGAGAAATTACGCTTTGAAAAGCTCAATCTTGAGCAAGAGCATGAGTTCTTAAAGGCAATCAATGATGATCTCCGCAAGAAAAGTTCTTCTTACATTGCCAAACGTTTACTCTTATCCACTTACATGCCTCAAGTCAAGTCTAGTAACAAGAACAAGAAAGATTCTTCCTCTAGCAGTAACAATGATCATGTTAAATCCAATATTGTTGCTTCTAGTAGCTCTCTTGATTCCACTAATGATTCTCTTAGCCAAGTTACACTTGAGCAAGAAAATAGTTTATTGAAGGGAATTATAGAGAAAGGAGTGTACAAAAGCCTTGCTGGGAGTAAGCAATTCGAGGAAATTGTGCGCAAGCAAGGAATGCACCGGAAGAACCAAGGTGTTGGTTTTGAACGAAAGTTCAATGCCAATGGAGTTGAGTGGGAAGAAGATCAATACCCCAAGAAAAAGTTTGTCCCTCAACAAGAGAAGTATACTTCTTTCAAGGGGACACAAGCTCAAGATGATCTTCCACCACAAGACTACGAGCAAAAAGGCAAGGACAAGCTTCAAGAGAAAATTGATGCATTTGAAGAAGCTCCTAAGACCTTAGTCAAGTGGATTCCCAAGACTACTTCAAGTTCCACTTCATCAAGTACGACTACAACTCCAAGGATTCCCATCAAGATGATGTGGATCCAAAAGAAGAAGAACTAGAGAGTTCTTGAGGGTGACTCCGCCAACATACTTCACTCTTATCATTTTGGCAAGAACAAGTGCAATCAACTTCCACATCTTGCACTAGTTCAAGGAGTCACAAACCCTCTTGTTGGTAAGACAAGGGACAAGGTAACCTAAAAGTTTTCATGGACATCATCTTTTGTGTGCATCACTCTATGTCTATGGATATCCTTTTTTGCTCCTTGTGGGACTAACCCATGTAGGTATTGAAAGTGCAATTCACTCAAATGGATAGCTCCAAGTGATCTACATCAACATTGAGCATCCACATCTTCAACATCTACATGAGGTCATCATCGACGAAACCCAAGGTTAGTTCATCCCTCTAAGGGGGGATATCACATCTAGGGGGAGCTTTACTCTAAGACTTGAGCTAAAGCAACTCTAAAGATGTGAACACAACAATGCTTTATGTAAAAGTGGTAACCCCACTTGAGCTTAAACGATGAGTATGACCTATGATCAAGTGTTCTCACTTGACTCCTAAGTCAATATACTCATATATAGATGACCTTGTCATCGCAAATTGCTTGATAGATGCTAGAATTGGTTGTGCATGCCTTGCCACATATTTCATTTGCCATCTTATTGTGTGAGCATGCTGGTTGCATATTTTACTCATTCGAGGACATCCACTTGTTGTTTTGATCGCTTGGGTTTATTTCCTTGCCAAGTGGATGGACAAGAATGCCTAAGAACCTCCTCTAGCTATCTATGCTTTTCTCGTCTCAAACTCTATTCATGCTGCATCACAAAATTTGATCAAGTCAGATTCGAACCACTCTGTGTGAGGAGCTCTCGGAGTCCCCGATTCGTCATAGACTTAAACTTCCAAAACCTCTTTATGATTCTCGGTCTGACCGATACTCCACTTTCGGTCCTACCGAGATCATTAAGTTGATCTAGGTTTTCGATCTCGGTGCAACCGATTTGAACCTTTCGGTCACACCGAGTTTCAGTAACTGCATGCAGTTATGAATCTCGGTGCCACCGAGTCGTTCCACTCGGTCACACCGACAGGGTCGGGCTATATATAGTCACGGGCAAAATTTGGAAATTTCTCCGAACCCCTTCGCCCGCGCGATAGCCTGCTCTGCCCTCGTGGTCTCCGGATCGTCTTCTCGCCGCCAGCAACCTCCAGTCACTGGTCTCCGTCGCCGTCAACGGGAATTCTGCCCCGCCGATAGCCTGCTCTGCCCTCGTGGTCTCCGGATCGTCTTCTCGCCGCCAGCAACCTCCAGTCACTGGTCTCCGTCGCCGTCAACGGGAATTCTGCCCCGCCGTTGCCGCCGTAGCAAGTCCCCGCCGAACTAGGGTATGGACTTGATCTTTGTGCTATTCCTCAATCTGATTCCTAGCACATTGTGATCATATTGTTTCTAGCCACGTTTGACAAACTTCTATCCAGTCAAAACGCTCATAGATTAGGTTTGATTCGAAAATTCTAGGTTTAGGTTTCCGCCGAAACTATCTCGGACCCACCGAGTTGAAAAACTCGGTCCCACCGATTTGGCTTATGCCATTGCACAAGTGAGACTCGGTCTGACCGAGAATTACTTATCGGTGTGACCGATTTTTGAACTCAGTGAAACCCTAGCAGTCTCGGTGCCACCGAACTGTGACTCGGTCCTACCGAGTTCACTAGTTTAGGTTCCAAAACTGCTTCGGTATCACCGAGTTTGAAAATCGGTAGATCCGAGATGATTTCAGTGGGAAACTAAAACTAAGTTCTTGGATCATTCTTTTACAAAAATCTCTGCATTTTGTGATGCTAATCTTTTCTATCTCATCTATAATCTATTCACAGGGTCAGCAGTCAGTTTGCAGCATGTCTGATCAAAGTGATAGCCAAAATCTGTCAGAGCAGCAAGTGGTGATGAGTGAGGGCACTAGTCCCTCCAGTTCATCTGATGAAGGCAGCAGGAGCACTCCTAGTAACTTGCCAAAGGCTGCCACGAGACAAAGGAAGGAGAGGACTTCAGATTCCGAAGATGAGGACTATGTGGCAGAGGAAGAGGCCACTTCCAAGAGAGTTGAGCCAGCTCAAGGCACTAAGCCAGGCCTGAAAATCAAAAGGCCAGCAGGCAGGCAGCCCATGTCAAAGGCAAGAGCCTCAACTGAGAAGCCCACTCCCCAAGAGCCAATTGCAGCTGAGGGCAAGAAAAGAAAGGAAAGGGTGAAGAAGACTGTGGCTAGAGTGCTTGGCAAAGCTTCCATCATGGAAGAGGAAGAAGAAGAAGAAGAGGCAGCTGCACCAGCGCCCAAGGCACCCAAGCTTATGGGAGATGCCATAAAATGAGGGGGAGCTGCTTCCAAGGCCAAGTCAGCTCCAAAGCCAAAGCCCAAGAGGAATACACGGAGCATCCCTGCAGCTGAAAAGAACAAGGCCCCAGTGCCTGAGACTGTTGCTGAAGAAGAAGAAGAAAATGTCCTAAGAAAGCTAAAGCCCAAGATCCTAGACCACAACGATGCTCATCCTATGGCTGAGGACATGAAGCTCAGGAGAGATTCAGGGCTAAGGAAATGGAGAGAAGCAGACCCATATGCTTCAAGGAGAAGGACTGCCGTGGACTACAGGTTTCACACCAAGGAGCAGCAGGATTTCTATGAGACTGTGATGTTAGATAAGAAGCCCATTGTCTGTGATATGCGTTGGGTTGATTGGACATACATCAAGGACAATGAGGAGCACTATCCTGGAGTGCAAGACAGCTTCATAGCTTATGGAGTAGCTGACTTTGTTGGGCAGAAGCTCACAAAGTGGAACGAGGAACTCATCATGCATTTCTACTCCACGGCTCACTTTTATCCAGATGGGAGGATCACATGGATGTCTGAGGGTACAAGGTACCAATCTACAGTGGCTGAGTGGGCACAGATCATTAATGCCCTAGAGGAGCAAGATGAAGACTTGGATATCTATGCCAAGAAGAAGATGGACCACAACTCCATGTCTAATATGTACAAGGAAATTCCCAATGAAGCTCTTGACACCTTCAAGTTTGGCTCTGTGCATTACCTTCTGTTAGGACTGCCTACGATCAATTGGATACTAAGGCACACCTTACTGCCCAAGTCTGGAGATCACAAGATGATCAGAGGCCATGCTATCAACTTTCTACATGTGTTTGATGTGCCTCAGAAGTTCAAGGTGATGAGCCTCATAGTGGAAACAATCAAGAGGACTGCAGCAGATCAGAAGAGGAGTTGCGGATATGCCCCTCAGATTCAGGAGCTCATCAACTCCAAGATGGGCACGGGCATATATCTATTGGATAAGGAACATTTGCCCATCCGTCCAGATTTTGAGGATAACCAAGTGGTCATGACTGAGAACGAGCCATCATCTGCCCAAGCATTTGCAAAGAAGGAGAAGGCGAGGAAGGAGAAAGCTGCCAAGATGCCTACTCAAGAGGAGGCATCTGAATACTTCTTGAAGACCAAACAAGAGCAGCTTGGTTACTTGATTGCATCCACGCTGAGGATTGAGCAAAGTCTGGCCACCCTCACTCAGAATCAGCAGAGCCTAGAGAGAATCATGGAACAGAAGTTCTATGACTTGGATGTCAAGGTAACGGAAGTTCAGTCTGCAGTGGAGCAGCTCCAGGAGGACATGCAGGAGAGGAGAGGCAGGACTACTACTCATGCCTTTTCCAGAGTGCCAAGAGGCCCGAGGTCATCTGCCATGCCAGTTGTTGACACAAGAGCCACCACTTCAGCACCAGCTACAGCCTCAGCTCCAGCATCTACTTCAGCTCCAACTCCAGCGACTACTTCAGCATCTACCGAAGCCTTCGTCCTTGGAGTGATCCGGACTCCACCACCACCTGAAGATCAAGCCTAAGCGTCGATCTAGTGCTATGCATTTTCTAGGAACTTTTTGGTAACTTGTTGCCAAAGGGGGAGAAGATGTATAGATCATAGGCTTCGAGAGAGAGAGTGTTGCTTTTCTCTCTTGCTTTATTTGGTGGTTTTTCGAACTTTTATGTGCTTTTGCGTGCTTGAGATACTATGTCACTATTTGTGAGACATTGATGATCATGTGTTTGATCATAAGCTACACTTAATGCTTGCTTAATACTATTATCCTATCTATCTTATGTGATCATTCATTATTCTTGGTGATGAGTGCATGTATTTCATTCTTATCATTTTGAGCGCTCCACCAAGATGTATGTGACATGGAAGAGTAACCCATGACTCTAACTCTTTGTGCATTTGCAGTCCAAAGCAAATTTTTAAATATGCACAAATTTAGGGGGAGCTCTTACTTATCACATACTTCTCAAAGCGACAATATATTTCTTGCTTATTATCATTTGTCGAAGCTTTGATCTATATGTTGTCATCAATTACCAAAAAGGGGGAGATTGAAAGTGCAACTATCCCTAGGTGGTTTTGGTAATTCATAACAACATATAGCTCATTGAGCTAATACTGATGATTATTTCAGGAAAGCTCAATGTGGATGTGAAAGTGGAACCCTCAAAATGCTAAGGACAAAGGATTGGCTCAAGCTCAAAAGCTCAAGACTCTTCATTTTATATTTTAGTGATCCAAGATCACATTGAGTCCATAGGAAAAGCCAATACTATCAAGGAGGGATGAGGTGTTGCTTAATGAGCCTCTTGCTTCATGTGCTTAGTGATATGCTCCAAAACCCTCAACTACTTTCCCATATTCACATATGACCTAAACCCTAAGCCAAACTCGGTCCTACCGATTCTTCCTATCCGACGCCACCGAGTTTCACTTGTCATAAGCCACTGCCAAACCCTAGCAATTCGGTTCTACCGATAAGGATCTCGGTCTCACCGAGATGGGGTTGCAAACTCTCTGTTTCCCTTTCGTAACTTTTCGGTCTCACCGAAAGAGCGAATCGGTCCCACCGAGATTGCAATGTAAACTCAGTGTTTCCCCTTTGTAACTTTTCGGTCTCACCGAGTTCCACTCGGTCTCATCGAAAGAGCAAATCGGTCCCACCGAGTTTTCCTGACCAACTCTCTGGTTAGTTAATTACCAAATTCGGTCTCACCGAGTTTGTGTAATCGGTCTCACCGAGATTACGTTATGCCCAAACCCTAACCATATCGGTCCTACCGAGTTGCATGTCAGTCCCACCGAAAATCACTAACGGTCACTAGGTTTACATTTTCGGTCCGACCAAGCCTATTGATTCGGTCCCACCGAGATTGGAAAACTGTGTAACGGTTGGATTTTGTGTGGAGGCTATATATACCCCTCCACCTTCTTCTCATTCGAGGAGAGAGCTATCAGAACACACACACCATTCCAACTCATATGTTCTGAGAGAGAACCACCTACTCATGTGTTGAGACCAAGACATTCCATTCCTATCATATGAATCTTGATCTCTAGCCTTCCCAAGTTGCTTTCCACTCAAACCCTCTTTCCACCAAATCCAAATCCTATGAGAGAGAGTTGAGTGTTGGGGAGACTATCATTTGAAGCACAAGAGCAAGGAGTTCATTACCTACACACCATTTGTTACTTCTTGGAGAGTGGTGTCTCCTAGATTGGCTAGGTGTCACTTGGGAGCCTCTGACAAGATTGTGGAGTTGAACCAAGGAGTTTGTAAGGGCAAGGAGATCGCCTACTTCGTGAAGATATACCGCTAGTGAGGCAAGTCCTGTGTGGGCGTTGGCCATGGTGGGATAGACAAGGTTGCTTCTTCGTGGACCCTTCGTGGGTGGAGCCCTGTGTGGACTCGCGCAACCGTTGCCCTTGGGTGGAGCCCTGTGTGGACTCGCGCAACCATTACCCTTCATGGGTTGAAGTCTCCATCAACGTGGATGTAGGATAGCACCACCTATCCGAACCACGGGGAAAACATCCGTGTCTCCAATAGCGTTTGAATTCTCCAAACCCTTCCCTTTACATTCTTGCAAGTTGCATGCTTTACTTTCCGCTGCCTATATACTCTTTGCATGCTTGCTTGAATTATGTGATGATTGCTTGACTTGTCCCAAAATAGCTAAAATCTTCCAAGAACTAAAATTGGGAAAAGGTTAAGTTTTTATTTGGTCAAGTAGTCTAATCACCCCCCTCTAGACATACTTTCAATCCTACATCAGTGATGATGCTGTGTGGTATGCCGTACCGAATTGTGATATCGGTCATGAAGGTCACGGCAGTCGGACCGTTCAGTTTCTTAATTGGCTTTACTTCCACCCACTTGGTGAACTTGTCCACTGTGACAAGTAGGTGAGTCAGACCACCTCGTGCTGTTTTGAATGGTCCCACCATGTCTAGGCCCCAAACAGCGAAAGGCCAAGCAATGGGGATGGTCTTGAGCGTGGAAGCCGGCTGGTGCGGCTTGGAGCTGAACTTCTGGCACCCTTTGCATTTTTGGACCAACTCCTTGGCCTCTTCCAAGGTAGTCGGCCAAAAGAAACCGTACCGAAAAGCTTTGGCGACGAGTGCTCTTGAAGCCGCATGGTGGCCACATTCGCCTTGATGGATGTCTTTGAGGATCGCCTGGCCTTGCTCTGGCTCTACGCAGCGCTGGTAGACACCAGTGATGCTGTGCCTGACCAGCTCTCTATTGATTATTGTATAGGCTGCTGCCCGGTGTTGTACTTGCCGAGCTGAGGTCTCATCAGCTGGTAGCTCTTTGTTCACCAGAAATTTGAGGATGGGTTGGGCCCATGAGGGTGCTGCTATTTCGTCGACTATCAGAACTGCGACTTGGACGAGGGCGGCTGGGCTGGGAGGCGGCGGGCTAGAGTCAACAACGGCTTGTTGGGCTGATGAAGTCCCGAGGCCGACTGGCTCGGTCCTTGGGCCGAGTTCTGGAATCTTCAAGTCCGTCACCGCAGTCCCCGGGCCGGGCTTGACTGTGGCAGCTTTGGAGTCGCCCGCCAAAGTCCCCGTTCCGACCGCCGGAACTCTGGAGTCGGGTCCGCCGTCTTCGGGAGGAGCCGGCACAAAGATGGAGTCTGATTCTGGTGAAGGCTTGACAGACGGCTTGAGGAGGCGTTGAAGGGCGACGCCAGATGGTATTGCTTGGCGGGTAGAGCCGATTCGTGCCAAGGCGTCTGCTTGGTCGTTGTCGTTTCTTGGCACATGGAGGAACTCACACCCTTCGAAATACCCGCTGAGTTGCTGCACGAGGAAACGGTAGCTCGCCATGTTTGCGTCTTTTGTGTCTCAGTCGCCATACGACTGCTGGACCACTAAGTCCGAGTCACCATAACACAAGATCTGGTGGATGCCAAGTTCTTTGGCAAGCCGGAGCCCGTGAATGAGCGCCTCGTACTCGGCCACGTTGTTGGAGGCGGCAAAATGGATTTGCAGTGCATATTTGAGCTTGTCGCCTTTGGGAGAGGTGAGGACGATGCCGACTCCCAAGCCGGTGCGCATCTTGGAGCCGTCGAAGTGCATCCGCCAATGGGTGGAGTCAGGTGCTGGAGGCAGGTACTGGGTCTCGGCCCAGTCGACGAGGAAGTTGGCCAGTGCTTGTGATTTGATAGCGGTGCGGGGCTGGTAGTAGACGGTGTAAGGAGCCAGCTCTATGGCCCACTTGGCCACTCGACCAGAGGCATCACGGCTGCCGATGATCTCGGCAAGTGGAGCCGTGCAGACCACCATGATTGGATGTTCTTGAAAGTAAGGCTTCAATTTCTTGGCAGCAAAGTGCACGCCATAGCACATCTTCTGGTAGTGGGGGTAGTTCTGCTTGGAGGTCGACAGTACCTCGCTCAGGTAATATACTAGTCTCTGGACAGGTAGCGCCTTGCCTTCCTCCTTGCGCTCTACTACAATGACTGTGCTGACTACTCGGCTGGTGGCGGCGATGTACAGGAGCATAGGTTCCTTGGGAGTCGGAGCCGCCAGGACGGGTGGAGTAGTCAGCATCTTCTTCAACTGGTGAAAAGCTTCGTCCACCTTATGGTTCCACTCGAAAAAAGTGGTCTTCTTCATGAGTTGGTATAAGGGGAGAGCTTTCTCGCCCAGCCGACTGATGAATCGGCTGATGGACGCCAAGCAGCCGGTGAACTTCTGCACATCCAGCAGTCGGCTAGGTACCTCCATTCTCTCGATGGCCTTGATTTTTACTGGGTTGCATTCTATGCCGCGTTTAGAGACCAGGAAACCTAGCAGCTGGCCGGCTGGTACTCCGAAGACACACTTCTCGGGGTTGAGCTTGATCTGGAACCGGCGCAGGTTCTCAAAGGTCTCCTTGAGGTCTTCCAACAATGTTCCTCGCTTTTCCGTCTTCACCACCACGTCGTCCACGTAAACGTGGGCGTTCCTATCGAGCTGCTTGAGGAGGCACTTATGCATGCAACACTGAAAGGTGGCGCCGGCATTCCTCAAGCCGAACGTCATGGTGAGGTAGCAGAATGCTCCAAACGGCGTGATGAAGGCGGTCTTCAATCTATCAGCCGGGTTCAGCTTGATCTGGTGATATCCTGAGTACGCATCCAAGAAACTCAATAGCTCGCATCCGGCTGTGGAGTCTATCACCTGATCAATTCTCGGCAGAGCAAACGGGTCCTTGGGGCAGGCCTTGTTGAGGCTCGTGTAGTCAATACACATTCGCCATTGCTTGTTCTTTTTAGCACCAGGACCGGATTTGCCAGCCACTCCAGGAAGAAAACTTCCATAATGAAGCCGGCTGCTAGGAGTCGGGCTATCTCTTCTCCAACAACTCTTCTCTTCTCTTTTGATAAGCGGCGCAGGGGCTGCCTGACCGGCTTTGCATCAGATCGGACGTGTAACTTGTGCTCAGCGAATTCCGTCGGCACACCTGGCATGTCTTTGGGAGACCATGCGAAGATGTCCCAATTCTCACGGAGGAAATCGACGAGCTCGCCTTCCTATTTGCTATCCAGGTTTGCACCTACGACGGCGTACCTCTCTAGGTGCACCGGATCCAAGGGTATCTTCTTTGTCTCTTTGGCCGGCTTGAACGAACCTTCGGCTTCCGACTGCCTCGGGTCGGGCGATATCTCCGGCTGCTTACCAGCCATCGCCACAGCTCGCTCAAGGAGTCGCTTCTCGGCCGCAATCACCAGGGACTCGGCCAGCCGACTGCTCTCGGCCGCACAAGCGGACGACTTCCGGTAGTCACCGGCCACAGTCAGAATTCCCCTGGAACTGGGCATCTTCATCTTGAGGTAGGCGTAGTGGGGGACCGCCATGAACTTGGCCAAGGCGGGCCGGCCAAGTAGCGCATGGTATGGGCTCTCAAGGTCCACCACCTCAAACTAAACAGACTCTCTTCGAAAGTGATCTTTGTCCCCAAAGAGGACATCAATCAGGATCTTGCCGACTGGTGAACAGGAAAGCCCAGTAACAATGCCGTGGAACACAGTCCGGCTGTTCTGAAGCTGTCTCTGCTTGATTCCTAACTTCTCCATGGTGTCCTTGTACAGGATGTTGATGCTGCTGCCCCCATCTATCCGAACTCGCGAGAAACGCGCGGCCCGTTTGTCCGTGGCAAAGGTGGCGTCCAGGACCAAGGCGTAGGAGCCCGGACTCGGCATCACTTCTGGGTGGTCAGCCCTGCTCCAGCTGATGGGCCTCTTTGACCAGTGCATGAACTCTGGCGTCTCTGAGGCTACTGCGTTCACCTCTTGTCACTGCAGCCGCCTGCTTCATCGATCGTCAGCCACACTGGTGAACACCACGTAGGCTCCGTGCTCTTCAGGGTACTCGTCTTGTACTATGCCGACTGGCTTGACTGCCGGCTGCTGGGGCGGAGGCGGCTGCCCAGCAGGCGGGGGTGGCAGGAGGCCGTCTCCCTTGGCAATCCTGGTGAGCCAGTGGCACTTTCCGGGTGGTGTGATTCGAGGGCTTCGCGCCACTGTGGAACTTGCAAGGTCCATCCAAGGTCTGCTCGTAGGAGAAGGCCAGCAACCAGTTCGGTTTGCCGCCTTTCTGTCGCTTGGGCGGAGGCTGCTCTTCTGGCTGCTGGGCTTCGACGGTCGTGACCTGCCGGCTGCTGGAAGCCGGCTGCGGGGCCTTGCGCTTGTGGTTGCCCTGCTGTTGTCATCGGCCGGCGTCTGCTGCCGGAGTTCTTGGAGCCTGAGGAGCTACTTTGCCAGTCGTGCTGATTTGAATTTTCGTCTTCATGGAGGAGTCGGCCGTAGCGTACTTGTCTGCTATGATCAACAGCTTGTCGAGGGTTTCTGGCTCGTCGTAGAGGAGCTTGTGCTTGAGGAGGGTGCCTTCTCGGCACCCGGCTGTGAAGTACTCGATGGCCTGCACCTCGTGCACGCCCTCGCAGGAGTTTCGGAGCTCAGCCCAACGTGTGAGGTAGTCGCGAGTCGACTCGTCAGGACCTTGCACGCATAGGGAGAGCTGGCGAGGCTTGGGAGGACGCTTGTACGTGCTGGTGAAGTTGCGAACGAATGCTTCGGTGAAGTCGACCCAGCTGTTGATGCTGCGGGGCTTTAGGCTGTTCAGCCATGTCCGGGTCGTGCCCTGGAGCATGAGCGGAACGTACTTTACGGCGACACGCTTGTTGCCGTTTGCTATGCCGACAGCCGTGGAGTAGTCGACTAGCCAGTCTTCCGGCTTCATGGAGCCGGTATACTTGGGCGTGTCTCTTGGGAGCGTGAACCCTCTGGGAAAGGGCTCGTCCCGAATGCGGGGCCCGAAACAAGGCGGACCCAGCTCGTCTTCTTCTTCTAGCGCCAGGGACCGGTGAAGTCGGTCGATCCGGTGGCGGGCGTCATTCTCCCCAACTCCCTCTCGGCGGCCAAGGCGGTCACCGAGAGTCGGATGGTCAACAGGTGGCAGGGAGACTCGCCTCTCCTTGTGGGGAGGCGGAGGCGGACAGTCGTCCCGTCGTTCCACTGCTCTCGGGCGGCCGTCTCGGTCGCGCTCTATGGTAATCTGAGTCCGACTGTGGCTGACAGCCGGCTCCTTGTCCTTCCTTCCTCGGGTACCGCCAGTCGGCGTCCGAGACGTCGCGCCTTGATATCGGTGCGGGTCGTCGTTTGGCCACTGCGGTGCCTCCGTGCGGCAGCCGGCCTCGTTCTGTGCGGCGGCCGCGTCGAGGAACCGCTGGACTCGCTCCATCATGAGGTGGCGCTCTTCGCCCTCGAAATTGTCCAGCTCATCCGCCGCTGCCTGGGCGGCTCGGATGTTCTCCGCTGGTGTAGCATACACGGGGCGGCTAGCCCCAAACAGGCTGGCAATGGCTACGCCGCGCTGCTGAACCGCGCCAAGGCGGCTGGGCCTTGCCGGAGCCGGCGAGCCGCCAACAGCGCGATCCATCTCCCGCTGGTAAGCTTCTGACAAGCGTCTCATGCTGGCTAGCTTCTTCGCGCCTTCAACAAGCTGAAGGCGGCGCGCTTCTAACATCTCTGCGTCAGCATCTTCTGGAATGGGCGCAGCTAGGTCTTGCAGCGCCGCGCCGAGTGAGTCGGGCGCCCTTCCACCAGGGAACTCATCATGACTGATGCCCAGCACCTCAGTGACAGTGCTCCCATCGCTCTCCGCGTGGGGGAGAGGTTCGTCATAGACCACCACATTGGAGGGGAAAGCGTCGACCGATGCGGTGTCAGAGTCGACCAGCATCGGGTCGGTGGAGCCTACGGACTCCAAGTCTACGGCAGGCTCGCCGGAAACGTGGAGTTGATCGAGGAGGCCCGCGAGGAGGTTTTCGGGGCCGCCTACGCCTGCGTCGGATGCAGGTTCATCGGAGAGGCGGACCTCGCCGACAAGTTCGGCCAAGGAGCTAGCTACGCAGGCGATCTCCACGCCGTGCAGCGCGTCGTCGCAAACTTCGTCTGGCGTGCCTGGCTGGCTGCGCTCGCCAGGGAGGAAAAGGGTTCCCGTCCAGAACAGATCTCCGGACGGCGGTGCACCATGCCCCACGGTGGACGCCAAATGTCGGGGGTTTGGTGTGACATATGCCAATGGATGGTTTATCATGGTGGGGGCGAGTAGAACGTCGCCGGTGCCTGGAAACGGGATGAGGCGAAGACATGCACGCCGGCAAATCTTACCCAGCTTTGGGGCTCTCCGGGGAGATAATACCCCTACTGCTGCTCTGCGGGGTCTCCGCATGATCACTATGGTCAAGTGTTTACACGGTTGCTCCTTGAGCTGTGTATGGTGGTAGGAGAGGGCAAGGCTAGCTCTCTCCCTCTATCTGGTGAGGTATAGAACTACTGGGATCCAACCCTTTGCATGGGTGCCCTGGGGGGTTTATATAGGCCTACCCCCCAGGGGTATAATGGTAATGTGACTAGGCACGGGCCCAGCAGTGTCTCCAACCTCCGACTTCTCCGTCGACTGCTGGGGCCCGCCGGCTGGTGGGCCCCGCCGACTGGTCTGGTACGGAGCCGACAGGCCGCGTCCGCCACGGGCGGGTCTTGCCGGCTGCTGATTACTGTAGCCGTGCTCCTGATGATGCAAGCTTGGTCATGGGGTCGTGGCAACAGGCCCGCCGCCCATCTCTTCTTGATTAATGGCGCGTGGGCCCGGGGGAGGGCTCGGCCGACTCCCCCGGGCCGACTCCCGTTGGGTTCGACTGGCGGTGCTCCCGCCGTCTTCCAAGGTCTCGCTGGCTGGTGGGCCCCGCTGCCTCCAGGCCATACAGACAAGCCGTCGTGGGCGCAGGACCAGGTACAGTGGTGCTGATGTCAGTGCCGGCTGGGCAACAGTGCCACGCCGCGGGGAGATCTTTCCAAGTACGGCGCACTGTAGCCATGCCTGCCCTTGGTAAGGGGCGGGGAGTAGGCTTCATTGTAGCCACGCCCCTGCCCCGTCCCCCTCGATGAGGTCACGGTTTGTTGGAGTCGCCGGCCGACTCCCCAAAGCCAGCTTCTCTGGAAGTCGTCTCTGGGACTCGGCCGTGAGCGGGCAGTCGGCTGCCTTGCCGTAAACTCCCTAGGAGGCGGCTCTACGCCCTGTGGTCTTGAGGGGCGCAGCCTGCCCCGATGTCTTGAAAGGTCGTGGGGCTCCGGTTGGCCTACCCGTGGCCCATTACTCCGACACTTTGGCTCTGGGTGTTTAGGGCTTTATCCTCGCAAGGAATTCTCTCTCAAAGGCTTCGAGGTGGGTTGCTCTCAAACGACAAAAGCCGTACACTAACTCTGAGCAGCCAACCATTTATGGTTGTAGGGGTGGGCTATTTATAGCCACTAGGCAACCCGGCCTGATTTGTCTGAAATGACCCTGGGTCACTAAGGAACTGACACGTGTTCCAACAGTCAGATTTAAAACACACATGGCAACTTTACTTGGGCTACAAGCAAAGCTGACTTATCCAGCTCTGGATAAGATTTGCTCTCATTGTCTTCGCTCGAAGACATAGGATTTTGGTTAAGCATCACTTCAGTCATTCTGACTGGTTCACTTGGACCCCACTTAACAGTACGGTGGTTCCTATGACTCAACAAAGAAGAAAAAGAACGACGAAACAACTAAATCTTCGCGCTCCATAGTCTTCACGCAATGTCTTCTCTTGTCATAGTCTTCAATGTGAATGTCTTCACATACCACCTTTGACTTCAATATCTTCATACATTTTTAGGGGTCATCTCTGGTAGGAAAACCGAATCAATGAGGGACTCCTACCTGTGTTATCCTGCAATTCTCACAAACACATTAGTCCCTCAACCAGGTTTGTCGTCAATACTCCAAAACCAACTAGGGGTGGAACTAGATGCACTTACAATCTCCCCATTTTTGGTGATTGATGACAAACTGGTTGAAGTTTTCAACGGGGAATAAAATATGTGAAATTGCAAAGGATAGGGTATTGTCTTCATAAGTGGCAAAGGCTCCCCCTGAAGATGTGCATATAAGTAATTTTCTTTTGGAATGCAAATGCACATGGCAGGTTGTACTTGTGGAGATCCTCTTCAACTTATGATGACAATTCATCATGCATGATTTGATATAACGAAGATAATGGCATGCATAATAAAAATGGATGTCTGCAAAATGACCTAAGGGAGGAAGTTATCATTGCACATGCGGAATTTATCATCGCATCATAGAATAGCAAATAAGTAGCAGACGACCATCGACTTTATGTGTTACAACTCAAAGAACCAAATGTATCAAAAAGCGAGAGTTGTAAACACTTGGCAAAAAGTAGCAAAAAGTAAAGCAACCACCCATATGGACCCGCTTGAAGACTATCAACTCATATGCTTCTCCCCCTTTTGTCAGTAAGGACCAAAAAGGTTTGAAGACATAGAGCGCCTAATCGTTCCCATGAGGTGCAGGCGAAGCAGCAGGGTCGTCGTTGAGGTTCGGTGGTGCAGAAGAACTTGGTGCAGTGTCGACACGCACTGAAGTTGGAGGAGGTGAAATGGCATCATCTTGGTCATCGATGACTCTGGCATTCACTGTCGCAGCTGAAGACGAATAGTCAGAGTCTTCAAGTGAGGGAGTCCGACGCAAGTGAGCATTCCTTGGAGGAGTTGAGTCAAACTTGAATCTTTTGGTGAAGCCATCGTCTTGCAGATCAGCTTCAGCACTAAGCAATGTCAAACTCTTCCAAGACCTCCGACGGGTTTCATGAGTAACAAAGGCATTCTTGGTGGCAAGATTGCGAATGTGATTGACATCCACCAAGAGGCTTTGCATCTGACGCTTAAGCCAGTTGTGATGCTTATCCTGTTTCTGGTGTAGCGCGACGAGAAGCTCTCGGTCATTGAGAACACGAGATCGCTTCCGAGGCCTTTGGGCAATGGTGCTTCCAGTGGCGTCAGTTTGAGCGCGAGGGGCGACTGCCTGAACTCCTTCAATGGGCTGGGTGAAGCTTTGACGATCAACATTGTGAAGATAAATGGGATCCTTAGCAGGCTCTGGGTAAATATCTTCAACAGACAGATCAACCTCTGGCAAGAATATAAGATGATTGCGCGCAGACGGTTGATAGTTGAAGGCAGAGTGCAACTTGATAAGACGCATTACCCATGGAGCATAGAACTTCAGACCAAAAATGTCGGAGCCAGATGCAGCCAACTGCCTGACGAAGAAATCTTGAGCATTGAAGCTGATGCCATTGAAGATATAGAAAACCAAAGTCTTCATTGCTCCTTCAAGCTTCGCTGTAGATGAATGTCCTTTGACAGGCCATAGAGTTTTTCTGATGATATGGTAAATGGTGCGAGGAAGATACTCTAGGTCTTCAACAAAGAATTCAGATGGGTAGTCAGCGTCATGAGGCAAAGGCTTCATCATGCTCAACATTTGGCTCATGTTGGGTTCTGGCTTCTGAAAAATGCTCTCCAAAGCATTGTGGTGTTGTTGACAACCTGGTTCATAGTATTCACCAGGAGTGGGCAGGCATGTGAGCTCAATGATATCAAGAGCTTTGGCTTCATGATGGACATTGCCTGTCATCCACTCAAGGACCCAAGTCTTTGGATCCCTGTTGTAGCCTCGAATGTGAAGAGTTGCATAGAACTGCAACGGAAGCTCTTCATTCCAGTGTTCCTTGTCTGTGACAAATTGCAGAAGTCCAGCGTCTCTGAAGCAATCCAACGCTTCTTCTAGACAGGGCAGGCCAGCTAGAGCTTCAGTGTCAAGACGCATATGGGGAAATATGCGCCCTTGATTGTATAAGATGCAAGAATAGTAGTTGCGCTGCTGATAGCTCCAAAACCGATCCAATAAAATGCGAGGTTTGGTGTAAGGGTTCTTGGCGCTGTTGAAGAAGGTGTTATGTGCCACGAAGCCATTCACATTGAAGACCCCAGGTGAGGTTGCAGTGCCTGGGAATCTTGGAAGTCTTGGCTTGGGCTTCTGGACTTGAGGCATGTGCTCAACATGATAGTCAAACTATGGACCCGCAGCAGGTCGAGGAACCAGAATGGGCCACCGGACCATAACAGGCTGACCACGATCAAATGCCAGCTCAACAGTATGAGGTCTTGGAGGGGGTACAGGAGCATTGGCATTGTCGTTGACATGGGTTGCAAGTGGCACAATAGCTTCAGGAGGAATGATTACATCTGGTGCAGCATTGGCTTCAGGGGCCACATTGGCTTCAGGTGCTTGCACTTCTAGCACCACATTCGCTTCAGGCGCCACATTAACTTCAGCCATGACAACGTCATTGGCTTCAGTGTTGATGCTGGTGGCTGCCTCAGTATGGGTAACCTCCACTTCAGGAGCTGGAGGGTCGGACACATTCTCCTCGAGAAAAACTTCAGGAATTGTTGGTGGTGTAGCAACTCTGTCTTCATCACGTGGTTCTTCTTCTTCATCGGCTGATGTAGCCGGAATATCTTCAGCCGTTTTGGCTTCAGACTCAGAGACGTTCACAGTTGGAGTGACTTGGGGCTTTGATCCTTTGCGAAGCCTACAGAACGCTGGCGACGCCTGTGGAGATGGAGTTGGCTGGGCCTCAAAGTCATCGTCATCTTGTGGTTGGGGAGCACTTGGGGTGTCTTGTTGTTGTGGGTGATCAACCCATGATGCATCCTGAGCAGTTGGCGTCAGAGGACGACCAATGCTGATGAGCTCACTGTGCGTGAGCACAGGCGATGATACCAAATTGCGCTCGATCTGAGGAAGGACTTCATCATCTTCAACATTGTCATGAGGACCAATGTCTTCAGCTGCGGTGGGGTTAGCAGCTGGATTGTCTTCAGCTTCAGGAGCCTCTGTGGAAGCAGGCTCATGAACCATCAACTGGCGCTCTCGATGTTCAGACGCAGGACGAGCCACTGAGATTGGCTCGACATCAAGGGGCTCTGTGGGAGCAGCCCGGTCTCTCTTCTTTGTTTTCCATTTCTTGGTTGGGGGAGCATCATCAGTGGTGGCTTTGGTCTTGCATTTTCTGGCTTCGGCTTCAGCTGCCCTTGTTTTCTTGAGTTCTGAAGCCACTGTGGGGACCTTAGGCTTCGAGCCTGTCATACTAGCTGGGAAGATAATGTGATGTTCTTCCCGCCTTCATGCTTCGGGTTCTGCCACAGCTAGCTTCTTCTTCTTGGCAGCCATTCGTGGGTCGATGCCTGGTCGCCCCAAAGCCTTGCGCTTTTCAGCTTCATTGTATCCTTGAACACATTTGGCAGCAAGATCCTTCATGCGCTCACGAGAACCTTTGGCTTCTTCGCGTTTCTTGTGGAATGCTTCCTTGAGCTCATGCATCACGACCTTGAAGTTTTGAATATCTTCAACATTGAGCTTGGCCATATGCTTCTTGAACTGAGCCTTTTCATAATCGATCTTATGCTTCAGTTCAACAATTTTCTGAGCTAGAGCCAGCTCAGAAGCAATGGCTCCATGGAAGGCGACGCTGAGGCCAATTGGAAGCTGAAGATCATCAAAGCTGACATTTGGGCTGTCGAACCACTCATCAATGAACTTGTTTAAGATTTCCACATCGAAGAGAGGAAGATCATTGAAGATTTCCGCCTCTTGATTGCTCTTGATCAACTGCTCAAGAGCGTCATCGCCAAGATCATCGTCGCTGGACAGATCAATGGCGTCATTCTCGTTTCTCAAGATAGCAGCAGGGGTCAGTTCTTGACCAGTGGGTTGCATGGGCTTTTTCACTTTGGCAGGCTTGTAGATGCGTGGGAGATCTTCAGACTGCACACTGGCTTCAAGAGGTGCAGTAGCCAGAGGCTTCACCCGTGATACCTTTGGTGCAGATGAGGGCTTTGAAGCCTTTGGTGCTGAAGAGGGCTTTGAAGCCTTGGATTTCATTTGCTTCACAGGCTTCGGTGGTGCAGTCGCTTCGTCAGAATCAGCGTCGTCTACAGGTTCATCCATGGTTGTCCCTTGAACCATAATATGAGTGATGAGGCCTTCTAGGTTGTAGAAGGGCTCAACGAGATTGGGTTCAGCTTCGCGTGTGCCATCGGCACGAGGAGCAGAGGGGCCTGGATTGAAGTCTAATCCCCGCGACTTCTTGTTTTCTTTGGCTGAGTTCTAGGCAAACTGGAAGTTGCGTTTGAACAGATTGTCGTCACGACACCATAGCAATGAAGATGGGTCTGCATCTGCAGGCTGTGGTCCATGGACCATGCAAGGATAGAAGCCTTGTTCAATGCCTTCAGCTCTGGACCTGGGTTGAAGGTTTTTGTACAAGATGTCTCCCCAGGGTCGATTGATGGCATTCTTCTCAGCATATTCCTGGGTCACGAACCTATACTTGTACCATTGTTCTGCCCAATATCTTCGAATCCATTGGATACGGGTTTTCTGCTGATTGTAGTCCTCCTCTAGATCTGTCTTGTACAACTCATAGAGGTCAGAAGGCAAATCTCTTGAGGTGTTTCCACGACGTTGTCTGCCACCCTTCCTTGCAGATTTCTCTGTTGCCATGAAGTTTAGACTGAAAGGCTTCAACACTGTCAAAGTCTTCCATCTACTGGTCAGACAAGAACTGGCTTCAGGAGAATTTATATGATGCTGTAAGAACTCTGCAAATGAATGCATACTATGAGAACCAAGGGATTCTCCCACGGACATGTACCTGTGACAGCATTAAAGGTGTGAGGGAAGGGGAAGAGGTCATATGCATTCTCAGAAGATTTTGAAGATAAATCAGTTTACAAGACATTGACCTCATAGTGCGAAGACATTCACTCATATGTAGAGAGTTGGTTCCAGATTTGTACGAATCCACGAATAAGTACAAGTGAGGAATCTAACTACTTTGTGAAGCATAAGTGAACATACTAGGCATGCTATGAGATGCAGAATGAGATAGATCCAACTTGTGGGAACAGAAACCACTTGTGGTTGAAAAGGATGAATCTATCAGATCAAAAAGACTGTAAAAAGGAGGTTTTATTTACCACACGAGGAACTGCTAGACGGAGTGGCAGAGGAGGCTGAGCAGTTCGATCTTCCGTGCCCTAACTTGGCGACGGAGGACACCTACGGCGACGGCGGAGAAGACGGCCGGCGTGAGGACGACGTCGGTGAGGTCACGGCAGTTAAGCGCTTCGTCGCCGGCGTCATCAAGGGCTAGCGGTGGCGCTAGGGTTCGTGCGAGAGTGGAAGAAGAGATAATGACTAGGGTGAGGCGTGTATTTATAGAGACAAGGATGGCACAGCGTTATTATGCAGGTGCCCCTGGCGGTTCACATCTGAAGGACACGTGGCGTTCATGCAACACATTGGAGGTTGTTCCACGTTCCCACACACGCCTGGATTGTCAGGTGGTCGCTCCCACTTCTCCGGGTTTCAGGCAAAAGGAATGAGCATTTAAAAACGGATTTAATGTTTGTCTCTGTATCTCCGGCTGACAAGGACACAACGAAGACATTCGACAGTTTCAATAGAATGCATATGATTTGGATAGATAGACTTGAGACAGGAGCATAGAGAGGTTAGGGTCTAATCACATTAACTTAGTTCAAAAAATTCAACGTGAAGACATAGCTATAAGTGAATGTTGTAGAGGACAGAAACTAAATCACTATATTGAAGATAAACATGAGGCCATGTTAATATTGAAGACAAACAAAATGCGAAGACTTTGCATATGTAACGCCATGAGAAAAACGCTTCTAAGGGAATAATTTGGTGGTGGCGTTACCCACCGTATAGGGAGTATTAGACCCAGACACGACGCACAATTATCATGGCGCTCCGAAGTCAAATTCCACGTTAATGTATTCACACTCAGAATGTAAGTCTTCATTGATTGAAGACATACTTTACTTCGTGTGTTGCACATCTAAGTCATCAACATGCATAAGTGTTAGGATGTGTGCCTGATCACAGGACATTTGAGGATTCCAAGATATTTAGCTCACACCGTAACTTGCAAAACCTTTTCTCATCCAAGGGCTTTGTGAAGATATCTGCCAGTTGCTCTTCAGTGTTGATGTGTATGATATCAATATCTTCCTTCATGACATGATCTCTGAGAAAGTGATGACGAATTTCAATGTGCTTTGTCTTTGAGTGCTGAACTGGGTTGTTAGCAATCTTGATGGCGCTTTCGTTGTCGCAGTAGAGTGGCACTTGCTTCAGATGAATGCCGTAGTCTTTGAGTGTTTGCTTCATCCATAGAAGCTGAGCACAGCAAGATCCAGCAGCAATGTATTCAGATTCAGCAGTGGAGAGAGATACACAGTTCTGCTTCTTTGAAGACCAACATACAAGTGATCGTCCCAGAAAGTGACATGTGCCTGATGTAGACTTGTGATCCACCTTGTCACCAGCATAATCAGCATCCGAGAATCCAACTAGATCAAACTCTAAGCCCTTTGGATACCATAATCCTAGTGTTGGGGTGTGAGCCAAATATCGAAGAATTTGCTTCACAGCTAAGTGATGCGATTCCTTTGGTGCCGCTGGGAATCGGGCACACATGCAAACACTAAGCATGATATCTGGCCTAGATGCACATAAATAAAGCAAGGAACCAATCATGGAGCGGTATACCTTTTGATCGAACTCTTTACCATTGTCGTCGGGACCCAGATGGTATTTAGCTGGCATTGGCGTCGTGTAACCTTTGCAGTCTTGCATTCCAAACTTCTTCAGGCAATCTTTGAGGTATTTCTCTTGAGATATGAAGCTGCCATTGCGTTGTTGTCGTATTTGAAGACCAAGGAAGTACTTCAACTCTCCCATCATGGACATCTGATATTGCTCTTGCATCATGTATCCAAACTCATCACTGTATATCTGATTAGTGTAGCCGAAGATAATGTCATCCACCTATATTTGGCACACAAACAGTTCACCATCATATGTCTTCGTGAAGAGTGTGGGATCTAGGGAACCAGGTTTGAAGCCTTTGCTCTTCAGGAAGTCTTTGAGTGTGTCATACCAAGCACGAGGGGCTTGTTTGAGGCCATACAGTGCCTTGTTGAGCTTATACACCATGTCAGGATGTTTTGGATCTTCAAAGCCAGGCGGTTGTGCAACATACACTTCTTCTTCAATCTTGCCATTGAGAAAAGCACTCTTCACATCCATTTGATACAGAAGGATTTTATGATGATTTGCATAGGCCAGCAGTATGCGTATAGCTTCAAGCCTAGCCACAGGGGCAAATGTTTCATCGAAGTCAATTCCTTCAACTTGAGTGTATCCTTGAGCAATGAGACGAGCTTTGTTTCTGACAACTTGACCATGCTCATCTTGCTTGTTGCGATATATCCATTTAGTGCCTATGATATTGTGCTTACAGGGATCAGGACGCTTGACCAGTTCCCATATATTATTCAGCTCAAATTGTTGAAGCTCTTCTTGCATTGCTTGAATCCATTCAGGCTCCATGAAGGCTTCATCAACTTTATTGAGTTCAGATATTGAGACAAATGCGAAATGTCCACAGAAATTTGCTAGTTGTGTTGCCCTTGAACGAGTGAGTGGACCAGGTGCATTGATGCTATCAATTATTCTCTCAATCTGTACTTCATTTGCAACACGAGGATGAGCAGGACGAAGATTTTGCTCTTGCTAATCATTGTCATCGTCAGAAGGATTGTCTTCAGGCTGAGCATTGTCTTCAGGTTGATCAGGTGCAGAGATGATGAGTTCCTCTTCAGGCTGTGCTTCAGACGGTATGATTTCTGCAGTTCCCATAAGCTTGATGGATTCACTGGATGGAACTTCATCTAACACATTTGGCAGGTGCTCTCTTTGCGAGCCGTTAGTCTCATCGAACCGCACATCCACAGTTTCAACCACTTTATAGTGAAAGAGGTTGAAGACTCTGTAGGAGTGTGAGTCCTTTCCCTATCCAAGCATAAAACATTCATGTGCTTTCGGTGCAAATTTTGAAGTGTGATGTGGATCCTTGATCCAGCACCTGGCACCAAATACTCTGAAGTAACTGACATTTGGCTTCTTACCAGTGAGGAGCTCATAGGATGTTTTGTTCAGAATCTTGTGAAGATAAACACGGTTGATGATATGGCATGCAGTATCAATGGCTTCAGTCCAGAACTTTCTTGGAGTCTTGTATTCACCGAGCATCGTCCGGGCCATCTCAATAAGTGTTCTGTTCTTGCGTTCCACGATGCCATTCTGCTGCGGCGTGTATGGAGCTGAGAATTCATGAGTGATGCCCAAAGTATCAAGATAAGTGTCGAGGTCAGTGTTCTTGAATTCAATGCCATTGTCACTTCTGATGTGCTTGATCTTGATGCCATAGTTGTTCATGGCTCGATTTGCGAAGTGTCTGAAGACATCCTGCACTTCAGTCTTGTAGAGGATTATATGTACCCATGTATATCTTGAATAATCATCAACAATGACGAAGCCATAGATATAAGCAGTAGTAGTAAGAGTTGAGTAGTGAGTGGGACCGAAGAGGTCCATGTGTAGCAGTTCGAAGGGTTGAGTCGTTGTCATGATTGTCTTCGAGGGATGCTTGGCCCTCGTCATCTTTCCAGCTTCACAGGCACCGCATAAGTGATCCTTCTTGAACTTGACGCCCTCGATGCCTATGGCATGCTTCTTCTTTGCAAGAGTGTGCAAGTTCCTCATGCCAGCATGCCCGAGCCTCCGATGCTAGAGCCAGCATTCTGAAGCTTTTGCAAGAAGACATACAGCAAGCTGTGGTCCTGCTGAGAAATCTACCATGTACAAATCATCTTTCCGATACCCTTCAAAGACTAGAGATTTTTTAGATTCCATTAGAACAAGGCAACGATATTTTCCAAACATCACAATCATGTTTAAATCGCAAAGCATTGAGACAGACATTAAGTTGAAACCAAGGGATTCAACAAGCATCACTTTATCCATGTGCTGATCCCTTGAGATTGCAACTCTACCTAGACCCAATACCTTGCTTTTACCAGTATCAGCAAATGTGATGTGACTCTTGTCTGATGGACGTAAGGTTCAGTCCATGAGAAGACTTCGCTTGCCAATCATGTGATTAGTACATCCACTATCAATAATCCATTCTGAAGCAGCTAGTGTCATACCCTACAGTGCAGTTAGGGGGATAGGCTTCACGAAGAGAATTGTGAAGCATAAACATTTGATGAGCAAGTGGATTATGAAAACTTAGATCGAGGTTAGGACTGATAGGGCAAGTAGCAAGCGAATCAGGAACAAAATACATAATAAGACCATTTGGGCATTTGATCTTGCACCCTACAAGATGTTTAAGGTCCCCGGCAATAGCTTCAGACGCATTTGATTTTCGGCTGGAGACCCTTCCCTGCAAAAGAGAGTTAAACTTTCTTAGCCACCCACATCTTCAAGGGTGGCTTCGAAGCAATGAGTCTAAGTGCAGCATCTGAGAACTTTGGCTTTGGAGCCCTAGCAAATAGTCTTGCAGGTGGACAATAGTACTCATAAGAATAAGCAGAGTAGTTCTTGGTCTTATGAACATGGCGGTTTGATAAAACACGCTCATATTCATAGGCTTGAGTATGGTTTCCCTGCAAAACATTTGCGTTAGTGTGACTCAGGTGAGTCCTCTGTCTGTATGAAGCCCGTGGTCTGGGGTTTGTCTTCTTCACTTGTGGTGTCATGACGACATTCACAGGAAGATTCTCCAGACACCTTTTCGGCACCCAGACTTTCTTCATAGGTGGCCCATTCCTGCAGTTAGTACCAATATACCTGGCAAACACTTCACCATTCTGATTCTTAAACAGCTTATAGTTTGCATCAAAGGATTCATCAATAATAATGGGATTAGCACAAGTGAATCCAGATAGGGTGGATGGATCCACTGAAGGTTCCTTTGCAGCAACCCATGTGGTTTTGGGGTACTGCTCAGGTTTCCAGTAAGAGCCATCAACATTAATTTTCCTTTCGAACCCAACACCCTCTTTCCTAGGGTTTTGGTTCAGGATCTGCCTTTTGAGGACATCACATAGTGTCTGATGCCCTTTGAGACTTTTGTACATCCCTGTTTCAAGCAATGTCTTCAACCTAGCATTTTCATCAGCAATAGCAGTGGCATCCTGAAAGTGCGTTATATCGACTAGAGGGGGGGTGAATAGGCGATTTTTATGAAAGTCTTCAATACGTGGAAGTTATGAAGACAAACGATAGAAATAAACCTATTACCCTGCAGCAGAAGGTAGACTACACTAGGCAAGCCATAGTCAAGTATTCAATAGAGTGAAAGCACAATGACTTAATAGCAGCAATGTAGTAAGGATCAGGTAGGAAGATATTATGAAGCCATACAGAACACGCAGTCACTCAGTGAAGACAAAAGATAGTGCAAACATACAATGACTTCACAAGGAGTAACAGTAAGTAAAGGGAAGGGAAGATGAAACCAGTGACTCGCTGAAGACAATGATTTGTTGGACCAGTTCCAGTTGCTATGACAACTGTACGTCTGGTTAGGGCGGCTAGGTATTTAAACCTTAGGACACACAGTCCCGGACACCCAGTCCTGAACACGCAGCTCAGGAAACCCAGTCCTCACCGTATTCCCCTTGAGCTAAGGTCACACAGACCTCGCCCAATCACTCTGGTAAGTCTTTAAGGTAGACTCCCAAACCTTCACAGACTTCGTTCACCGGCAATCCACAGTGTCTCTTGGATGCTCAGAACGCGACGCCTAACCGGCTGGAGGATGCACAGTCCTCAAGTGTAATAAGTCTTCAGATCACACAGACAAGAAGACTTAAGTGATGCCTAATTCTCTTTGGCTCTGGGTGGTTAGGGCTTTATCCTCGCAAGGAATTCTCTCTCAAAGGCTTCGAGGTGGGTTGCTCTCAAACGACAAAAGCCGTACTCTCAATCTGAGCAGCCAACCGTTTATGGTTGTAGGGGGTGGGCTATTTATAGCCACTTGGCAACCCGACCTGATTTGTCCGAAATGACCCTGGGTCACTAAGGAACTGACACGTGTTCCAACGGTCAGATTTCAAACTCACACGGCAACTTTACTTGGGCTGCAAGCAAAGCTGACTTGTCCGACTCTGGACAAGATTCGCTCTCATAGTCTTCACTCGAAGACATAGGTTTTGGTTAGGCATCACTTCAGTCATTCTGACTGGTTCTCTTGGACCCCACTTAACAGTACGGTGGTTCCTATGACTCAACACAAAAGAAAGAGAACTACGAAAGGTCTAAGTCTTCGAGCTCCATAGGCTTCATGTGGTGTCTTCTCTTGTCATAGTCTTCAATGTGAATATCTTCATATACCACCTTTGACTTCAATGTCTTCATACATTTTTAGGGGTCATCTCTGGTAGGAAAACCGAATCAATGAGGGACTTCTACCTGTGTTATCCTGCAATTCTCACAAACACATTAGTCCCTCAACTAGGTTTGTCGTCAATACTCCAAAACCAACTAGAGGTGGCACTAGATGCACTTACACATCCTCAGCAGAGGGGTTAGTTACCACATCAACAGTTGAAGATATTGCAACAGTAGTAGCAGTAGAACATCCAGCAACAGAAGTAGCATTATCATGCTCAATGCATTTAAGACATGGTGGTTCAAATCCTTCCTGAGCGGGACTGATCTGTTTGGCGCGAAGTGACTCGTTTTCCTTTTGAAGATCTTCATGAGCCGCTCTCAATTTCTCAAGATCTTGCTTCCTTTGAAGATAATCATAGGAAAGCTTTTCATGAGTTGTTGAGAGCGTTTCATGACAACTTTCAAGTTCCTCATACTTAACATGAAGATTTTTTATGTCTTTAATTAAGGACTGAGATCGAGTCATTTCATCGTCTAACAGGTCATCGCTTTTGTCTAACAGTTTTTGAATATGTTCCATAGCTTTCTGTTGTTCAGTTGTAATTTTAGCAAGTGTTTTGTAGCTGGGTTTGGAACCATAATCAAAGTCATCTTCACTGGATGTTTGATAGTGAGTAGTGCGTGAGTTTACCTTGGCACCGCGTGCCATGAAGTAGTAGGTGGGAGCGGAGGTATCCTGGTTATTAGCATCGGCGTCGGTGATGAAGTCATTGTATTCGGTGTTGAAGATGGACTTGGCAACGTAGGCTGTAGCCAAACTTGCAATGCCAGAATCGGACTCCTCCTCAGACTCCTCCTCCGCCTCCTGAGAAGCAGACTCCTCCTCTGAATCCATTTCCTTGCCAACAAACGCACGAGCCTTGCCAGATGAGCTCTTCTTGTGTGATGAAGACTTTGATGAAGACTTGAAAGAAGACTTTGAGTATTTCTTCTTCTTCTTGTCGTCAGAATCATATTCCTTGCTCTTCTTCTTCTTGTTGTTCTCATTGTCCCATTGCGGACACTCAGAAATTTAGTTGCCAGGTTTCTTGCACTTGTGCCATGTTCTCTTCTTGTAGTCATGAGCAGAAGCTTAATCATTCCTTGAGCTAGATCGTGAGGACTTTCTTAAGCCTTTCTTCTTGGTGAATTTCTGGAACTTCTTCACAAGCATAGCAAGCTCCTTTCCAATGTCTCCAGGATCATTAGAACTGCAATCAGATTCTTCTTCAGATGAGGAAGTAGCTTTTTCCTTCAAAGCACGAGTTCGCCCATAGTTGGGACCGTAGATGTCTCTTTTCTCAGGAAGCTGAAACTCATGTGTGTTGAGCCTTTCAAGTATGTCAAATGGATGGAGTGTCTTGAAGTCAGGGCGTTCTTGAATCATTAGGGCTAGGGTGTGAAACGAGCTGTCAAGTGATCTCAGGAGTGTCTTGACGACTTCATGCTTGGTGATCTCAGTAGCGCCGAGGGCTTGAAGCTCATTTGTGATGTCAGTGAGTCGATCAAACGTGAGCTGAACATTCTCATTGTCGTTTCTCTTGAAGCGGTTGAAGAGGTTGTGAAGGACACTGATTCTTTGATCTCTCTGGGTTGAGACGCCTTCGTTGACCTTGGAGAGCCAGTCCCAGACTAGCTTGGATGTTTCCAGAGCACTCACACGGCCATACTGTCCTTTGGTCAGATGACCACAGATGATGTTCTTGGCAGTGGAATCCAGTTGAACGAACTTCTTGACATCAGCAGCGGTGACACCTTCACCAGCCTTGGGAATGCCATTCTTGACGACATACCAGAGGTCGACGTCAATGGCTTCCAGATGCATGTGCATCTTATTATTCCAGTAGGGATATTCAGTTCCATCGAAGACTGGGCACGCAGCGGAGACTTTGATTATCCTTGCAGTCGAAATAGCTAAAACTCCAGGTGGTTAAACCAAATCACATAGAAAAAGGGAGTACCTTGCTCTGATACCAATTGAAAGTGCTAGTGATCGACTAGAGGGGGTGAATAGGCGATTTTTATGAAAGTCTTCAAAACATGGAAGTTTCGAAGACAAACGATAGAAATAAACCTATAACCATGCAGCGGAAGGTAGACTACACTAAGCAGGCCATAGTCAAGTATTCAATGAAATGAAAGCACAAAGACTAATAGCAGCTAGGCAGTATAGATCAGAATGGAAGATAGTATGAAGCCAATCAGAACAAGAAGTCACACAATGAAGACAAATAGATAGTGCAAACAGTCAATGACTTCACAAGGACCAATCTGCAAATAAAGAGATGGGAAGGATAGAACCAGTGGCTCGTTGAAGACAATGATTTGTTGGACCAGTTCCAATTGCTGTGACAACTATACGTCTGGTTAGGGAGGCTGAGATTTAACTCAGAAGACCGTGTCTTCACCTTATTCCCCTTGAGCTAAGGACACCCAGTCCTCGCCCAATCACTCTGGTAAGTCTTCAAGGTAGACTTCCAAACCTTCACAGACTTCGTTCACTGGCGATCCACAATGACTCTTGGATGCTCAAAATGCGACGCCTAACCGGCTGGAGGATTCACAGTCCTCAAGTGTAATAAGTCTTCAGATCACACAGACAAGAAGTCTTCAGTGATGCCTAACACTCTTTAGCTCTGGGTGTTTAGGGCTTTATCCTCGCAAGGAATTCTCTCTCAAAGGCTTCGAGGTGGGTTGCTCTCAAACGACAAAAGCCGTACACTAACTCTAAGCAGCCAACCATTTATGGTTGTAGGGGGTGGGCTATTTATAGCCACTAGGCAACCCGACTTGATTTGTCCGAAATGACCCTGGGTCACTAAGGAACTGACACGTGTTCCAATAGTCAGATTTCAAACACACATGGCAACTTTACTTGGGCTACAAGCAAAGATGACTTATCCAGCTCTGGATAAGATTTGCTCTCATTGTCTTCGCTCGAAGACATAGGATTTTGGTTAAGCATCACTTCAGTCATTCTGACTGGTTCACTTGGACCCCACTTAACAGTACGGTGGTTCCTAGGACTCAACAAAGAAGAAAAAGAACGACGAAACAACTAAATCTTCGCGCTCCATAGTCTTCACGCAATGTCTTCTCTTGTCACAGTCTTCAATGTGAATGTCTTCACATACCACCTTTGACTTCAATGTCTTCATACATTTTTAGGGGTCATCTCTGGTAGGAAAACCGAATCAATGAGGGACTTCTACCTGTGTTATCCTGCAATTCTCACAAACACATTAGTCCCTCAACCAGGTTTGTCGTGAATACTCCAAAACCAACTAGGGGTGGCACTAGATGCACTTACACTATGGTATGATTGTCTGTTTTCCTACGGACTAAAGCCCTCCGGTTTATATAAACACTGGAGGAGGCTAGGTTTACACAAGGTCCGTTACAAAGGAGGAGATATCCATATCCGTATTGCCTAGCTTGCCTTCCACGCCAAGTAGAGTCCCATCCGGACACGGGACGAAGTCTTCAATCTCGTATCTTCATAGTTGAACAGTCCGGCCAAAAGATATAGTCCGGCTGTCCGGAGACCCCCCCTAATCCAGGACTCCCTCACAGGCCTAGGAAAACTTGGATAAGGTCTAGCAGTGAAGGAAAGGGACTTGGTCCCAGGAAGTACAAGTGTGGCAGGTGTGGAAGACTTGGCCACCATGCAAACAAGTGCAAAAACTCAGTTGATGCAGCATTTGGTGAAGATGAACATTGGGGAGCAGAGAATGCAGAAGAACCAGCAGTGAAAGAGCCAGCAGATCCACTAGAAGTAAATGATGGAACAGATGGAGAGGCAGTACATCCACCAGCAGATCCACTACAAGAGCCAACACCATCATCTACAAATGCTAGTGTAGTCAGGTACATCTATATATTTATTTGTTTATGTTTGTTATCATGCACAAAAGATGAAATGTAATATGTTTGAATATGTTTGCACTTGTGACAGCCCCAGGAAGAATTACAAGAGGGCAGCAGCTAGAGGAGCTTCTCCAGTTAAGAAGCAGACAACAACACCTCAAGTTCCTACTGTACTAGCCCCCAACCCAGCAAAGAACACCAGAAGCAGAAGTAGGCTAGCCCCAAATCTAGCTGAGAACACCAGGAGCAAGAAACTGAAGTTCTAGTTCTTGTTGTGCCCCAGTATCATTCTGTGTGTCCTGTTGAACTACTAGGTGATGAACTTGTTTGAAGTTGTTGGACTACTGTGTGTTTGAACCTGATGAAGTACTGTGTGTTTTTAGTTGTTGAACTTGTTTGAAGTTGTTGAACTACTGTGTGTTTGAACCTGATGTCATGTTGAACTTGTTTCAAGTTGTGGAATTTGATGCTTGTTCCCTTAATGATATGTGATGCTTGCTTTAATTTGTGGTTGTTCATAATTTGGTCATCTCCCTATTCATGTGCCAACATTACCAAATTGTCATCGACAACGACAATTTGGTCATCTACCTAAGTCATGTAACAATATGAACCAAATTGTCGTCGTCAATGACAATTTGGTCATGTAACAATATGAACCAAATTGTCGTCGTCGGCGACAACTTGGTCATGTACCTAAGTCATCTAACAATATGAACCAGATAGCTTTCATCATCCAACAACAAACTGCATTACATTAAGTTTGGTACATTACTACAAGGGATCCCTTACAACAAACATACTTGATTCACTCACTGCCTTGAAAATGCAACAAGTACAACACATACAATAATTCCAGCAAACAACACTATCCAAACATTGAGTATCTCATCCCTCTCCTTCAGTTTCTTCTTCAAAGCACGGTTCTTCTTTGTCAGCTCCATATTTTCCCTATGCAATTTGTGAGACTTGATCCAGCTGCGTTCAAGCTCTACATGTAGATCTTCAAATGCAAGTGCCACACGTAGTGGAGGAGGGGGGTCAACCCAAACCACCCACTTGCACTCATCTGGTAACTAGTTACATCAAAAAAGAATAACATGTTTAGAAATTTCACATTAGCAGCAACCAAATCGGAAACAAATTGACAATATTAGATGATTACATCAAGTGGGCATCCTAAAAAACACCGGCCAGTGCTAGCCCCTCCCCAAGCCACCCGGCGAGCGGGAACTAGCCCATGACCAGGGCATCGATGCTTGGACCTCGATTCCAAGCCAAAAAATGATTCATCTGGGTGGTGGTACTCCGAGACAAATTCCACAATCCCAATCCCATCAATCTAAATCAAAAAAGAGCAAAATAAAACCAAATCAGAGAAACCCTAGAATGATATTGGGGTCGAATCCTACTGGAGTGCTTCACTTACCTCTGCATCCAAACCATCCGCGGTCGATGAGCTCGAGGACCCGAAGCTCGTCGTCCGCATCTTCTCCTCCCTTCAGTCATCTCCCGCGCCTCTCGATCTGTTCTTCACCAGCGCCTCTGTCTGATTCCCCAAGTGAGCTCGAGGAGGACGAAGCGGTAAAGGGGCAATGGCAACAGGGGCAAAATTGTCCAAAACAGAGCTCCGTATACGGTCAAACGGCGCTGACCAAGCGGAACCGTGACGGAAGGGCAAAAACGAAAGAATCCCAAAGTGGCTTGGACAGAATAGGTGAGTTTCTGAAACTAGGGGTAAAACAGACGAGTGGGACACAACTAGGGGCATGAAACTAATTGTCCCAATATTATACAACTTTCATATACGTTTGGCAACTTTTTATACTATTTTTAGGACTACCATATTGATCCAGTGCTCAGTGCCAGTTCCTGTTTGTTGCATGTCTTTTGTTTCGTAGAAAATCCATATCAAACAGAGTCCAAACAGGATAAAAACTGATGGAGATTTTTTTTGGAATATAAGTGAATTTGGCAAGTGGAATCAATGCGAGACGATGCCTGAGGGGGGCACGAGGCAGGGGGCGCGCCCCTGACCCTCGTGGACACCCCGTAAGGTGGTTTATTCCCTTCTTTCGTCACAATAAAGCTAATATCCGGATAAAAATCGTGTTCAAATTTCAATACAATCGGAGTTACGGATCTCCGGGAATATAAGAAATGGTGAAAGGCCAGATCTGGGAGCGCATAAACAGAGAGAGAGACAGAGAGATGATGACCCACAAGTATAGGGGATCTATCATAGTCCTTTCGATAAGTAAGAGTGTCGAACCCAACAAGGAGAAGAAGGAAATGATAAGCGGTTTTCAGTAAGGTATTCTCTGCAAGCACTAAAATTATAGGTAACAGATAGTTTTGTGAAAAGATAATTTGTAATGAGCAACAAGTAACAAAAGTAAATAAAGTGCAGCAAGGTGGCCCAATACTTTTTGTGGCAAAGGACAAGCCTGGACAAACTCTTATATAGAGAAAAGCGCTCCCGAGGACACATGGGAATTATCGTCAAGCTACCTTTCATCACGTTCATATGATTCGCGTTCGGTACTTTGATAATTTGGTATGTGGGTGGGCCGGTGTAGCGACCAGACCTCAAACAGTCTGATCTCTGTGCTCCGGTGTCATCCCTGGATCAGTAATGCTGACACCACACAGTACTCGGAGGATTTATAGCAGAGTAGCAATCACACACTTATTACATCGAGTGTCTCAAAAGAGAACTTATTACAATAAATATGGCTTAAGGCCATCTAATAACGATAACAGTGGAAGGCTTGGAAGATAAGTGAGTCCATCAACTCCAATGGCAGCACTGAGTATAGAACCACGACCTAAAAACTCCTTAATCGTCGTCTGAAAAGTCTGCAACATTACCGTTGCAGCCCGAAAACGGGTCAGCACATGGAATATGCTGGCAAAGTAACACATAGAGAGTAATGGAATGTAACAGCTATACTATATGCATATTTGGCTGGTGGAAAGCTCTATGGTTACAGTTTTGCGTAAAGCCAATTTTTCCCTACTTTAAAGGAATAAAATTTAATTACTATCATGGTGGTTGTTAAACATTGAGAATGGTTGACAGCATTCTCAATCCCAATTAAGCATCATCATTAAACATAACCCAACAAAATTAATTTAGAGTAACATGTTGAGATTCACATGAAAATCCAAGTACTAGATACTCAAGATGTCCATAACCGGGGACACGGCTAACCATGATTAGTTTATTACACTCTGCAGAGGTTTGCGCACTCTTCCCCACAAGACTCGATCGCCTCCGTTTGGTTTCTCACACTACATGGTGTTTGAGAAGACGGATGACCGAGACATAGTCTTTCAGAAGCGCTAGCACCTTACGATTGGGTAGACCGTACCACCTACATCCCCTACATCTGCTAGTCTACCACTGTAAGAGTTCGCACAACTTAGTCAACTATGCTAGAGCCCATAATAGCTTGTGGCTGCACACGGAAGTTCCTAGTATGAATAGTCTCATGATCCCTTTGAGCCTGGGTGGCGGTCCAAAAGAAAACAGGCAAGTCCTGGAATACCCAGGTGCCTCAATCCACCCAGATGTGTGTTTAAGTTGCCACCTTAGATAAACCATTAATTAACAATCTCACATCTGTCATGGATTTCACTCACCCAATCCACGTCTACTAGCATAGCATGGCACAATAAGCAAATGTAGAAGTAACTCCCAAAGGTTTGAAAATAAACAGGTAATAGGTACTACCTCATCTACTTCCCATCCCACAATTTAATTAGATCCTAATCATGCAATGTGTGAGGATTGATCTAATGCAACAAAACTGGATAGTAGAAAAGGTATGATCAAAGTGTTACTTGCCTTGCTGATGATCCGCGAAACCTAACGATTCAATGTAACAGGCGGCGCACTCCGGGTATTCTATCGCAGACAAACAAACAAGCATACAATAAGTACTCATCTAATGCACAGGTAAAACTCAAATAAGAGATCTAACCAGAAGGTTCAACTTAAGAACTCCGATTGGCAAAAAGAATCAAATCGAACGAAGCAATGAAAGTCAAACGGCGAAAGAAAACAACTTCGTTCTAGCAATCTGGATCTAGGGTAAATTTTACAGTAGCAAAAACTTGTTTAAGTTGGTTAAACGGGTAGAGGGTTTCGAGACGAATCCCTAGGCGCTTGAATCGCCTGATTCCGATAAATGAGCGAAAAATTAAACTAAAACGAAAATCGGATCAGGAATCACGATCAGAAAAATCGCGGATTTAATCCAAGAAAAAGAAAAACGATGAACGCCGAATTTTTTTTCGGCACGAAAAACGAGGCGCGACGAACCTCGGTGGCGGAATCGTCGTCGGCGGCGGCTTCGGCGGAGCGCGCGGATCGAGGCGGGGCTGATGGGCTAGGGCGGCTCGGGCGGCGCTATTTAAAGGCTGCCCCCGGGCGGTGTCCCGCTCGGGTACGGCCCGAAGTCGGTTCGTTTTTTTTAATTATTCTACTCGGAAGAAAAATAAAAAGAAATACTAAACGGACTCCAAAAATTCTGAAATAAATTTTCACGGGCTTCTAAAATCAAGCCGCACAAGGTGAACATTTATTTGGGCCCTAAATGCAATTTTGAAAAACGCATTTTTTTCCTAAATTCAAACAAAACACTGAAAAACTCCGAAATAAAATATTATTTGATTTTATTATTAAATCCTCAATATTTCTTTATTTTGGGAAAGTCATTTTATTCCCTCTCTCATATTTTTGTATTAGAAATAATTGATGATAAAATAAATAAAATCAAATGATCCTATTCTCAAAATTTGAGAAAACTCAAATATGAAAATAACGAAATCCCCAACTCTCTCCGTGGGTCATCGAGTTGCGTAGAATTTCTAGGATCAACCAAAATGCAAAAATAAAATATGATATGCATGATGATCTAATGTATAACATTCCAAATTGAAAATTTGGGATGTTACAAACCTACCCCCTTAAGATGAATCTCGCCCTCGAGATTCGGGTTGGCTAGAAAATAGGTGAGGGTGGTCTTTGAGAAAATCTTCCTCTCGCTCCCAGGTGGCTTCATCCTCCGTGTGGTGGCTCCACTGAACTTTGCAAAACTTAATAACCTTGCTGCGAGTAACTCGGCTGGCAAACTCGAGAATCTTGACTGGTTTCTCCTCGTAGGTCAAATCTTTATCCAACTGAATAGTTTCCAAAGGCACTGTGTCTCTCAACGGTATGTCAGCCATCTTCGGGTGACATTTCTTTAACTGAGAAACGTGGAACACATCATGTACTCTTGACAATCCTTCGGGCAATTCCAACTTGTAGGCCACTTTTCCCATACGCTCCAAAACTCGATATGGTCCTACAAATCGTGGTGCTAACTTCCCTTTAACTCCAAAACGCTTTGTTCCCCGAAGTGGAGATACTCGAAAATAAGCTCTGTCTCCGACTTCGTAAACTGTCTCCTTGCGTTTAGAATCTGCATAACTTTTCTGTCTGGACTGGGCTACCTTGAGCCTATCGCGAATCAATTTCACCTTCTGTTCAGACTCTTTAATCAAGTCAGGACCAAACAACTGGCGGTCTCCAACTTCGTCCCACGACAACGGTGTCCTGCACCTCCTTCCGTACAAGGCTTCGAAAGGGGCCATCTTCAAACTGGTTTGGTAACTGTTGTTGTAAGAGAACTCTGCATATGGCAAATTATCATCCCAACTAGATCCATAATCTAGTGCACAAGCTCTCAGCATATCCTCCAAAATCTGATTGACTCTCTCGGTCTGTCCATCTGTCTGTGGATGAAAAGTTGTACTGAATTCTAGCCTGGTACCCAAAGTTTCGTGCAACTGCTTCCAGAACTTTGAGGTAAACTGGGTTCCTCTATCCGATATGATACTCCTTGGAACTCCATGCAGACATACGATCCTGGTCATGTATATCTTTGCCAACTTAGCACTGGTGTAAGTGGTCTTTACTGGGATGAAATGAGCTACTTTCGTCAATCGATCAACTACAACCCAAATCAAGTCATAGCCTGAACGAGTCCTGGGCAATCCCGTGATAAAATCCATGCCTAGCTTATCCCACTTCCATTCGGGTATCGGCAATGGTTGTAACAATCATGCTGGCTTCTGATGCTTTGCCTTTACTCTCTGACATACATCACAAACTGCTACATACTCCGCTATATCCTTCTTCATTCTGGTCCACCAGAAAATATTCCTCAAATCCAGATACATCTTGATATTTCCTGGGTGAATTGAATACGGTGAGTCGTGTGCCTCTTGCAAAATCAACTTTCTGATCTCCGGGTCATTGGGCACATAAACACGGTCTTCAAACCATAGGGTGTCGTGCTCATCCTCACGAAATCCTTTAGCTTTTCCTTTGCTCATTTTCTCCTTTATAGCGGCAATCTCTTTGTCAGCTTTCTGAGCTTCCCTGATTTTATCCATCAAGGTTGACTGAATCTCCATTGCTGCTACATAACCTCTCGGAACTATTTCCAAACATAGTTCATGAAGATTTACTGCTAACTCCTTGGGTATTTCTCCCGTCATTAATATATTGACATGGCTCTTGCGGCTTAATGCGTCTGCTACTACATTAGCCTTTCCAGGATGATAATGCAATTTCATATCATAATCCTTGATAAGCTCCAACCATCTCCTTTGTCTGAGATTCAACTCCTTCTGTGTGAAAATGTACTTCAAACTCTTATGATCCGTGTACACCTCACAATGATTTCCAATGAGGAAATGTCTCCATGTCTTCAATGCATGCACTACGGCTGCTAACTCCAAATCATGCGTAGCATAATTCAACTCATGAGGCTTCAGTTGTCTTGAGGCATATGAAACAACTCTCCCTTCCTACATAAGCACTGCTCCAAGTCCTCGACGTGAAGCGTCGCAATACACCTCATAATCCTTGGTCTGGTCTCGCAAGATCAATACTGGTGAGGTAACTAAGCGTTTCTTCAACTCCTGGAAACTAGCCTCACATTCCCCTGTCCATATGAACTTGGTATCTTTCTTCAACAACTCAGTCATAGGCTTCACAATCCTTGAGAAATTCTCAATAAATCTCCGGTAGTATCCTGTGAGTCCAAGAAAACTCTGGATCTCTCCAACTGTTGTTGGGGCTTCCCACTTGGTCACGGTTTCAACTTTAGCGGGATCTACTGCTATACCTTCTCCAGATATAACATGTCCGAGGAATCCTACTTCCGTCAACCAAAACTCACATTTGCTGAACTTGGCATATAATTGATGTTCTCTGAGCTTTCCAAGTACCAAAGGCAAATGCTCCTTATGTTCTTCTTCATTCTTCGAATAAACCAGGATATCATCAATGAACACTACGACGAACTTATCCAAAAACTCCATAAACACTTTGTTCATCATGTTCATAAAATAGGCAGGTGCGTTAGTCAGACCAAATGACATAATGGTATACTCGTACAGCCCATACCTGGTGGTAAAAGCTGTCTTAGGAATATCCTGTTCTCGAATCTTCAACTGGTGGTATCCTGATCGTAGATCGATCTTGGAAAATACCTTAGCTCCTTGCAATCGATCAAACAGATCGTTGATCATTGGTAGTGGGTACTTGTTCTTGATCGTTACTTCATTCAATCCTCGATAATCAACAACCATCCTTAACGATCCATCCTTCTTCTCCACTAGAAGTACTGGCGATCCCCAAGGCGAAGAACTTGGGCAAATATATCCCTTATCCAGTAACTCCTTAATCTGCTTCTTAATTTCCACCAAATCCTTTGCTGGCATCCTATATGGTCTCTTTGATATTGGACCTGTGCCTGGTAATAGCTCAATCAAAAACTCAATATCTCTATCCGGTGGCATGCCTGGCAACTCCTCTGGAAATACATCAGGGAAATCCCTTACCACTGGTACTTCCTCCTGCACAACTCCTGTTAGGCAATTTACTTGAGTCCTCTTTGGCACATGCTGGGATACATACTTGATCCTTCTCCCTTCTGGTGTGGTAAGCAAAATTGGCTTACTAGCACATTCTATATTCCCTTCATACTTTGATAAACAATCCATGCCTAATATCACATCCAATCCTTGGGATTCCAATACTATTAGGTCTATTACTGCATCGGGCTGAGCTTCAACCTCCTCCACGCTAACGTGGTTCACCTGTCCCCTGTTGAAAGGGTTCGGTTTCTTCCCAGAACTTCCATTGCTATTTCCATTTTGTAATTCAGGACATTCATTGGCATAATGTCATGTCTTTGAACACTTAAAGCAAGTGACTTGGCTTAGGTCCTTCTTGGCTGGGGTTGAGGGGTTGGTGCGGTTCTGGCCGTTGCTTCCTCCATTGCCATTACCATTCTTGGTGCCATTGTGATTGTGTGAGCTACCTCCTCCATGAGTATGCTGAAAATGTCCTCCCGGTCTAGGGGTAAAACGTGGCTTCTGCTGAGCTCCTGAATTGTACCTTCCTTGTGCATACTTCCTCTTGCGATTCTCAATTTGCTGCTGCTTCCCTTCAATCATAAGAGCATCATCTACCAACTCCTGGTAGTTGTTGAAGGTTGCTACCATCAACTGCATGCTCAAATCATCGTTCAGTCCTTCCAGAAACTTCTCCTGCTTAGCTGCATCCATAGCAACGTCATCTGGGGCATAACGTGCTAACTTACTAAATTCCTCCACATACTGGCCAACTGTCCTTCCTCCTTGGCGCAAGTTCCAAAACTCACGCTTCTTCATGGCCATAGCTCCTGCTGAAACATGGGCAGTACGAAAAGCCTGCTGAAACTGGTCTCATGTGACAGTGTCGACTGGGAAAGTGGCGGTGAAATTCTCCCACCATGATGCTGCGGGTCCTTCTAGCTGATGTGCGGCAAACTTCACCTTCTCCGCATATGTGCATCCTGCTGTGGTCAACTCCCTAGCTGTCTTGCGGAGCCAATCATCTTCTACTATCGGCTCGGTGCTACTGGAAAACACCGGCGGATTCAACCTAAGAAAACGGGCTAAGTGGTCAACAGGTGGTGGTGGTGGTGGGTTGTTGTTGTTGTTCCCCTGATTCTGATTCTGGACTAGCAACTGCATCAATGTGTTCTGCTGCTGGATCAACTGGGTGAGCTCCGGTGGAAAGGCAAATCCGGGGTCACGTCTCGGAGGCATCTGAGGGTTTAGATAAGATGAGATATAAGAATAGAGGGGGTCTAAAGAGAAAACACTACCCATATGCACATGAGGCAAAAACAAACAATTCACTTCAATCAATCAAACAAAGGCATACAATCGATCTATCTATCGCAAAAGTGCTCGGACTACTATATTTACATGGTGGACTACTACTACTGATGAGGTGGTCTACTAGAAATATTCTACGGTCATTGACTCCATGATATCTGCTCCAGCTTCATCAACATAGTCATCATCGCTACTATCTGCTTCTGAGTCGGTGCCGTCGATGATGATGTAGTCTTCCGGGCTAATCTCCTTGGGTTCTTCGTCTTCATCTACTGGCGTAGGGCCTCCCATAAATATTCCAATCTTCTTGATTAGGTCGTCATTCTTCTCCACCAATACTTCAATTTCCTCTTCATAATCTTCACGTGTAGCCTTGAGTTCTTCCTCCAGATCCTTGATTCTAGTCTTAGCCTTCTTCAGATCTATCATGTCGGTGCACATCTGGTTCTCCTGTCGTCGAATGTGCTGGTTTAGCTCCTGGATAAAAGCTGTGATTGATCTATCCTTCCTGGTGTTGATCATCTCCCAGTGTTCATCTCGGCGCCCACAAATCTGGTAGATAGTATCCTTGAGATCCTTGTGGTAGACTTCTCCAATGCGTCCCATGGCGATGTGAGCTGCCATGCTCTTTCCTAGACTCCAAGTTGGTGCATCAAAAGAAAATTCTATGGGCTCAGTGACTGGCATGAACGTCCTTCCTGGAACTTGAACTTGAATCATCCAGCGCTCTTCTTCAGGTAAAGTGGCATTGTAGGTTCCCGTGAAGCTTGGTACTCCTATATTCAGGTATGTAGTGACTTCCTTCAAGTGGCGTCCAAGGGTGTATCTTCATCCGGTTATGTGAACTTGTTCCTTGCATCCGCCATCCTAAAGAGTAGAAAAGATGAGAGACCAGAAGAGAAGAGAGTAAATAGTGATCTAGGTCTTTAGCTTAGTGGTCATGTCCTACAGTCAGCGTGTGCTCTAATACCATCTCTGTAGCGACCAGAGCTCAAACAGTCTGATCTCTGTGCTCCGGTGTCATCCCTGGATCAATAATGTTGACACCACACAGTACTCGGAGGATTTATAGCAGAGTAGCAATCACACATTTATTACATCGAGTGTCTCAAAAGAGAACTTATTACAATAAATATGGCTTAAGGCCATCTAATAACGATAACAGCGGAAGGCTTGGAAGATAAGTGAGTCCATCAACTCCAACGGCATCACTGAGTATAGAACCACGACCTAAAAACTCCTTAATCGTCGTTTGAAAAGTCTGCAACATTAACGTTGCAGCCCGAAAATGGGTCAGCACATGGAATATGCTGGCAAGATAACACATAGAGAGTAATGGAATGTAACAGCTATACTATATGCATATTTGGCTGGTGGAAAGCTCTATGGTTACAGTTTTGCGTAAAGCCAATTTTTCCCTACTTCAAAGGAATAAAATTTAATTACTATCATGGTGGTTGTTAAACATTGAGAATGGTTGACAGCATTCTCAATCCCAATTAAGCATCATCATTAAACATAACTCAACAAAATTAATTTAGAGTAACATGTTGAGATTCACATGAAAATCCAAGTACTAGATACTCAAGATGTCCATAACCGGGGACATGGCTAACCATGATTAGTTTATTACACTCTGCAGAGGTTTGCGCACTTTTCCCCACAAGACCCGATCACCTCCGTTTGGTTTCTCGCACTACATGGTGTTTGAGAAGACGGATGGCCGAGACATAGTCTTTCAGAAGCGCTAGCACCTTACGATCGGGTAGACCGTACCACCTACATCCCCTACATCTGCTAGTCTACCACTGTAAGAGTTCGCACAACTTAGTCAACTATGCTAGAGCCCATAATAGCTTGTGGCTGCACACGGAAGTTCCTAGTGTGAATAGTCTCATGATCCCTTTAAGCCTGGGTGGTGGTCCAAAAGAAAACAGGCAAGTCCTGGAATACCCAGGTGCCTCAATCCAGCCAGATGTGTGTTTAAGTTGCCACCTTAGATAAACCATTAATTAAAAATCTCACATCTGTCATGGATTTCACTCACCCAATCCACGTCTACTAGCATAGCATGGCACAATAAGCAAACGTAGAAGTAACTCCCAAAGGTTTGAAAATAAACAGGTAATAGGTACTACCTCATCTACTTCCCATCCCACAATTTAATTAGATCCTAATCATGCAATGTGTGAGGATTGATCTAATGCAATAAAACTGGGTAGTAGAAAAGGTATGACCAAAGTGTTACTTGCCTTGCTGATGATCCGCGAAACCTAACGATTTGAAGTAACAGGCGGCGCACTCCGGGTATTCTATCGCAGACAAACAAACAAGCATACAATAAGTACTCATCTAATGCACAGGTAAAACTCAAATAAGAGATCTAACCAGAAGGTTCAACTTAAGAACTCCGGTTGGCAAAAAGAATCAAATCGAACGAAGCAACGAAAGTCAAACGGCGAAAGAAAACAACTTCGTTCTAGCAATCTGGATCTAGGGCAAATTTTACAGTAGCAAAAACTTGTTTAAGTTGGTTAAATGGGTAGAGGGTTTCGAGACGAATCCCTAGGCGCTTGAATCGCCTGATTCCGATAAACGAGCGAAAAGTTAAACTAAAACGAAAATCAGATCAGGAATCGCGACCAGAAAAATCGCGGATTTAATCCAAGAAAAAGAAAAATGACGAACGCCAAAAAAAAATTTCGGCACGGAAAACGAGGCGCGACGAACCTCAGCAGCGAAATCATCGGCGGTGGCGGCGGCGGCTCCGGCGGCGCGCGCGGATCGAGGCGGGGCTGATGGGCTGGGGCGGCTCGGGGCGGCGCTATTTAAAGGCTGCCCCCGGGCGGTGTCCTGCTTGGGTACGGCCCGAAGTCGGTTTGTTTTTTTTAATTATTCCGCTCGGAAGAAAAATAAAAAGAAATACTAAACGGACTCCAAAAATTCCGAAATAAATTTTCACGGGCTTCTAAAATCAAGCCCCACAAGGTGAACATTTATTTGGGCCCTAAATGCAATTTTGAAAAATGCACTTTTTTCCTAAATTCAAATAAAACACCAAAAAACTCCGAAATAAAATATTATTTGATTTTATTATTAAATCCTCAATATTTCTTTATTTTGGGAAAGTCATTTTATTCCCTCTCTCATATTTTTGTATTAGAAATAATTGATGATAAAATAAATAAAATCAAATGATCCTATTCTCAAAATTTGAGGAAACTCAAATATGAAAATAACGAAATCCCCAACTCTCTCCGTGGGTCATTGAGTTGCGTAGAATTTCTAGGATCAACCAAAATGCAAAAATAAAATATGATATGCATGATGATCTAATGTATAACATTCCAAATTGAAAATTTGGGATGTTACAGCCGGTGCTTGGGTACTGCTCTTACTTGGACAAGCATCCCACTTATGAGTAACCTCTATTGCAAGCATCCGCAACTACAACAAAAGTATTAAGGTAAACCTAACCATAGCATGAAACATATGGATCCAAATCAGCCCCTTACGAAGCAACGCATAAACTAGGGTTTAAGCTTCTGTCACTCTAGCAACCCATCATCTACTTATTACTTCCCAATGCCTTCCTCTAGGCCCAAATAATGGTTAAGTGTCATGTAGTCGACATTCACATAACACCACTAGAGGAGAGACAACATACATCTCATCAAAATATCGAACGAATACCAAATTCACATGACTACTAATAGCAAGACTTCTCCCATGTCCTCGGGAACAAACGTAACTACTCACAAAGCATATTCATGTTCATAATCAGAGGGGTATTAATGTGCATATAGGATCTGAACATATGATCTTCCACCAAGTAAACCAACTAGCATCAACTACAAGGAGTAATCAACACTACTAGCAACCCACAGGTACCAATCCCAGACTTAGAGACAAGAATTGGATACAGGAGATGAACTAGGGTTTGAGAGGAGATGGTGCTGGTGAAGATGTTGATGGAGATTGCCCTCTCCCGATGAGAGGAGCGTTGGTGATGACGATGGCGGTGATTTCCCCCTCCCAGAGGGAAGTTTCCCCGGCAGAACAGCTCCGCCGGAGCCCTAGATTGGTTCCGCCAAGGTTCCGCCTCGTGGCGGCGGAGTCTCGTCCCAAAAGCTGGCTTATGATTTTTTTTCTCATCGAAAGACTCCATATAGCAAAAGATGGGCATCAGAGGGCCACCAGGGGGGCCCATGAGGCAGGGGCGCGCCCCCCACCCTCATGGGCAGGGTGTGGCCCCCCTCCGAAACTTCTTGCGCTCAGTATTTTTATATATTCTAAAAATGACTTCCGTGAAGTTTCAGGATTTTGGAGCTGTGCAGAATAGGTCTTTAATATTTACTCCTTTTCCATCCCAGAATCCCAGCTGCTGGCATTCTCCCTCTTTATGTAAACCTTGTAAAATAAGAGAGAATAGGCATAAGTATTGTGACATAATGTGTAATAACAGCCCATAATGCAATAAATATCGATATAAAAGCATGATGCAAAATGGATGTATCAACTCCCCCAAGCTTAGACCTCGCTTGTCCTCAAGCAAAAGCCGAAATCGAAAAATATGACCACATGTTTAAAGATAGAGGTGTCGATAAAAATAAAATACGGACATGAGGGCATCATGATCATTCTTATAATAGCAACTTATATAATTCTTGTCATATGATCTCTTATGCTTAGAGTAACAATTCAATCACAATTTCAAGTATGAATCATAAACTTCATTGAAAACTAACAAACTATAATCTCAGTCATTGGAGCAATTGCAATTTATCATAACATAGGAAAGTGTCAACATAAGAGCTTTTCAGCAAATCCACATACTCAACTATCATATAGTCTTTCACAATTGCTAACACTCACGCAATACCTATGGGTATGGAGTTTTAATCAGACACAGAGAAAGATAGGGGCTTATAGTTTTGCCTCCAAACGTTTTACCTCAAGGGTAATGTCAACAATAATAGTTCATGAAAACTCACATCCAATTAGCCATATATACCAGGATCTTTCCAACATGTTGTGCTTGCCAAAAGATAAAATGTAAAAAGGAAGGGTGAGGAACACCAAGACTCTTATGTAAGGTAGGAGATAAAAGTAAAAGATAGGCCCTTCGCAGAGGGAAGCAGAGGTTGTCATGCGCTTTTATGGTTGGATGCACAAAATCTTAATGCGAAATAACGTCACTTTATATTGCCACTTGTGATATGGACCTTTATTATGCAGTCCGTTGCTTTTATTTCTTCCATATCACGCGATCGTATAAAGCTTATTTTCTCCCACACTAATAAGTCATACATATTTAGAGAGCAATTTTTATTGCTTGCACCGATGACAACTTACTTGGAGGATCTTACTCAATCCATAGGTAGGTATGGTGGACTCTCATGGCAAAACTAGTTTAAGGGTGTTTGGAAGCACAAGTAGTATCTCTACTTGGTGCAAAGAATTTGGCTAGCATGAGGGGGAAAGGCAAGCTCAATCATGTTGGATGATCCATGACAATATAATTTATCTCAGATGTAAGAAAACATAACCCATTATGTTGTCTTCCTTGTCCAACGTCAACTCTTTAGCATGTCATATTTTAATGAGTGCTCACAATCATAAAAGATGTCCAAGATAGTATATTTATATGTGAAGACCTCTCTTTCTTTATTACTTCCTATTAATTGCAACGATGACCAAAACTATGTTTTTCAACTCTCAACAACTTTTATTCACCATACTTTTTATATGTGAGCTCATTACTCTCCATAAGATCCATATGATCTCTTTTATTTCCTTTTTATTCTTTCTCTTTTCTTTTATTCCCTCAAGATCATAGCAAGATAATCAAGCCCTGGACTCAACACTAATCTTTATTATATATAGCTCACGGACTCGATTACATAGAAGAATCATAAAGCAAAACTCACAACTAGATCATACTAAAAATTTATTCTACTAGATCAAGATATTATCAAAAGGATCGAACTGAGAAAAGCGGTAAAGATAGACGTGATGGTGATACTATGCCAAGGGGGGTGCCCATACCCATGTGATTATATATCTTTTGCCGGTGAAGGAGTTGATGGTTTTGTTGATGGCGTAGGCTTGTTGTCCCTCTTCCAAGGCATAGGCTCACCATCATAGAAGGATGATCGAGTCTCCTGAAACCTCAAATCTGCAGCCAAACTCATCCTCTTGAATCTATATTCATACTCACAGTTTTGATTTTGTAGGTCATAGATCTGGGCTTGGAGGTGCTCGATTTTCTCATGAAGCTTGAAGATGGCCTCCCCAATGTCCTTGACGTCCAGCTTGTGGTTGTTGGTGAACTCCGTGATCATAATGTGATTGGAATCGAGTCCACGCTCCACCATCTCCTGACACTTGAAAACTTGTTGCTCCAATGCCTCGAGCCTTGCCTTCGTGCTTCCGGTCTTCCTTGGTCCCTCAACATCGCGGATGTGCAACAACCCCTCACACATCTCAATGGTTTGAGGGTGTTGCAGCACTTCCACGAGGTAGGGGTTGATGACCTTCTCGAAGAACTGGTCCTTGGGGGCACTTGAAGACGACATGAAGACCTAGATCTGTTAGAAAAACATCTCGAAACAAAGACAGAGGATATTTGCGTGATACGGGAGTTAAAACCTTTGGGAGATTATATAATGAATTTTTACCGACCAAAATACGTAACGTGTAAGAAAACGGAGTCCAAAGAGCACACGAGGTGCCCACGAGGAAGGGGCACGCCCAGGGGGTAGGGCGCGCCCTCCACCCTCGTGGAGCCCTCGTGTCCTTCCCGGACTGCTTCTTATTTTTCTATTTTTCTAAATATTCCAAAACGGAGGAAAATTGCCATTAGAACTGTTTTGGAGTCAGTTTACTTACCGACCACATACCTATTCCTTTTCGGAGTCTGAAACGTTCCGAAAAGTGTCCCTTATGTATTCCTCCAGGGTTACAGTTTCAATAACATTGGTTTCAACATTTATAGGATTACCTGGGATATAATGTTTAATTCTTTGACCGTTCACCACCTTCGGATTTGTGCCTTCAAAGTTGTTGATTTTTATGGCACTAGAACGATAGACCTTCTCGATAACGTAAGGACCTTCCCATTTAGAGAGAAGTTTTCCTGCAAAAAATCTTAAACGAGAGTTGTATAGCAATACACAATCACCTACATTAAACTTACACTTTTGTATTCTGTTGTCATGCCATCTTTTAACTTTTTCTGTAAATAATTTGGCATTCTCATAGGCTTGGGTTCTCCATTCATCAAGTGAGCTAATGTCAAACAACCTCTTCTCACCGGCAATTTTGAAATCATAATTGAGCTCTTTAACATCCCAATAAGCCTTATGTTCTAGTTCGAGAGGTAAGTGACATGCTTTTCCATAGACCATTTTATACGGAGACATACCCATAGGATTTTTATATGAAGTTCTATAGGCCCATAATGCATCATCAAGTTTCTTGGACCAATTCTTTCTAGATCTATTAACAGTCTTGTGCAAAATTAATTTGAGCTCTCTATTGCTCAATTCTACTTGACCACTGGACTGTGGGTGATAAGGAGATGCAATTCTATGATTAACATCATATTTAGTAAGCATTTTACGGAAAGCACCATGAATAAAATGTGAAGCACCATCAGTCATTAAATATCTAGGGACTCCAAACCTTGGAAAAATGACTTCTTTAAGCATCTTAATAGAAGTTTTATGATCAGCACTACTAGTTGGAATAGCTTATACCCACTTAGTAACGTAATCAACAGCAACTAAAATATGTGTGTATCCATTGGAGGCAGGAAAAGGTCCCATATAATCAAAGCCCCAAACATCAAATGGTTCAATAACAAGTGTATAATTCATAGGCATTTCTTGACGTCTACTAATATCGCCAATTCTTTGACATTCATCACAAGATACAACAAACTTACGGGCATCCTCGAAGAGAGTAGGCCAATAAAAACCGGATTGCAATACCTTATGTGCAGTTTATCTCCAGCATGGTGTCCTCCATAAGCTTCGGAGTGACACTTGCGTAGGATCTGTTCCTGTTCATCCTCAGGTACACAACGTCTAATAATACCATCTACTCCTTTATAAAGATGTGGGTCATCCGAAAAGTAATGTCTCAAATCATAGAAAAACTTTTTCTTTTGATGGTATGTGAAGCTAGGTGGTATAAATTTAGCAACAATATAATTAGCACAATCAGCATACCATGGAGCAGTACGAGAAGCATTTATGACATTTAGTTGTTCATCATGAAAGCTATCATCAATAGGTAGTGGGTCATCAAGAACATTCTCTAGCCTAGAGAAGTTGTCTACAACGGGGTTCTCAGCTCCCTTTATATCAATAATATGCAAATCAAATTCTTGTAGCAAGAGAACCCATCTAATAAGTCTAGGTTTAGCATATTTATTTTCCATAAGATATTTAATAGCAGCATGATCCATGTGAATGGTTACTAATGGTTACTTTAGAATCAACAATATAAGGTTTGAACTTATCACAAGCAAATACAACTGCTAAGAATTCTTTTTCGGTAGTAGCATAATTTCTCTGAGCATTGTCTAGAGTTTTACTAGCATATTGAATAATATTTAATTTCTTACCAACTCTTTGCCCTAGAACAGCACCTACAGCATAATCACTAGCATCACACATAATTTCAAAGGGTAAATTCCAATCAGGTGGCTAAACAATAGGTGCAGAGATCAATGCTTTCTTAAGTATTTCAAATGCTTCTATGCAATCATCATCAAAAACAAATGGTATATCTTTTTTTAATAAATTAGTCAGAGGCCGAGAAATTTTTGAGAAGTCCTTAATGAACCTCCTATAAAAACCGGCATGACCAAGGAAACTTCTTATACCTTTGATGTCCTTGGGACATGGCATCTTTTCAATAGCATCAACCTTAGCTTTATCAACTTCAATACCTCTTTCAGAAACTTTATGCCCCAAGACAATACCTTCATTAACCATAAAGTGGCACTTCTCCCAATTCAAGACAAGGTTAGTTTCTTCACATCTCTGCAAAACTCGATCAAGGTTGCTTAAGCAATCATCAAAATAGGATCCATAGACGGATAAATCGTCCATGAAAACCTCACAAATCTTTTCACAAAAGTCAGAGAATATAGCCATCATGCATCTTTGGAAGGTAGCATGTGCATTACATAAACCAAAAGGCATACATCTATAAGCAAAAGTACTGAACAGGAAAGTAAAAGTGGTCTTAGATTGATCATTAGCTGACACAGGGATTTGAGAGAAACCGGAATAACCATCTTGAAAGAAAAAATGTGTATGTTTGGATAATCTTTCTAGCATTTGATCAATAAAAGGTAAGGGGTAATGATCTTTTTTAGTAGCCTTATTTAATTTGAGGAAATCAATTACCGTCCTATAACATGTAATAATTCTTTGCGGAATCAATTCATCTCTATCATTAGGAATGACAGTAATACCTCCCTTTTTAGGGACACAATGGACAAGACTTACCCACTGACTATCAGCAACGGGATAAATTATACCTTCCTCAAGGAGCTTTAGTATTTCCTTTCTTAACACTTCTTTCATCTTAGGATTCAGTCGTCGTTGGTGATCATGAACTGGTTTGGCATCTTTCTCCAAATTTATTTTGTGTTGACATAGTGTGGGACTAATGCCCCTAAGATCATCGAGAGTATATCCAATAGCAGCACGATGCTTCTTCAGAGTTTTCAATAATCTCTCTTCTTCATGCTCTGAAAGGTTAGCACTAATAATAACAGGATATATCTTTTCCTCATCAAGATAAGCATATTTAAGAGTATCAGTTAACGGTTTGAGCTCAAACACGGGGTCACCCTTGGGTGGAGGAGGATCCGCTAGGATTTCAATAGGCAAATTGTGTTTCAGGATGTGTTCCTTTTTAAAGAATACTTCATCTATTTCCCTTCTTTCATTCATAAACATATCATTTTCATGGTCTAGCAAATACTGTTCTAAAGGATCACTAGGAGGCACGGCAATAGAAGCAAGACCAATAATTTCATCTTTACTAGGCAATTCCTCTTCACGGTGTTGTCTACGAAATTTAGAGAAATTAAATTCATGAGACATATCACCTAAACCAATAGTAACACCATCCTTTTTGCAATCTATCCTAGCATTAACTGTGTTCAGGAAGGGTCTACCAAATATAATGGGACAAAAGCTATCTTGTGGGGAACCAAGAACAAGAAAATCAACAGGATATTTCATTTTCCCACACAAGACTTCAACATCTCTAACAATTCCAATTGGTGAAATAGTATCTCTATTGGCAAGTTTAATTGTGACATCAATATCTTCTATCTCAGCAGGTGCAATATCATGCATAATTTCTTTGTATAAGTCATGAGGTATAGCACTAGCACTAGCACCCATATCACATAAGCCATGATAACAATGATCTCCTATTTTAACAGAAATAACAGGCATGCCTACCACGGGTCTATGTTTATCTTTAGCACAAGGTTTAGCAATTCTAGCAGTCTCATCACAGAAATGAATAACATGCCCATCAATATTATCAGAAAAGAGATCTTTAACAATAGCAATATTAGGTTCAACTTTAATTTGCTCAGGAGGTGTATAGGTTCTAATATTGCTTTTACGAACCACAGTTGAAGCTTTAGCATGATCTTTTATCCTAACAGGAAAAGGTGGTTTCTCAACATAAGCAGTAGGAACAATAGGATCATTATAAGTGACAGTCTTTTCTTCAACTTTAATAGGTGCAGCTAATTTTACTTCTATGGGAGGATGATATTTAAACCACTTCTCCCTATGGAGATCAACATGAGTAGCAAAAGATTCACAGAAAGAAGCTACTATTTCAGAGTCAAGTCCATATTTAGTGCTAAATTTATGGAAAACATCGGTATCCATAAAAGATTTAACACAATCAAACTTAGGTGTCATACCTGACTTCTTACCTTCGTCGAGGTCCCAATCTTCAGATTTGCGTTTAATTCTTTTCAATAAATCCCATTTGAATTCAATAGCCTTCATCATAAAAGAGCCAGCACAAGAAGTATCGAGCATGGTGCGATTGTTATCAGAAAGCCGAGCATATAAATTTTGAATAATTATTTATCTTGGAAGCTCATGATTGGGGCATGAATATAACATTGATTTAAGCCTCCCCCAAGCTTGAGCGATGCTTTCTCCTTCGCGAGGCCAAAAATTATATATATAATTGCGATCACGATGAACAAGATGCATAGGATAAAACTTCTGATGAAATTCCAATTTCAATCGTTTGTAGTTCCATCATCCCATATTATCACATAGCCTATACCATGTAAATGCATATCCCTTCAAAGATATAGGGATGACCGTATTCTTAATAACATCATCGGGCACACCTGCAAGCTTAAATAATCCACAAACTTCATCCACATATATTAGGTGCTCATCAGGATGCATTGTTCCGTCTCCTGCAAAAGGATTAGCTAGCAGTTTTTCTATCATACCCGAAGGAATCTCAAAGTAGACATTTTCATTTTCAGTATGTTAAATAGGTTGAGGAGCTACTCTTTGCTCTACTGGTAGGGGTTAAGATACCCCGAACAAGCCCCTCAGAGGATTACTTTCCATAGTAACAAGTGACAGTAAATTTCAGCACACTATATAAATTTTTCCTTACCAAATTCCACCTACCAAAGGCGCTTCACTCCTCGGCAACGGCGCCAGAAAAGAGTCTTGATGACCCACAAGTATAGCGGATCTATCGTAGTCCTTTCGATAAGTAAGAGTGTCGAACACAGCGAGGAGCGGAAGGAAATGATAAGCGGTTTTCAGCAAGGTATTCTCTGCAGGCACTGAAATTATAGGTAACAGATAGTTTTGTGATAAGATAATTTGTAATGAGCAACAAGTGACAAAAGTAAATAAAGTGCAGCAAGGTGGCCCAATCCTTTTTGTAGGAAAGGACAAGCCTGGACAAAATCTTATATAGAGAAAAGCGCTCCCGAGGACACATGGGAATTATCATCAAGATAGTTTTCATCATGTTCATATGATTCGCGTTCGGTACTTTGATAATTTGGTATGTGGATGGACTGGTGATTGGGTACTGCCATTACTTGGACAAGCATCCCACTTATGATTAACCTCTATTTCAAACATCCGCAACTACAATAAAAGTACTAAGGTAAACCTAACCATAGCATGAAACATATGGCTCCAAATCAACCCCTTACGAAGCAACGCATAAACTAGGGTTTAAGATTCTGTCACTCTAGCAACCCATCATCTACTTATTACTTCCCAATGCCTTCCTCTAGACCCAAATAATGGTGAAGTGTCATGTAGTCGACGTTCACATAACACCACTAGAGGAGAGACAACATACATCTCATCAAAATATTGAACGAATACCAAATTCACATGACTACTAATAGCAAGACTTCTCCCATGTCTAGGAACAAACATAACTACTCACAAAGCATATTCATGTTCATAATCAGAGGGGTATTAATGTGCATATAGGATCTGAACATATGGTCTTCCACCAAGTAAACCAACTAGCATCAACTACAAGGAGTAATCAACACTACTAGCAACCCACAGGTACTAATTCCAGACTTAGAGACAAGAATTGGATACAGGAGATGAACAAGGGTTTGAGAGGAGATGGTGCTGGTGAAGATGTTGATGGAGATTGCCCTCTCCCGATGAGAGGAGCGTTGGTGATGACGATGGCGATGATTTCCCCCTCCCAGAGGGAAGTTTCCCTAGCAGAATAGCTCCGCCGGAGCCCTAGATTGGTTCCGCCAAGGTTCCGCCTCGTGGCCGCGGAGTCTCGTCCCGAAAGCTGGCTTATGATTTTTTTCTCTCATCGAAAGACTCCATATAGCAGAAGATGGGCATCGGAGGGCCACCAGGGGGGCCCACGAGGCAGGGGCACACCAAGGGGGTAGGGGGCGCCCCCACCCTCGTGGGAAGGGTGTGGCCCCCCTCCGAAACTTCTTGCGCTCAGTATTTTTTATATATTCTGGAAATGACTTCCGTGAAGTTTTGGGACTTTTGGAGCTGTGCAGAATAGGTCTCTAATATTTACTCCTTTTCCAGTCCAGAATCCCAGCTGCCGGCATTCTCCCTCTTTATGTAAACCTTGTAAAATAAGAGAGAATAGGCATAAGTATTGTGACATAATGTGTAATAACAGCCCATAATGCAACAAATATCGATATAAAAGCATGATGCAAGATGGATGTATCAAGAGACAGATCCAATCTCGAAGGGGCTCTCGCCCGTCCGCCGCCATGGAGGCCATGGACCAGAGGGGAAACGCTTCTACCATCTAGGGGGGAGGTCAAGGAAGAAGAAAAAGAAGGAGGCTCTCTCCCCCTCTCGCCCGGTGGCGCTGGAGTGCCGCCGGGGCCATCATCGTCACCGCAATCTTCACCAACACACCAACAACTTCACCACCGTCATCACCAACTCTTCCCCCCTCTATACAGCGGTGTAACCCCTCTTTTACCCACTGTAATCTCTACTTAAACATGGTGCTCAATGAGGGAGTCCTGGACTAAGGGGTCCTCGGGCGTTCGGCCTGTTAGCCATGGGCCGGACTATTGGGCTGTGAAGATACGAAGACCGAAGACTCTACCCGTGTCCGGATGGGGCTCTCCTTGGCGTAGAAGGCAAGCTTGGCGACCAAATATGAAGATTTCCTTCTTCTGTAACCGACTTTGTGTAACCCTAGATCCCTCCGGTGCCTATATAAACCGGAGGGCTAAGTCCATAGAGAATAATCATAATCATAGTCATACAGGCTAGACTTCTAGGGTTTAGCCATTGCGATCTCGTGGTAGATCAACTCTTGTAATACTCATATTCATCAAGGTCAATCAAGCAGGAAGTAGGGTATTACCTCCATGGAGAGGGCCCGAACCTGGGTAAACACCGTGTCCCTTGTCTCCTATTACCATCGACCTTAGATGCACTGTTTGGGACCCCCTACCCGAGATCCGCCGGTTTTGACACCAACATTGCTGCTTTCATTGAGAGTTCCACTGTGCGGTAGTCAAAAGGATTGATGGCTCGCCTTGTCGTCAAGGAAAATATCACCTCCGGAGGAGCCCTGGCCCCAGGCCAAACCCTCCGGCTGGGCGGCTTCATCATGACCGCCCGTTCGGCCCTTAAGCCGATGATGACCTCTTGAGTCATCAAAAATCGTCTCTGTGTTGATTCCGAATACGCTAAACGGATGGATCCGACGGAGTTATCGTCTTTAAACAAACTCCTAGATCGCGTTGCCACCTTGGGGGTCCCTACAGACTACGATCGGATTGGGCTTAATCCCGACCAGAGAGAAATTAAAACTCTGTCGATCACCCATCAGATAGCGGCAGTCGAGGACCAAGACAACTCTTCCTCTATATTGAGGACGAACTATGTTCGGATCTCCGATCTCAAAGACCCAGGCACCTACCGGCAGAAAGACACGCCTTGTGCTCCGAACATAGAATCGGACGATAAGCTCAAAAAATCAATTGATATTCCGGAGCCCGAACTGCTAAGTTCGGAAGATCTTCAGACTCCGGATCCAAAATTGGGTCAGGGTTCAAACTTAAATCCACCCACCCACCCAGACATAAGCACTCTCTTGAGCATACAACAGCAGTCTCAGGAAACGGTCCACCACTTCTGGGCCAGATTCCTCCTTGTCAAAAACAAGATTAAAGATTGCCGCGATGAAGACGTGATCTCAGCGTTCTGCAACAATTGCATGGATGAAGGAATCCTCAATGCCATCAACCGCCGTCGCATATTACACTTCGCTGACTTGGAAACTATCATACAGAAGTACAACGCAATGGAAAGCGCCTGGAAAACTCAGGCAGCCCATTGGGAACCATCGGTTCCCACTCAACCCCTCGTTTAGGTGAAAAGGGCACACCCTTATGGCACGCCCGAACCAATAGTAAAGAAATATAAGCCCGTTACGGGGCGCGGAACCGTTCTGGAAGGATGGCTCGATGGGCCATGCAAAATACACACAACACCGGATAACATACCAACCCATAGCCTTAGGGCATGTTGGATACTTCAGCAAGTGGCCAAGAGCGGTGAGGATATCCTCACCAGGAATACCCCAAAACAACACCACCTAGAAGACGACGACCTCAAAGTATTGACGGTCTTCAAGACATTCGCTTCAAACAATAGGCGCAAAAGGGCACTGCGTGAACTCGCCGAAGTCTGCCAAATCGCAGCAATAAACCCTTGGAACGACACGGCTATAACTTTTAACGCTGGCGACGAGCCAAAATACAGGACAGTCCGAGCACCAGCCGCCTTGGTCGTCAGCCCAATCGTGGACGGCTTTCGGCTCACCAAGGTTCTCATGGACGGCGGCAGCGGACTAAACCTCATCTATGAGGATACACTCCACAAAATGGAAATAGACAGGAGCCGCGTCGAGCAAAGCAGCACGACCTTCCAAGGAATCATTCCTAGTCGGGAGGCATGGTGTGCGGGAAAAATCACACTTGACGTGGTATTCGGCACGCCGGAGAATTATCGGTCTGAAGAGATAACCTTCCAAGTGACCCCTTTCAACAGCGGATATCACGCCCTCTTGGGGCGAGATGCATTTACAGGCTTCCAAGTTGTACCTCATTACGGATAGATGAAGCTTAAGATGCATGGGCCCAATGGCATAATCACTCTCGCCAGTGATCCGGACACATCACTCCGCGCCGAAAATAAAACCGCATCTCTAGCCCTTGAGGCATTATCTGAAGCCCTCGCGGCCGAAGAATTAACCGCACTGCGCTCCACTATGGACAGGAACGATGTGACCCTCGGCAAATGACCCAAATCCACCTCCTTCAAACCGGCAGAAGAAATAGTCAAATTCCAAGTCCATCCAACGGACCCCAAGAAGACAGCATCTATTGGAGCACAACCAGACCCAACGGTTGACGCCGCGCTGCGAGAGTTCCTGCGTGAGAACTGGGATATATTCGCCTGGCACCCTTCTGATATGCCAGGAATCCCACGCAAGTTGGCTGAACACAGCCTCAATATATTGAGGGGATATAAACCGGTCAAGCAAACACTATGGCGCTTTTCCGAACCCAAAGTCAAGCTATGGGGGAGGAGCTAGCCAAGCTAATTGAGGTCGGATTCATTAGAGAAATAAAACACCCAGACTGGCTGGCAAACTTGGTGATGGTACCAAAGAAGGACAAATCCTGGCGCCTGTGCGTCGATTTCAAAGACCTCAATAAGGCTTGCCCCAAGGATCCCTTCCCCCTCCCCCACATCGACCAGATCATTGATGCTACCACAGGCACTACAAAAAAAAGACACATCCGTGACATTTTGGGCCGAATAAAATTTTTTCTGTCGTACATATGACACTTCTATGACGACAATTGTGACAAACCCCGGTATCATGATAGATGTGGTGGGCTCCTACTTCTATGACAAAAAATCATGACAGAAAATGGGCTTTTCGTCCTGGGCGGGCCGGAGACGCAGCTGCATGACATTCTTTGGGCCTTCCATGACGGAAAAAACCATGGTAGAAGCGAGGGCGAGGAAAATTTCGGGGAGTTCCCGGTTACGGTGGGAGGTTGGGGGCCGAGCGATGTGCGTTTCTCTCGTACATGTACGCGCGTGTGTGCGAGGTGTTGGCTCTAACTGAACCCGAGCGAGGTGTTGGGCTCTAACTGAACCCGAGCGATTGCACTGCAGGCTACGCGTTACTGAACTCGAGCGATCGATCGATGGCTGTTAACTGAACCCGATCAAGCAATTCCTTCGCTACTGCTGCTACCTGAAGCTGATCGATGCTGCCTCTGGATGAACAGTGAGCGTTGCGGGGGGGTTTTGGATGAACAATTCCCGGTGGGGGTGGATGAACAGGACCCCGTGGTGTTGCCTCCGGATGAACAGGACCCCGATTGATCGAGCCGGTTGGGGTTGGATGAACAGGACCCCGTGGAGGGCTGGATGAATAGGACCACCCCATGGAGGGCAGGATGAACAATAGACGATGGAGGGCAGGATGAATAGTAGCCCGTGGAGCGGTGGTTGAACAGGAGCCCGTGGAGAGGGCTGGTTGAACAGTAGGCGGTGGAGTAGCGCACGGTGGAGGCTGGATGAACAGGAGCCCGTGGATGAACAGTCGCAGGTGGAGGCTGTAGGAGGTCGACGGTGGATGAACAGTAGCTCGTGGAGGCTGGAGGGGGTCGACAGTGGAGATGAACAGTATCTCGTGGAGTCCCGTTTTGCGGTACGCCACACCCCTCCCGATGAATAGGAACCCTGTTTCGACCGTAGCACTCCAACACAAGTCTGTTTCCTCCATTTTGTGGTACGCCACACCCCTCCCGATCAACAGGACCCCCGTTTCGACCGTAGGAGGTCTGTTTCCTCCGTTTTGCGGTACGCCACACCCCTCCCGATGAACAGGATCCCGTTTCGAACGTGGCCGGTCGAACACAAGGTCATTTCCTCCGTTCTGCGTTACGCCAGGCCTCGTTTCCATCACCTGTTCCGTCCAAGCCCTCCCGATGAACACGACGCATTCCGTTGCCTCCCCATGAACACGACGCATTCCGTTGCCTCCCCATGAACACGACGCATTTTGTTGCCTCCCCATGAACACGACGACGACATTGTTTCTCCGTTCCGACCCAGCCATGTACACGAGCCCTGGCCGTACGTATGCACGAGTAGGCGTTCGAGACCCCGCCCGTATGTACACATACGTGGTCGTATTTTCTTTCTTGCACCCTGGCCACCTCTACTACGACACGTGCGCACCTCTACAACGACCAGTATATATGTACGTACACGTTCGCGGCTGACAACACTACGTACACTTCGACCAGGTGGGTCCCGACTGTCAGGCACTTCCTTGCATGCGAAGATGTAGCTGGTGGGTCCCAGCAGTTAGGGGGGTGAAATACGGTGGCCCGTCTGGTGGGTCCCGCTGTCAGGTGGAGGAATAATTATTTTGCACGTAATAAGGAGGCACTTCCTTGCTGCGGCCGTGCACCCAGCTGCCAGCCTCTCCACATACAGTTCACGTCCGATGGAAGCCGTTCCTTGACCACGTTGACCACGCCGCGCTGAGAGCACCAGGGCGGTGGATGACGGCGAGGCCTAGGAAGGGGACGACGCGGAGCCGGGGAAGACGCGGCAGTGGATGCCCACGCATAGAGGAGTACAAGGGTTCACTGGTTCGCTGCGGTGTGAGGCTGCCGTCACCGCAGAATAACAGGGGGTGTGGGTGAGTACAGGGATGGTCTGGCCAGTGGTGGGAGTAGTAGGGGCAGTGAGGCCTCCGCTGCATCACAGCCGGCCACGGGAGGCAGGAGCACGAGGCACGACCGGCGCTGGTTTGGGCGGCTGGAGCAAGAAGACCAGAGGTTGAAGAAGCACTACGGCCGTTGGATGGACATCGTACAGTCACTGGAGCTAGAATCATGCATATTGACTAAGTTGACAAAGCCCTCAGTCCCCGTCAACTTAGTAGGCCCACAAGTCAGCCTGCCACTATACTGGGTCCCAGCTAACAGGGGGAGTATTCATTTTTTTGTGCGTAATAAGGAGGCACTTCCTTGCATGCGAACATATAGTTGGTGGGTCCGAGCTGTCAGCGGCGGTAATGTTTTTTTCGCGAAATACAGAAGCCCTTTCGGTGGGTCCCTGATGTCTGGTGGAGGAATCATTTTTTTGCGCGTAATAAGAAGGCATTGTGTGCGGCCGTGGACCCAGCTGTCGGCCTCTCCACGTAAAGTCCACTTCAGATGCATGTCGGTTGTTGACCACATTGACCAGGCCGCGCCAAGAGCACCAGGGCGGTGGACGACGGCAAGGCCTAGGAAGGGAACGACATGGAGGCAGGGAACACTCGGCAGTTGTTTCCCACGCGGAGGGGAGTACGACTGTACGAGGGTTTACTGGTTCGTCTGCCGTCACCGGAGAATAACATCAGGTGTGGGTGAGTAGAGGGATGGCTAGGCCAGCGATTGGAGTGCGGTGGGGCGGTGAGGCCTGCGCAGCAGCAGAGCCGGACGCGGGGAGCAGGGAGCAGGCAGTCCCGCCGGCGCCTGTTTGAGTGGCTGGAGCAGGAAGAGCAGAGATTGAAGAAGCACGACGGCCATTGGATGGCCATCCAACAGTCACTGCTTGTGCGTCAACCTTTTTTGAGGAAAGCCTCAAATCTGTGGAAAATAGCATACAGCCCATTTGCCATTATTTCTAATAATTTACAGCCCATTTGCTAATTATTAAGGTTTTTTTGGAGCCCATATTCTTTTTGTTTGCATTACAACCCATATTATGGCCACGGTTAAAAAATTATACAAATTTTTGCATATTTCGGTGCGGTCCGAACTGTTTTTAATCCCGAAATTTCGACTCACATTCAAACTGATTTTAAAAATAAATGTATGTCAATATAAAATCCAACAAATTCTCCACGCATAAAAATTAATGTAATTTCAAATCTCGAAATGAAAAAAAGATATTTGAAACTAATTGTCGGTTTGATGTGTTTTAAAATGTACAGCCCATTTCTCATTACTGATGGGCCATTTTCTCGGCCAGCCGAATGAAATCTCTCCTCGTCTTGAAAGATTTGCAGCCCAACAGGCCTGACAAAGCGACTTACTTGGCAAATCACAAAAAACTGGGTTGTGGCCATGGACCCAGCTGTCAGCCTCTCCACGTACAATACTCTTCCGATGGAATGTCATTGACCACGTTGACCACGCCGCGCCAAGAATACCAAGGCGGTGGACAACGACTAGGCCTAGGAAGGGGACGACGCGGAGCCGGGGAAGACGCGGCAGTGGATGCCCACGCGGAGAGGAGTACGAGGGTTCACTGGTTCGGCTGCGGTGTGAGGCTGCCGTCGCCGCAGGGGCTGGCTAGCAGTGGGAGTAGTAGGGGGTGATGAGGCCTCATCGGCAGCACAGCCGGCCACTAGAGGCAGGAGCAGGCGGTCTCCCCGGCGCTGCTTTGGGGGGCTGGTGCAAGAAGAGCAGCGATTGAAGAAGCAGCAGGACCGTTCGATTCAAATCCAACGGTTACTGCTGCTAGAATCATTTGTTGACTAAGTTGACAAGCCCTGCGTACGCGTCAACTTAGTAGGCCCACAGGTCAGCCTCCCAACTGGTGCACCCCAGATGTCAGTGGGAGGAATCATTTTTTTCGCGTAATAAGGAGGCAGTTGATTGCGTGCGGCCAGGCCAGCAGAGGGAGTAGGGTGGGCCAGGGAAGCCTGTGCGGCATCACAGCGGGCCACAAGAGGAGGGAGCAGGCAGTCCCGCCGATGCTAGTTTAGGCGGCTGGAGCAGGAAGATCAGAGATTGAAGAAGCACGTCGGCCGTTGGATGGACATCCAACACTAACTGCTGCTAGAATCGTGTGTTCACTGACAAAGCCTTGCGTAAACAAGTCAGCCTCGAAATCTGTGGCGTATACAGCCCATTTGTTATTATTTCTATAATTTTTACTCATTTTCTAATTCATATGGAATTTATTGCAGCCCGTTTTCCATTTTTAGAATTGCTGGCCATTTTCTGGTCAGTACCAGGGTCAAAAAATTAACTAAATATGTGGGAAATTTTGAAAATTCGCAATTTTTTGCCGGGGAACGAAATATTCTTAATCCAAAAATCAATAGCCATACTAAAACAAATTTAAAGATAAATTAGTACTATGTCATGTTAAATCCAATGAAATACGTATAAGATATCAATGAAGAACAAAAACAAAAAAAGAAACTTATATCCCATTTGCTATAAATTTTTTGGAATTTTCAACCCCTTTTGATATTACTTTTAACAGACATTGACCATACTCTTAAGCCAGGCAGGAATGCATCCCTCCTCGTCTTGAAAGATTTGCAGCCCAGTAATTCGGAGAAAACAAATAGGCCTAGCTTGCGTATTCTTCAAAAAGAAATATTGGGCTACCTATTTTCCCAAAGAACTGGTGCATGAGCATTTAGCTTTATTTATTTATTTACTTATTTATGTTTAGGGGACCATGAGCATGTACCTGGGTCGGATTCATGTGAGAGCCTCCCTTCCAGTTAATTATGGGCATCTCTATTGGGCCTTCATTAGTGGGCTGCATGTTATCAACAAGTGGAAAATGTGTTCCGAGTTTCAAAAAAAATGTGTTCCGTACGATAAATAGTATGCGCTACGTACGGTACGGGGCACTAAAGGATCGAACCGTGCAACGACTTCCAGAACATTGTGTTTCTCTTTCTAACAACACATTTATTCAACCAACAGACGAAATATACTACTAATTGTACATTGAAAACAGCAGCAGCAGCAACCAGGGCTGGGGGTGCAACAGAAGCAGTAAGCAGGCCAGAAGAGTGAAGACGCAACTCTCTCTTCCAAACCAAACATCAGCCATCATTACAAAAGGACTACCGAAAAAGAACAAGTGTATGCATCAAACTAAATAAAGATCCTACTACACCAAGTGTACGCATCTAACTAACTGGCTCAGTTAGACGTTACTATTTATTAAGCTATGGAGATTGGCTGACGGCTTGAACCAGATGGGTGTCTGATGGGGGAAACTCCAGCCAGCAGGTCGAAGTCTGATACTTCCGACCCTCTCTCCTACTTTGGGTTGCAGAGCGTGGCGGCACATATCAGGGTATGGTGCATGCAGAGACGCATGGTACGCTGTGTACACACAGTTTTGCCCGAGGAACGAAACCGCGCTGCCATCATGATCCTTGTCGTCGGTTATCTCCTGGTTAATCGGATAATTCAGTCCGACAAACAGAGAGCGTGTACCAAGGCTACTTACCAGCCTCCAGTCAAAAATTCCTGAAGGCCCAGAGAAGTTGGGATCCTGCTCAAAGACCTTGCAGTGACTATGATTGTATTCCGCGAAACAACACGTCCGGTACGTGGGAACGATCATCAATATTTCACCGTCGTCTGATCAAGCCAGGAACCACCTGCAACTGCCATGCCACTTTTTGTTGAAAGGTTCTGGGATTAGGAAGGGTAGGGACACCAGGCGGCCTACAACATCATATCAAGTTGGAGTCAAATAAAAAAGGGCTCTTGGTTTAGTCAATCTTAAGAACAGCATGTTATGAGCATGAATATTTTTCAGCAAATGTTGACACTAATATAAGCAAGCCATCATGATATCATAGGAAAGTAACATACTGCTGTAACAGAAAATGTAGCGATGACTGGAGTAGGCCAGCAATATGTCCAGCCATAGAAGGAGTCGACAGCGTAAATGAAGCCCTTGTGTTCAATGGCATCAGAGAACCATGGAGGATGTATGATCCTGCGATGGACATGCAAAATTATCCACTTACCGCAGTGACCTGTCAGATAGGCGAGACCGCGGTTGAAGAACGCAATTAGCCTGAAGTCTTTATAATTCGTAGATCTTGTGGCACTTGGCAGATTACAACCTTGAGCAAATCAAACTTGGTATCATGTTGGCTACTGTAAGATTTCGAGTATTCTGGGCCGCAGTGCCAAAGCAATGCAGTGTTAATCGAAGGAAGGGGATCAATCGCCGGGTGTAGACCTCCACGAGCATCCAGCTGCCGCGACCATCGACGAGCACCATCCAAGACGTGTTCATGCCGACCCAATACATACCGTTAATGTAGTTGAGGCTGACGGGGATCGGATCGCAGTCAAGGGGGTTGATGCTCACCACCCTACGATCGTTATGCTGCGTGACACGCCGTTTCTGAAGATCAGGCGGCATCAACAAGCAAGGAGCTAGCTTAAAAAGCTCCGGCCTGAGGGCTTTGAGTAAACGGTACAGCCCCGACGAGCACGCGGCGAGCGGCATGGTACTGAGATTGTTCACACGCGAAACAATGAGCTTGATTACCACTGTGGGGAGCGAATTCCAGCCACTCTTTCGGCGGACACTGCTCGGTTCAGCCATTGTTAGTGCTTGGGTTTCGGACGAGGGGGGAGGCGCCTTAGCGGGGATGGAAGATTGGACGAGATTATGTGCGGACAAAGATGGAGAAGCGAATATGTGCTGCGGGAAGTGGACATGTGATGATCACTACAGCACGCCGCTTGACTTACGAGACACATACCAGCAGCGTAGGGTCATGTCGATGCCAGACAACTTGCTTGAGTGATCACAGTACTGGTACTCCCTACAATGCTATGCCCTAACTTGCTTGAGTAGAGTAGTATAGTAGGACTCTACTCTACTACTAGCACCGGAGGAGTAGTATATTCTAATCCAAAATAGTTACGAACTTCAATGCCCGAGCGTGGAACAACTACGAACCGTGCTCAAAGACCGTGTCTACGTTGTGTTTGGACATGGGCGACAACCTCAACGCCAACGGTGCTGCTCCCGTTGCACTGTATGTGTTTCTGTCCTTCCTGTTCAAAATCGTGGTAGAATTCATCTTTCTACTCTGTATCCTACTACTATGCTAGTCCACATGATTAGTTTCATCTCTATTATAGCTGTCATGATTTATTTTGTGCTTATTCGGATTAAATCTCGTAGTAACTTGCTCATATATTCAATTGGCGCAACGTCCCCTACAGCCACTCCCGTTTCATGGACGGCCTGGTCGATGTTGGAATTTTGCTAGTAGGCCTTTATAAGGTGAGCTCTTCTACCACTTGTATGAGCATGAGAAGAGGAGACCTACACGCGTGCTCCTCCTCCCCACTCGCCTCGCCACGCCACGCCTTGTCACGACACGCCGTGGGTTGCGGGATTGAGCCGAGCCGAGGACAGACCTATACTCCCACGACCTACCCGGCCCGCACTATATAGTTTCTCACCACCGTTCCAGATCATTGCGCCGCCAAGCAAGTCTTCTCCATCCCTCCTTTCGGTGTGCACTGGGAGAAGGGACAGCAGGCCTCCGGAACCCCGCCTCTCGTGATCCTGTACAGGAGAGGGGCGATCAAGTTTTTGGGGAGCGCACTCGCACACTGCTGGCAGCGACGACTTCGTGAACGGCGACTTCTTCCCCGACCTCGGCAACCTCATCCTCGACATGGGCGACAACATCAATGCCGGCAACCAGTGAGATACAGGGTGTAGGAAGCGGTTTGGGAATTTGCATGCCTTTCCAACCAGTGAGCTACTCCGTACAAAGTACGACAGAGAAATAACCACAGAGAAGGAAGATAAAAGTAAACAATCAAACGAGCATTTTTGCATTTGTTTTGCATTGAATTGTTTCACAAGCTTGACTAGTGATGTTTTTCTACTTTTACAAAAACCGCATCATAATGTTAAAACGTGCATTTGCACGTACATAAGTAATAGTAGTACTCCCTCCGTCTAGGTGTATAAGTCTTCCCTCCTTCTTGGTCACGGTGCACAACCGAAGATGACTTATTGACCTGGACGGAGGGAGTAGCACAGTCTGCAGGCATATATCGAGAGAGACGTGTAGTGCGATAGTATATAGTAAAGTTTGTGCTATATGCACGTACTTGCAAAATGCGTACGAATACACAAGGTTTCCAAACTTTCCCTTTTACATACTTAATTAAGGATGCTAAAAATTCTTGATCATTCGGGATTTATCATTTGTGTCCCAAAACTAATGAGATCGCCTTACGAAACAAAAATTATACTCCTCCTAAAAGCCACGACGCTCGCAGGAGCGCTTGCGGCGCGCCACGAGTGCCCTGGTGCGCGGCCGTTTCCCAGCGCACCGACACAACGCCTCTAACTCAGCCTCGTAACTCGCGAGGTGCTAATTGGCGGCTTGCCGGCGGGCGAGTGCGATCTCACCGGTGTGGTGATCCGGCGCCAACAGGTACTCCTCCTAGCTGGAAGCATGCACCCCGGTCCACGTACTGCCAAGCGTAGATGAGGCGCTTGGGCCCGACTGCACTCAGGGCGTCGGCACGGGCGTCCTCCGCCACCCTCACGGCCCTCGCACGAGCCTTCTGCCAAAGATCCAATTGCCTGACTCTCTCGGACGCGACATAGGCCTCCCAGGCAGCTTGTTCCGCGGTGCGCTTCTCTTCCTCGGCCTTCTCTTATCCTCTACCAAAGAGGGGAAGGAGAGAAATGTAAGACAAAAAAAATGCAAAAAATGGACAGAGGAAGGAGACGAACACAGAGTCCGGCGCTAGGCATAGAATCTTCGGAGACGGGTGGCGTTCCACGGGTTCGGCTCGAGTCGGTTATCCGACGCATCTCGCAGGCAGTACGCCCCGCCAGTCAGGACTTGGTCGATTATGAATGGACCTTCCCACTTGGGCTTGAGTTTGTCCTTTTTCTTATCCGGCAGGCATAGAACTAGTTCGCCAACATTGTAATTTTTGGCCTGTACTTCTCTGCTTTGATATCTTCGGGCCTGCTGTTGATAAAATGCGGAACGGGCTTTTGCCACGTCATGCTCCTCTTCCAGGGCATCCAAGTTGTCCTGCCGATCAAGCTTGGCTTCTCTTTCTTCGTACATGCGCACTCTAGGTGAGTCATGAATTATGTCGCAGGGCAGAACTGCCTCTGCGCCGTACACCATAAAAAATGGTGTGTATCCGGTGGTGCAATTTGGCGTGGTCCGCAGCCCCCATAGCACGGAGTCGAGCTCCTCTACCCAGTGCGTGTTAGATTCCTTGAGGGACCGCACCAGTCTGGGTTTAATGCCGCTCATGATAAGACCATTTGCACATTCGACCTGGCCGTTGGTTTGTGGGTGATAGACGGAAGCATAATCGAGCTTGATGCCCATGTTTTTGCACCAGAGTTTTACCTCGTCGGCGGTAAAGTTTATACCATTATTGGTTATGATGCTGTGGGGGACGCCATAACGGTGTACAACCCCGGATATGAAGTCTATCACAGGTCCGGATTCGGCCGTTTTAACAGGCTTGGCTTCTATCCATTTGGTGAATTTATCCACCATGACCAGTAAGTATTTTTTCCTATCGGTCCCACCTTTAAGGGGTCCGACCATGTCAAGCCCCCAGACCGCAAAAGGCCAGGTGATGGGTATAGTTTGGAGTGCGGTGGGTGGCATATGGCTTTGGTTGGCAAAAAGTTGGCAACCAGCGCATCGTTGGACTAGGTCCTGAGCGTCTACTCGGGCCGTCGGCCAATAAAAGCCTGTACGGAAAGCCTTGCTAACAAGGGACCGAGCAGCGGCGTGGTGACCACCGAGTCCGGCATGAATTTCAGCCAGAAGGTTCCGCCCTTCCTCTTCGGAGATGCACCTTTGAAGGACTCCGGTACTGCTTTTCTTATAAAGCTCTCCCTCATGGACTCTATAGGCTTTAGATCGCCGCACTATGCAGCGGGCCTCGTTTTGGTCCTCCGGGAGTTCCTGCCTAGTAAGGTAGGCTAGGAATGGTTCTGTCCACGGGGCGATGACCGCCATTATTACGTGGGCTGAAGGTGTAATTTCATTGGCAGAGCCTCCAATTGTGTCAGATTGTTCGGCGTCGAGTGGTGCAGCTGGGTCCGGGCTGTTATTTGCGGGTTCCCCCTCCATGCTACGGATGGCTTGAACAATCTTTCCAAAAAGATGTTGGGGGGGACTGCATCGCGTTTTGCTCCGATGCGTGCCAGGACGTCCGCTGCTTGATTGTTTTCTCGGGCTATATGGTGAAACTCCAGCCCTTCGAACCGAGCTGACATTTTTAGGACGGCGTTGCGGTAAGCTGCCATTTTTGGGTCCTTGGCGTCGAAGTCTCCATTTATTTGGGATACCGCGAGGTTTGAATCCCCGCGTACCTCTAGGCGCTGGATACCCATGGATACTGCTATCCGGAGACCATGTAGGAGGGCCTCATATTCGGCTGCATTGTTGGAATCCATGTACATGATCTGGAGCACATATTGGACTGTGTCGCCTGTGGGGGACGTCCGGACGACGCCAGCCCCCAGTCCGGCCAACATTTTGGAGCCGTCGAAATGCATAATCCAGTTTGAATATGTGCCGTACTCTTTAGGGAGCTCGGCCTCCGTCCATTCTGCGACGAAGTCGGCCAAAACTTGCGATTTAATAGCTCGCCGTGGCTTATAGGTTATATCGAACGGGAGAAGCTCGATGGCCCATTTTGCAATCCGGACCGTTGCGTCGCGGTTGTTGATAATATCGTTGAGTGGTACTTCCGAGGCTACTGTTATGGAACACTCTTGAAAGTAGTGTCGTAGCTTCTAGGATGCCATGAATACCGCGTATGCAATCTTTTGATAATGCGGGTACCGTGATTTGCATGGAGTGAGGGCAGTGGATACGTAGTAGACCGGCCTTTGAAGGGGGAATTTGTGTCCATCCGTTTCCCGCTCAACAACGAGCACTGCGCTGACAACTTGATGTGTTGCTGCAATGTACAATAACATTGGTTCGCCGGTGTTCAGCGCGGCCAGGACTGGGTTTGTTGCCAATATGGCTTTTATTTCATCAAGTCCGGCCGTGGCGGCCTCCGTCCACTCGAAGTGTTCGGTGCACCGAAGGAGGCGATAGAGGGGTAGTGCCTTTTCTCCCAAGCAGGAGATGAAGCGGTTTAAAGTCGCCACGCATCCGGTTAATTTTTGTATTTGTTTGAGATCCTTTGGGATATCCAATTGTGACAAAGCTCAGATCTTGGCTGGATTTGCTTCAATTCCTCTACCGGATACAATGAAGCCCAAGAGCTTTCCGGCTGGAACGCCGAAAACGCATTTTTCTGGGTTGAGCTTGATGTCATATTTTCGGAGGTTATCGAATGTAAGCCTCAAGTCGTCTACTAGAGATTCGACATGTCTTGATTTGATGACCACATCATCCACATACGCCTCCATTGTTTTGCTGATCTGATTTCCCAGACATGTCTGGATCATGCGCTGATATGTTACGCCGGCGTTTTTCAGCCCGAAGGGCATTGTGTTGAAGCAGAATGGGCCGTATGGTGTGATGAATGTTGTTGCGGCTTGTTCTGATTCTGCCATCTTGATTTGATGGTATCCGGAGCATGTGTCGAGGAAACACAACGCATCGTGTCCTGCGGTGGCATCGATAATTTGATCGATACGGGGGAGGGGGAAGGGATCCTTTGGGCAAGCCTTGTTAAGGTCTTTAAAATCGACACACAGGCGCCAGGATTTGTCCTTCTTTGGTACCATCACCAAGTTTGCTAGCCAGTCCGGATGTTTTATGTCTCTAATGAATCCGGCCTCCAATAGCTTGGCTAGCTCCTCTCCCATAGCCTGTCTCTTGGGTTCGGAAAAACGCCGAAGGGCTTGTTTGACAGGTTTGAATCCTTTTAGGATATTTAAGCTGTGTTCGGCCAGCCTGCGTGGGATCCCTGGCATGTCTGAAGGGTGCCAGGCCAATATGTCCCAGTTCTCTCGTAGGAACTCTCGCAGTGCGGCGTCTACATCAGGGTTCAGTCGTGCCCCGATGGAAGCTGTTTTATTGGGGTCCGTTGGATGGACCTGGAATTTGACTATTTCATCAGCTGGCTTGAAGGATGTGGATTTGGATCTCTTATCGAGTATCACATCATCCCTGTTAACCATGGAGCGCAGCGCAATCAGTTCCTCGGCCGCTAAGGCTTCGGATAGTGCCTCAAGGGCTAATGCGGTCGTCTTATTTTCGGCGCTGAGTGCTATGTCCGGATCACTAGCTAGAGTGATAATTCCATTCGGCCCGGGCATCTTAAGCTTCATGTACTCGTAATGGGGTATTGCTTGGAAGATTGTGAATGCTTCCCGCCCTAGTAAAGCGTGATATCCGCTCTTAAACGGGGCCACCTGAAACGTGACTTCTTCGGACCTGTAATTATCCGGCGTGCCGAACACCACATCTAGTGTGATTTTTCCTGTGCAGCGCACTTCCCGACTGGGGATTATTCCTCTAAAGGTTGTGCTGCTTTGCTCGACGCGGTTCCAGTCTATTTCCATTTTTTGAAGGGTTTCCTCATAAATGAGGTTCAGTCCGCTGCCTCCATCCATGAGCACCTTTGTGAGGCGAAAGCCGTCCACTATGGGACTGAGGACCAATGTGGCTGGTGCTCGGGCTGTTCGGAATCTAGGTTCATCACTTGCGTTGAAGGTAATGGCAGTGTCGCTCCATGGATTTATTGTTGCAACTTGATAGACTTCGGCGAGGCTGCGGAGTGTTCTTTTTCGCACATTGTTTGATGCGAAAGTCTCGAAGACTGTGAGAACGGTACTGGTGTCCTTGGGCTGGCTTTCTGCGGCCTCCGGAATTAAGAGGTCCTCGCCGATTTTGGCCACCTGCCGGAGTATCCAACATGCTCTAAGGCTGTGAGTTGGTGTGGCGTCCTCTGTACTGTGAATTCTACAGGGTCCATCAAGACATCTTTCCAGTACGGTTCCATGCCCTGTAGAGGGTTTCGGCTTTTTGGTGTTTATCCCGGGTGTCCTATGATGATGCACCCTCGTAGTTCGGACGGGATTACTATTCAAGGCCGGATTATCCCAAAATTTTATTTCGGTTTTCCAGGCGCTTTCCATCGCACAGTATTTTTGTACTATGGACGCCAAGTCAGCGAAGCGTGTAATATCACGACGACTTACGGCATTAAGGATTCCCTCGTCTGTGCAATTACTGCAGAAAATTGAGATTGCGTCTCCCACACGGCAATCCTTTATCCTGTTCATAACCAGGAGGAATCTGGCCCAGTAATGATGTACTGTTTCCTCGGGCCTCTGCCTAATTTGGGAGAGATCGCTTATGTTAGGGTGGGTGGGTGTCGTTGAATCTGAAACCTCACCCAATCCAAGATTCGGACGCCGAAGAGTTTCCGAACTCTGAAGTTCGGATTCTTGGATGTTGTCCAACGAATCTAGCCCATTGCCTGATCCTAAGCTCAGGTCTTGAGTTACATCCTCCTCTCCGCGGGTATCCGGCTTGGAGGAGTCGGGAATTCGGACGTAGCTAGTCCTTAAAATAGATGAAGGGTCGCCGCACTGCGCCTCTACCACGGCAACGTGGTGGGTGACTTGGGGAGAGTTAATTTCTCTTAGATCGGGTTTAAGCCCAACCTGGTCGTAATCCGTAGCGACCCCCAGGGCGGCGATGCGATCCAAGAGCTCGTTTACGGAAGAGAGCTCCATTGGATCTAGCTGCTCGACGAGCTCCGAGCTGACGTGTAGGTTGCTTTTGATGACCCGAGAGGTCACCATCGGCGCAACAGCCGAACAGGCGGTCATGAGGAAAGCACCTAGCCGGAGGGTTTGGCCGACAGCCAAGGCTCCCGTAGCAACGGCGCCGTCTTTAAAGACGGGAGGAGGCATCCTTCCTGATTGTGACGGCACAGAGGAACTCTCAATGAAAGCACCAATGTCGGTGTCAAAACCGGCGGATCTCGGGGAGGGGGTCCCGAACTGTGCGTCTAGGCCGGATGGTAACAGGAGACAAGGGAGACGATGTTTTTTACCTAGGTTCGGGCCCTCTCGATGGAGGTAAAACCCTACTCCTGCTTGATTAATATTGATGATATGGGTAGTACAAGAGTAGATCTACCACGAGATCAAGGAGGCTAAACCCTAGAAGCTAGCCTATGGTATGATTGTTGTATATGGAGTTGATTGCCTACGGACTACAACCCTCCGGTTTATATAGACACCGGATAGGGTTAGGGTTACATAGAGTCGGTTACAATGGTAGGAGATCTTGAATATCCGCATCGCCAAGCTTGCCTTCTACGCCAAGGAAAGTCCCATCCGGACACGGGACGAAGTCTTCAATCTTGTATCTTCATAGTCCTGGAGTCCGGCTGAAGGTATAGTCCGGCTACCCGAACACCCCCTAATCCAGGACTCCCTCAGTGGGCCTTTAGCAAGTGGGCCCAAAAGCATAGTGTCCAATTGACGGGCCGAATCTGATATGGGCCATAATTAGGCCCAAAACCTCTTAAAGGGCTGGACCTGATCTGGGCCGTAATTTGGCCCAAAACGTGGTAGGCTTTTAACGGGTCGGATCTCATATGGGCCACTATTAGGCCCGGAGCGTGGCAGGCCATTAATAGACCGGATCAAATATGGGCCGGCATTTGGCCCAAAACATGGCAGCCAGTTAACGGGCCGGCCTACCAGGGTCCTCAAAGTCTTGTGGGCCTACAGCTGGGCCGGCCCATTAATGTCGGCGAAATCTCGTGGGCCTTTAGCTGGGTCGGCCCATTATGATCCGCAAGAATTTTGTGGGCCTTTACCTGGGCCGGCCTATTATGGCACACAAAAATCTTGTGGGCCTTTACCTGGGCCGGCCCATTATGGCCCGCGAAATCTTGTGGGCCTTTAGCTGGGACAGCCCATTATGGTCTGCAAAATCTCGTGGGCCTTTAGCTGGGTCGGCCCATTATGGTCCGCAAAATCTTGTGGGCCTTTAGTTGGGCCGGCCCATTTAAACTTGTTGGGTCGTGCCACGTGTCAACGTATCATAGGCGCCTTCTGTCCAGTCAGTGGATGACATCTGTCCCGATGATGAGCCGACACTTGTTTCCTCTAGCCAATGATGATTTTACACGTGGAAAATCCCCATTGGTCGGGACTGTTAACGGGTTATCGGATCCAAAACCCGACCCGATAGCTTAACGGCGTTCCGTTACGGTGGATGCCACGTGTCGGTCACCCTTAACGAAAGCACTTCTGTGACGCGCGATTTATCGTCATGGAAGTGGACACTTCCATGATGATAATTTTGGTAATGTCATGGAACACTTCTACGACAGCACAGGTATGACTATCTTGATTCTGTCATAAATTTGTCATGGATGTACATGCATGACAAAAAAAAGCGACCTACTGTGACAAACACGTATCATCACGGAACTGTATTTTTTGTAGTGAGGACACGACTCATTATGCTTCCTCGACGCATATTCCGGATACCATCAAATTAAAATGAAGGAGTTCGATCAAGCCGCAACAGCATTCATTACCCCATATGGGCCATTCTGCTTCAACACCATGCCCTTCGGGCTCAAAAACGCCGGTGCCACCTACCAACGCATGATTTAAACATGCCAGGAGAAACAGACCAGAAAGATAGTTGAAGCATATGTGGACGGCGTCGTCATCAAAACTAGGCACGTCGAAACACTCATAGACGATTTACGCCTCACATTCGACAACCTTTGTGCGTATGACATCAAGCTCAATCCGGAAAAGTGTGATTTCGGCGTCCCCGTGGGAAAACTACTGGGCTTCATCATTTCCAATAGAGGAATTGAAGCAAATCCAGCCAAAATCCGAGCTTTGTCAAAATTGGCTATGCCAACGGACCTTAAAAAGGTCCAAAAACTCGCCGGTTGCGTGGCAGCTTTAAGCCACTTTATCTCCAGATTGGGAGAAAAGGCATTACCACTCTATCACCTTCTGCAGTGCACCGATCACTTCAAGTGGACGGATGCAACAACGGCCGGACTGCAAGAAATAAAAACCCTTCTAGCAAGCAACCCAATCCTGCCCACGCCCAACGTCGGTGAACCCATGTTATTATACATATCGGCAACACACCAGGTGGTGAGCGCCGTTCTCATCGTTGAGCGAGAACAGGACGGACGCAAATTTCTGCTTCAGAAGCCGGTATACTACGTATCCACTATCCTCACACCATGCAAATCCCGGTACCCTCATTATCAAAAGATAGCATACGCGGTCTTCATGGCATCCCGAAAGCTACGACACTACTTCTAGGAGTGTTTGATTACGGTGGCCTCTGAAGTACCACCCAATGACATAATAAACAACCACGATGCCACGGGCCGGATTGCCAAATGGGCCATTGAGCTCCTTCCATTTGACATAACATACAAACCGCGTCGAGCCATTAAATCCCAAGTACTGGTTGACTTCGTCGCCGAATGGATAGAGGCCGAACTCCCTAAAGAGTACGACACATATTCCAACTGGGTTATGTATTTTGATGGTTCCAAAATGCTGGCAGGGCTAGGAATGGGCGTTGTTTTAACGTCCCCCACTAGAGACGTCGTCCAGTACGTACTCCAAATATTATACACAGACTCCAACAACGCAGCCGAATATGAGGCCTTATTGCATGGTCTTTGGATGGCTGTCTCCATGGGCATACAACACCTGGAAGTGCGCGAGGACTCAAACCCCGCAATATCTCAAATAAATGGAGACTTCGATGCCAAAGATACGAAGATGGCGGCTTATCATAATGTCGTACTAAAAATGTCGGCCCGATTCGAGGGGCTCGAGTTTCACCATGTGGCCCGAGAAAGTAATCAAGCGGTGGACATCCTTGCTCACATCAGGGCCAAGCGCGACCCCGTCCCACCTAACATCTTTCTGGAAAGGCTTTTTAAGCCATCCGTGGTGTGGCAAGGGGAGAGCGGCAACACCAGTCCAGATCCGAACACAACCCCAGATTCCAAACACACCGATATCATCGGGGACTCAGCCACCGAAATAACACCGCCGGCCCATCTCATTATAGCAGTCATTGCCCAATGGACCGAACCCTTCTTGGCCTACCTTAATAGGAAGGAACTCCCTGAGGATCAGAATGAGGCCCGCCGCATTGTCCGGCGTTCGAAGGCCTATAAGGTTCACGACGGAGAGCTCTGCAAGAAAAGTGCTACTGGAGTCCTTCAAAGATGTATCTCTGAGGAAGAGGGGCAGCAGCTCCTGGCTGAAATTCATGCCGGTCTCGGCGGGTATACCATTATGTTTCCTCGATGGAGGGGAACATTACCAGGAGACGCCTTCTTGGATTTCTCCAGTTCGGCATTGGCAGCAGTTAGCTGTGTCTGGCACTTTTCTAGCTCTTGGGCTAGCAGGTCATTCTTCTCCGTAAGAACCTGGTTATACAATGATACTTAAATCAGTTGTACCAACTGTTTCAAGTCTCGGGGGCTACTGACATATGGTTATCATATTCGGACAAAGTAAACTTACTCGCACATCTTTTAAATGTTGCTTTGTGGTTCTGTTAAGCCCATCTCGAGCAGCTCGGATGTATGCATCAGCCGAGCTGAAGGCGTTAAACGCTTCTTCTGAAAAGCCAGGGTCTTGTAAAACGGCCCCTCGGTGCCGATGATTCATGGCACTCTCCACTTCCGAGTTGGTGACGGATACATCATCTGAATCCTCGGCTGGAGGACAATCCGGCGCTACCCCCGTATCATCCCCCGTCTTTACGGCGGGATCTGGATCCTGGCTGCGAGAAGTATGACCGGCCAGACCCCCGGACATAGTCCGGCACACTCTTTTCCTGATACAGGACAAACATAAAGGTCATGGTTGGATGTGACTGCCAAGGTGCATATTTGCGAACCCATACCTCTTTGATGAAGGCTCGGCCGTGTCTTCGTTTGCCTTCCTCTTCGAAGGCTTGCCCGGCGTAGGGGCCGCTCTCTTTGGAGATGCCCCTGGGATAGCATGGCGCACCGAACGCCTCCCCTTTTGAGCACAGGACAGTGCGGTGGGTGAGGCAGAATGAGAGAACTCTTTCGGATGAGATGTCTCATGGTTACTTACATGTGAAACAGGGAGAAGGCCGGGATAATCGGCGGTGATAGCCACTTCTGTGCCATCGTAGCTCGCCTGGTAAAACACCCCGTCCTCAAGCACCACAAATATATTTGGATCCTCTTCGAATCTGGGGTCAAGGTCTTGATTGTGGCCCTCGGGCTGTGGGGCGGGGCTGTGAAGCCCTTCCGAAATCTTTCGCCAGTGCTGTTATAAATGGACGGATTAATACTCATTGAAAGTAGCTCAGGGAGCGGAGTAAGTAAGAGTGAAGGAGTTGGGACTTACCCAGCTAGGAGGACTATACATGGAAAATCCGTCTCTGTGTTTGATACGCAGAAATTCCTCTTCCTCCGCTTTGAACAGTTCGGCCAATATTTTGGCCAAAGCGGCGGGGGTATTCGGACCCTTCCGGCCGCAGCGGGAGGCGTCATCTTCCCCGTTGTAGTGGCACATGGGGATACCTCTGTATTGAAGTGGTTGAACTCCCCGTACTATGGAAGTCGCCATTACTTCGACTATTGATAATCCGGGCTGACCGAGCGTCCTTATCTTGCTCATGAGTTGATGAACTTCCGCACTATCTTCCTCCTCGAGGCTCCGAGGGTGCCAGCTTTGGCGTTTCTTCAAAGGAGCGCTTGTGAACTCGGGAAGACCCCTCCGAACTGGGTCTAGAAGTGCAACGTCCTCGATATAGAACCATTCGGAAGGCCACTTTTTGGATACCTTCCTTGGTGTGCCGGACAGATATCCGGTCTCAGCGATGCACCAAATTTCTGCTCCGCCCACTTCAAATATTGACCCGTCATGGTTGCGCGGGACAAGATAGAATAGCTTTCTCGACAATTCAAAGTGGGCCTCACAACCCTGGCACAGCTCACAAAGAGCAACGTAGCCCGCGATATGCAGGATGGAGCATTACACCCACAATGTGGATATATCTCCCACGTGTCGGGGCACGACTTAGAGGCATAGCCGCATGGTAGGTCTGTCGCAAGAGGGTAATCTTTACACATCCCATGTACTGAATAAGAAAGGGATAAAGAGTCGGCTTACAATCGCCACTTCACACAATACATAAATAGTCATACATCACCCAAGGTACAAACAAAGGTCCGACTACGGAACCAAAATAAAAGAAGACAACCCCAAATGCTAGATCCCCGATCGTCCCAACTGGTCTCCACTACTGATCAACAGGAAACGAAAGATAACAACGGCCAAGATCTTCATCGAGCTCCCACTTGAGCTCGGTTGCGCCACCTGTACTGGGATCATCGGCACCTACAACTGTTTGGAAGTATCTGTGAGTCACGAGGACTCAGCAATCTCACACCCGCGAGATCAAGACTATTTAAGCTTATGGGTAGAGTAAGGTAATGAGGTGGAGCTGCAGCAAGCACTAAGCATATATGGTGGCTAACATATGCAAATAAGAGAGAGAAGAGAAGCAACGCAACGGTCGTAAACTAGATTGATCAAGAAGTGATCCTGAAACTACTTACGCACAACCATAACTGTCGTGGTTTTGTCACGGCAAATGTCCTAGAGAAAGGAGTTAGTCGTGGAGCCATCGCAACGGGTTAGCTTGAAGGGGTTAAAGCGGACACAGGGACGCAAGAGAGTTTATACTAGTTCGGCCCCTTCGATGAGGGTAAAAGCCTACGTCTAGTTGTGATGGAATTGATGGGGTTTCGATGACTAGGGAGCAAACAAGCTTCGCCTAAGTCTCGAGTTGTTGTCTGTTGTCCTTGAACCGCCGCCGGGTCGTCCCCTTATATACACGGGTGACGCCCGTCGGTTCACAGAGTCCCAATACCAGCTCATAGATGTGTCCGGTTTGGTCTCTACTTATTCCTAACTTACAATACAAGTTAACTACTAACGCCAGTTTACGGCTATAGGCCTTGAACCGACCATGGGCCTTGAGCCCTCATCTGCCTTCTTGGGCTTTAACATACTTAACTACTGACGAAGTTAACCCGGCCCAGACAGGCCGGTTTACGCCTAGTAGTAATATCCCCAACATTAGGCCCCATATTGATTTGAACATGTTCATGTCAATCCTTTAGCAAAAATCTTCATCTTCAATATCTTCTTGTAGTTTGTTGAACTGCCATGATGTCATCTTCTCTGGTCGTTGTAAACCGGCGTGACGTCACCTGTTATAAAGGACCTTAATAGGTCTGCGACAATTAAGGCGACATCTTTGTTTCCAAACCCTCGGTCCCTTGATTTTCGCGCCTGACTCCTATCCCTTGCCTTATAAATAGGACCGAAGGGTCATTTCTTTTTCCCCTCCGTGCCCTTCTACTTCGTCTTCCTCGCGTCGCCCAGCTTCGGAGCTCCGCCGCCACCGTCAACCTTTGCATCAAGCTTGGCCGCTGCATCAACCTGGGCGCACCAGAGTACCGCGGCAACCTTCCGCGTCTTTCTCATCTCCAGTAAGTCTTCCATTCTTTTCAACACAGATCTGTTCTAGGGTTTCATGTTCCTCTAGTGTTCATCGTCTGTTTCATGTTCATACGATAGCTCCTAGATGCGTCTGTGAATCCTTGCTCTGTGTAGCGGTAGGTTTTAGCATCCGCCTTCAGTTTCATGCCTCAAGACCATAGACCTACATGTATCTCTGCCCATTGATTCAGTACTATTCTTTTTTGAACCTTGAATATTTTCCTTCTTTTCTGAACTTGCTTCAGATCCGTTGCTGTAGAGAAGTCTTGTGAAATCTGTTTCTGTAAACTTACTCATCTGCTTCAATGTTTAGACCAGGCGGTTTAACTTTGTAGAAAAAATTGCCAAACCGGTATATACCATTAGTCCCCTTGTTGAACCGCCAGATGTTGTTGCTTCATAAAACTCTGGTTTCGATAGATTTGTCTCCGGCTTAACATTGCACATACCAATGTACCTTAATCAATGCATTTTTGAACCGGGATCATCTACCTTGTAGATTTCATCATGGCCAAGCAAGTATATGAGTGCAACTGGGTTCCTTCTCGCGTCACAGAGGCTCAACTGGACGATTTAGTCCTGATCGGCGCCTTAGGCAGCAAAGATACCATCCATTGGAGGGCTCCTGGCAAAAATGCCCTCCCACACCTCAAGAAGGAGAGGTCATCGTTTTCGTAGATCACTTAGCCCGGGGCTTTAAGCCGCCCGGTTCTAAATTTTACCGGGACGTTTTAGCCGATTTTCAACTCCATCCACAAGATACTGGCCCCAACTCTGTTACAAACATGTGTCACTTCCAAGTGCTCTGTGAGGCGTTCTTTCAAGAGGAGCCCACAGTGGAATTGTTCAGAGACTGTTTCCATCTAAACCACCGTACTGAGTTTACTGACGGCTCCAATACGGAGTTGGGTGGCGTGGCGATTTAGAAAAGGAAAGAGGTCACATACCCTCACACCAAACTACACAGCCACCCCAAAGAGTGGAATCAAACATGGTTTTACTGCAAAGACACCTCCCCTGCCGGTGAAAATCCCTTGCCTGGCTTTCGTCCGGAGCGACTCAGCAATACACACCCCTTTTCACAAAGGTTGACTGCCCAGGAGAGAAGCAAATATGCTCCTCAACTGTCGAAGCTCAGAGCCTTTATGGCCAACGGTTTAACAGGGGTTGATCTCGCCCGCTGTTGGATATCATGGAGCATACTGCCCCTTAGTCAGCGCTCCGTTTTGATGTGTGAGTATACTGGCAGTGTTGATGACCCACTGCGACATTCCAACATCCAGCTCACCGATGAAGAAATCACAGAGGCTGTAAATAAGATGCTGAATGAACCGGCACACATCTGTGCTAAAACCGACCTGCTTCCCTTCTGTGCCACCAACAAACCGCCAGCTGTAGGAGTTTGATTTTTTCTTTTTGCTAAATCTGCTATTGATACACCTGGTCATTGTTTAATATCAGTGTCTGTGTAACCAGGGAAATGATCCGTTTTGGAGCAAGAAACTGCCGCAGGAGAAACCAGAAAAACCAGACAAACCAGAAAGAGCAACCCGGCAAAATACTAAAGCTGTGAAGAAGACTGCCCATAGGAAAAGAACCACTGCATCCTCTAACCTGGCCCCTGATGATGATGTGGATAATCCGGACCTTGAGGTAGGGCTTGACTCACTTGGCTTATTCTTCATGCGTCTTATTGATGATGATATTTGTCAGGATGATGCCGAAGCCAGCCATGCTGATGCTGCAGAGGTAATTATTCTCTCTTCCGATTCAGAACCTTTTCCTTCACTAAAAATCCGTCAGGCAAACCGGAAAGTTAAATTTTCTCATCCTCTTGCTTATTTGGATCCCAAATTTCTTATGAAGACCCAATAGCACGAAGCTCGTCGCACAACTCGGCACAGCGGCCAGGTAGTTACCTCCGCCGGTTTACCGAACAGTCCGGTTTAGAAACGCGGTTCAGAGGTCTCTAATTTGCTTGTTAGTGCTTGTCCTAAAGCGAGCTGCTTTCGTCAACCTCTTAATCCATCTGACTCCGATTAACAGGTTACTTCCCACTCATCCTCTGGCGAGTCATTAGCTACTCAGCTGCCACCGCTCAAAACTGTGCTTGGGTAAGCTTATACTTATCATAATATTTGCAGCACATCGCCTTGGAACATATGCTGTATTTGATTTTGTTATTCCTTTCAGGGCCAAACCTAGGCCAAGCAAGAAGGCTCGCCTGGACAAAGCGGCCGAAGAGGATGCCATCCTTGAACCGGGCAAAACACCAGATCTTGAAGCGTCTATTCCTGAGGATATACCCGATGATCCACCGCAACAAGATGACGATCTTATTGCTGAAGAGAGACCTATTGATACCTCGTCCTGTCAATCAGCCCACAAGCTCCAACCAGATTGAGAAATCCACCGGTCCAATAAAGCCTGCTGACAAGCCAACAGCCCCAGTGCAAACCGGCGATAACAAGGATGATGAGGTTGTCATTACTAGCATTGGCCATACAGAGCCAAGCAATCCTATCGCTTTGTCCAAACATTCTGCCTAGGAAGAATTTGCTGCCTTTGGCAAAGGCAAGTGGAATGCTGATCTGGCGACTTACGCTGCTCTGAACGCCCAAGATATCCATTCCGGCTACCTGAACCGGCTGTATACCAGTCGTGACTATGAAGCCGGTCTGGTTAATATGATGAAAGATAAATATGAGGTAACTTCCATATGCTCCTTCCTGCTTGTATATTTCAATTCTTGTTGACGCTCCTAGCCCCCGAGGGCCGGTTTGTAATCTTCTTTCAAACCGGGACTTACTAATATAAATCTTAATGCTTTGGAATTCGCTGATGTAGTCCCCAAGGGTCGGTTCAACTTAGTGTAGTTAAATCGGGACTTTAAGTAATTGAGATAGCCGCATCAGAATATATACGAGCAAATAGCCATTAGCCCCCAAGTGCCAATTTGAATACTTGTATTGATCTTGGGACTTTGTAAGAAATTGAAAGATGAAAATCGAATATGCATTAGCCCCCAAGTGCCAAGTGCATAACTTGTTATGTGGTTGGTACTTCAATCCTTGTACCGTTTTGCTGAATCATATAACTGTCTGCATGCAGGGTGAGCTAAAGACGAAAGAAAGCCAAGTCGTCGATCTCCAAGATAATCTGAAATCCCAACAAGCTGAAACCTCCAAAGCAAAAGAGGAATTAACCAGCGCTTTAAGCGCCATGGAACAGCTTAAGGAGAGCTTCAAGAAGAAGCGGGCGGATTGGGCCACTGAAAAATCCGCTTTAATCAAACGAGCAGAAGATGCCGAGGCTGCACTAAAACCGGTGGCGGATGAACTGACCAGCATAAAGCGGCACGTGCATGCCATGACCACTGCTATCTTTGGTAAGCCAGTTTGACTTCTGAATTGATTCTGCCGTCTTACAGAGCTGCCGGTTTGTTAACCCTTTATGATATTTCAGGGACGCGCATTGGTCACTTGGGGTCAGATGTGTGGCAGAAATTGAAAGCCGCCTACACGTTGGTTGAACAACTGTACACTGGTGCACAGCGGATCATCTGTACTGCATCCCACAACAAGCCGGCGCTCACCTTGATTCAGGACACTCTAATGAAACTGTCGGTGCTTCCTGCCCGGGTTGAAGAGCTGAAGAAATCTGCTGCTCGAACCGGTGCGATCAATGCCTTAATCCGGGCAAAAGCTTGGGTGCCGGATTTTGATCCTATTGAAGTGGCTCAGGGCTATCCCAGCTTGAAGGAAGACGGGTCAGAGTTTAGTGAAGCGGATCTGCAAGCAATAAACCGGGAGGTGCGTCCGCTAGCTTGTCAATTGGCTGAAGAAGCAGACTTGTCTCATTATCAAGCCCAATATGACAATCAAAACAAGCGAATAGCTGCACCAATTCACGAAGCGGAAAATCTTATCCCTCCAATCCGTAAGCATACTTACGCTCCCGATATTGACCCGTCATTGCTGATCCATGATGAAGCTGTCTTTCAAGCATTAATGGGAATCGACTGGACAACTATTGATTTCCAGCCGCTGGGTAGAGAAACTGAAGCTCAAGCGGCGTGGGATGATCCACAACCATCAGGCCAGGCTGGTGACCAAGCTTGAACCGGAAGCCGGTTTAAAACTGTTTCTCCCTTGCGAAAAACAATGATCTTATTGTGGGCACTGTGTTGCCTTGTAATAGGCTAGCTGATACTTTTGATGTTGATATGCCTTCGTGCATAATTACTGCAACTTGCTCTTCCTTTGGGTGATGAACTTTCCAAAGTACTTTCTGCAATGAAAAATCTTAAAGTGCCACCGCGGTTGTACCCTTAGGCGGAATATGATGTCTGCATACATCAAATCAAAACATCCGAAATTTTTAAGTATATGACCAAATTTTTGAGATACATAATACCTGCCATCGTTGAGCGTGAAGTTGGCTTGGCCAATCTTGAAGCGGAGTTTTATAAACCCACACTGTTGGAGGAGATAGCAGCTCCTATATATATATGATGCCGGTTTACCATGTAAACCGTGTCGAGTTATAATAAACACTGTGTTACTCCATAATAGGATGTTAACAAAAAAATCAAACCGGGCAAATAACCTCCGGATTAAAATGAACTGTGTTCCGTCAATTGATAGTTTAAACCAGCTTAAAACTTTGTCGGTTTAAAAAACGCAATAAAAAGAAAGAAATATCTTTCAAAGAAAAATGTGAAGCAAAGGCAATGACAAAACCATTTGCAAAAGAGGCTTATTTGAGCTGATCAGATGGCGTTACCATGGTCGAACACGACCAAGCTCCCGATAGGTGTAGCTATGGTTCAAGTCAGCCAGGTCCCCAAATGAAACCGTGGCATTTATGCCGATCAAGTGGCATGGCAATGGTTCGGGTTCGACCAAGCCCCCAAGTGATTCTGTGGCCTTAGGCCGATCAAGAGGCATGACTGGTTCAGACGTGACCAAGTCCCCAAGTGATCTGGTGGCTCTCGCCTATCAAGAGGTATTGCATTGGTTCGGACACGACCAAGCCCCCAAGTGATATAACATGACACTTTTGAAAAGCTAACTCAAGGGGTAAACCGAAGCCCGCTTTAGAACAACTCCGTGTAACCGCACATGATGTAAAAGAACAGATACCCTGCTTTAGTTGAGGTTCTGGTTTATTATATTTAATTATAATATATACATCATCGTAATATGTACATAAGTAGAGCCAATGGCTCAGGTATAGTAAGTCCGAAGATGAGCTATGTTCCACGGCCTGTTGGTCTCCTCCTCTGATGTACGTGAGTCTTTATGCTCTCGAATATCGATCAGATAGTATGACCCGTTGTGCAGATTCATGCTGACCACGAAAGGCCCCTCCAAAGGTAGGGATAGCTTATGCATATCAGTCTGATCTTGGATGAGCCGAAGCACCAAATCTCCTTCCTGAAAGGTTCTGGTTTTGACTCGGCGACTGTGATAACGACGAAGATCCTGTTGGTAAATCGCCGAGCGGGCAGCTGCTATGTCACGTTCTTCATCCAACAGGTCCAAAGCGTCTTGCCGTGTTGTCTCATTGTCTGCTTCAACATAAGCTGCCACACGGGGTGAATCATGACGGATATCACTGGGGAGAACCGCCTCCGCTCCGTAAACCATGAAGAACGGTGTGTATCCTGTTGATCTATTGGGTGTAGTATTGATGCTCCATAACACAGATGGTAATTCTTCTACCCAACAACCCGGTGTTCTCTGCAAAGGGACCATAAGCCGGGGCTTGATGCCTCTCAAGATCTCTTGATTAGCCCTTTCTGCTTGACCATTGGACTGTGGGTGGGCCACCGATGAAACATCGAGCCGGATGTGCTCCCGTTCGCAGAACTCCTTCATGGCACCTTTGGACAAATTGGTACCATTATCTGTGATGATACTGTGTGGAAAGCCAAACCGGAAAATCACTTTTTTGATGAACTGAACCGCTGTGGCCGCAACACACTTGCTAACAAGTTCTGCCTCCACCCACTTTGTAAACTTGTCAACCGCCACCAGGAGGTGGGTCTTCTTATCTTTGGACCTTTTGAAAGGCCCAACCATATCCAGCCCCCAAGTCGCAAACGGCCAAGTAATTGGAATCATTCTCAATTCTTGATCCGGCACATGAGCACGTCTTGAAAACTTTTGGCAACCATCACATCGTCTGACCAGATCCTCCGCATCAGCATGAGCAGTTAACCAATAGAAACCATGGCAAAACGCTTTAGCCACCAGAGATTTTGAACCGGCGTGGTGACCACAATCTCCTTCGTGGATCTCACGCAAAATTTCACGGCCTTCTTCAGGAGACACACAGCGTTGAAACGCCCCTGACACACTGCAATGATGCAACTCACCGTTGATAATAATCATGGACTTGGACCGCCAGACTATCTGTCGGGCCAGAGTCTCATCCTCTGGTAACTCGCCCCGGTTCTTGTACGCCAGGTAAGGAAGCGTCCAATCCGGAATAACATGAAGAACTGCCACCAATTGAGCCTCCGGATCAGGAATAGCCAAATCCGCTTCACCAGGGATCTTGACCGACGGGTTGTGCAGCACATCCATAAAAACATTGGGCGGGACCGGTTTGCGCTGAGAGCCCAGCCGGCTTAAAGCGTCTGCCGCTTCATTCTTCCGCCGGTCCACGTGGTCCACCTGATAGCCTTTAAAATGACCTGCGACAATATCCACCTCACGATGATATGCTGCCATGAGTGGGTCCTTGGAGTCCCAAGTGCCAGATACTTACTGAGCCACAAGGTCCGAGTCACCGAAGCACTTAACTCGACTTAGATTCATCTCCTTAGCCATCCGGAGACCATGGAGCAAGGCTTCATACTCAGTTGCATTGTTAGTACAAGGGAACATTAAGTGAAGAACGTAACAAAACTTATCACCTCGTGGGGAAGTTAATACGACTCCAGCCCCTGAGCCTTCCAATTGCCTGGATCCGTCAAAATGGATGGTCCAATATGTGTGATCCGGCTTTTCTTCAGGTGCTTGCATTTCCGTCCAATCATTGATGAAATCAACAAGTGCTTCAGACTTAACCGCCGTCCGAGGCACATACTTCAAACCGTGCGTCCCAAGCTCTATAGCCCACTTGGCAATCCGGCCAGTTGCTTCCCGGTTCTGGATGATATCCCCCAAAGGAGCAGAACTGACCACCGTAATTGGGTGCCCTTGGAAGTACTGTTTAAGCTTCCGGCTTGCCATAAAAACTCCATACACCAGCTTCTGCCAATGCGGATACCTTTGCTTGGAATCAATGAGTACCTCGCTGATATAATAGACAGGACGTTGAACCGGATGCTCCTTACCTGCCTCCTTTCGCTCCACCACAATAGCCACGATGACTGCCCAAGCATTAGCAGCAACATATAGCAGTAACGGCTCCTTGTTAATAGGAGCGGCGAGCACAGGCGGATTGGCCAATTGCCGCTTTAAGTCCTCAAATGCTTCATCAGCAGCGGAACTCCAGACAAACTGATCTGTCTTCTTCAACATCTGATACAAAGGGATTGCCTTCTCACCAAGACGACTGATAAACTGGCTTAACGCGGCAATCCAGCCTGCCAGGCGTTGAACATCATTGATACACTTCGGTTTAGCCAGGGAGGTGATGGCTGTGATCTTCTCTAGATTAGCCTCAATTCCCCTGTTGGACACCAGAAAACCCAATAATTTGCCCGCCGGTACACCAAAGACACACTTGTCCGGATTAAGCATCATCTTGTATGTCCTCAGGTTATCAAAGGTTTCCTTCAAATCATCAATCAGAGTCTCCTTCTCCCTGGATTTAACCACGATATCATCCATGTAAGCATGTACATTACGGCCAATCTGCCTGTGAAGACAATTTTGCACACACCGTTGATAAGTTGCCTGGGCACTCTTGAGCCCAAAGGGCATAGACACATAGCAGAAGGCTCCAAAGGGAGTTATGAATGCCGTCTTCTCTTGGTCCTTAACTGCCATTTTGATCTGATGATAGCCAGAATATGCATACAAAAAACTTAAACGCTCACAACCCGCCGTAGCATCAATAATTTGATCAATACGGGGGAGGGCAAAAGGATCTGCTGGACAAGCCTTATTAAGATCTGTGTAATCCACACACATGCGCCAGGTGCCGTTTTTCTTAAGGACCAGCACCGGATTGGCAAGCCACTCAGGGTGAAAAACTTCAACAATAAAGCCAGCTGCTAAGAGCCTGGCTACCTCTTCTCCAATCGCCTTGCATCTTTCTTCGTTAAACCGGCGGAGGAACTGTTTCACCGGTTTGTATTTAGGATCCACATTAAGGGTGTGCTTAGCGAGTTGCCTCAGTACACCTGGCATGTCAGAGGGCTTCCATGCAAAAATGTCCCGATTCTCACGGATGAACTCGATGAGCGCGCTTTCCTATTTCGGATCCAAGTTGGCACTGATGCTGAACTGCTTGGACGAATCGCCAGGTACGAAGTCAACAAGCTTAGTTTCCGCTGCCGATTTGAACTTCAGGGCCGGATCATGCTCCGTAGTAGGCTTCTTTAATGGAGTCATGTCCGCCGGATCAACATTGTCCTTATCATACCTCAGCTCCTTGGTGGCACAAACCGACTCTGCATAGGCCGCATCCCCTTCCTCGCACTCCAAAGCGATTTTGCGGCTTCCCTGAACCGTTATTGTCCCCTTGTGACCCGGCATCTTGAGCTGCAAATACACGTAACAGGGCCGTGCCATAAACTTGGCATAGGCCGGTCGCCCAAACAGGGCGTGATATGGACTTTGGATTTTCACCACTTCAAACGTCAATGTCTCCGACCTGGTTCATGATCATCCCCAAAGGCCACTTCCAGGGCTATCTTACCAACAGGATATGCTGATTTGCCAGGTACTACACCGTGGAACACCGTATTAGACGGTTTGAGATTTTTATCTGTTAGTCCCATACGACGGAAGGTCTCATAGTACAAGATATTAATGTTGCTCCCTCCATCCATGAGCACTTTGGTAAATTTGTAACCTCCCACCTGAGGCGCCACCACCAGAGCCAACTGACCCAGATTATCAACCTGGGGAGGGTGATCCTCTCTGCTCCATATGATTGGCTGTTCAGACCAGCGTAGATAACGGGACATGGCTGGTTCAACAGAGTTGACCGCCCGCCTCTGAACCTTCCGGTCTCGCTTATCCAAGCTAGTGGTGAAGACATGGTACTACCCACTACTCAACTGCTTTGGATTGCTCTGGTAACCTGACTGTTGCTGCTGTTGGTTGTAACCACCCTGGTTGTTCTGACTATTTTGAATATTATGTCCGCCCGGATTACCATTAAATCCCGAACCGGGATTTCCTCCACCGTAACCCGGCCCGGACCCTGAGCCACCGCCGGAGCCGTGATCATACCGGAAAGCATTAGAATTCTTGAACTCCTGCATAATGAAGCAATCCTTCCAGAGGTGGTTTGCTGGCGCCTCCTTCGTCCCATGCCTTGGACAGGGCTGGCTCAGTAGATAGTTTAGGCGGTCCGGGTTAGGGTTGGGTGCCCCACTGCGATTTTTCGGTTTACCCTTGCGTCGCTGGCCATTGTCCTGCGTGTTGGCATTAGCCACAAAGTCCATGTTACCATCCGCTTTACGCTTGCCTCCGCCACCATTGCCTGCCCAGTGATGCTGCTGACCTTTGGAGTTGATGTTCCTCTTTCCCTTCCCTGCCTTGTCATCATCAGATTCGGGATCTTTGGTACTATCAGAATCAGCATACTTTACCAAAGCAGCCATGAGGGTCCCCATGTCAGTGCAATGACGCTTCATCCGTCCCAACTTCAGCTTTAGGGGCCCAAACCGGCAGTTGCCTTCTAGGGTTAAGACTGCGGTGTCAGCGTTGATGCGGTCTGATGAATGCAACACTTGTGAAACCCGGCGCACCCAATGAGTCGTTGATTCTCCTTCCTCCTGGACGCAGGCAGCTAAGTCCACTATCGACATAGGCTGTTTACATGTATCCTTGAAATTGCTGATAAACCGGGCTCGTAATTGGGCCCATGAACTGATAGAATTAGCCGGCAAGCTTTTTAACCAAGTACGGGCCGTTCCTTCAAGCATCATGGTGAAGTATTTTGCACACGCCGCGTCATCCACATCAAGCATCTCCATGGCCATCTCATAGCTCTCCACCCATGTCTCTGGAGGTTGATCTGCCGTGTAATTTGGTACTTTGCGCGGGCCTTTGAAATCCTTGGGCAGGCGCACATTGCATAAAGCGGGGACAAAGCAAGGCAGCCCCAAAGAACTAGAAGTAACACCAGGTTCGATCGAGATAGTTGGACGAACTGGCGTGAGCTGCCGAGCCAGATGCTGTGCGGCTAACTCGGCCTCCCTGCGTGCTCGGGCCCGGTCCACCACTTCTTGAGCGTTATCAGCACCACCCGCCGGGTTGTTGCCACGGGGTGCTCCACGTCGTTCATTACTCGACACTGCCAGTTCATCCATATGTCTGCTATAGCTCCGACTTGGACGGGGGGTCGAGTGGATCCGGTCGCGGCTGTACGAGTATGCTTCCTGTTGGACCAAAGCAGTCCTCAGAAGCTCCTTGACCCGTCACATCTCTACTGCCTGCGGCGAGTCACTTTCAATTGGAATGGCCTCCAGCCATGCAGCAGCGGCGACGAGATTGTCCATTGGGTTGGAGTAGTGACCCGGAGGTGTTAAAACAGCCTGAGGTATAACGGTGTTTTGACGAGGCGGGTCCATCTGACGAGGCTGAACCGGCGCACCGGTCTCAGGAGCTTCCTCCAGCGGATTACTGGTTCCTGCTCCTGGGGTGTTGAAAAGGTCTCTGGCCTCGAAAACCGGAGGCAAACGGGATCGGTACTTCCTCCTCATGACTTCCTGCGATGCGTTCTGGTCCAACATGAGCCTGTAGGCTTGTGCGTCTAGAGCGGCCCGCTCTGTGGCCATCCTGGTGTCCTCAGCTGCCAGATCCGCCTTGGCCTGGGTGATCTGTTCCTTTACCTTTGCAATCTCCGCGTTGTGGACGTCCTGATCCGCCGGATTAGCTTCTGCCATAAGCACAGCCAATGCATCAAATAGCTCTGATAGAACTTGAGCCGGCGGGCGCACAGGGCCTCCTGCCCCGGCAGCCGTCGCCGCTGCTGAACCGGAGGTTGTTGCCGCAGCGGTCGAAGAATGAAGCGCTGCTTGTGTGTCGGCCATGAATATTCCAACTTGGTTGGGCAGATCAGAGGGGTCCGAAATACTGTCGCCATCGGAACAGCCCCCAATCCGGCCATCTTGTAGCTGATAAAGAGATTCGGTTTCTCCGGTCGATGACTCGTCATCGGAACAAACGACGGTCTCGCCGCGAGATTCCGATCTATCCTCATAACTTCCTCCATGGATGACTCCCACGAAGGCATGCTTCATGGCCGGTTTAACCCGGGTGGATCGCCCATGCTGAGCCGTTTTGACGAGGTCGGTGCAGATATCCGGCTCAGGGCCCGGTTCTCCGATCTTGCCGATGAAAACGTGTATGCCACCAAAGGGGACCCGGTACCCATACTCAACTGAGCCAGCCTCGGGGCCCCAGCCTGCACCATCGATGTAGAGCTTGCTGCGACGACTCTTAGTCATCCGGCCCACGGCGTAGCCCTTGAGTCCTTCCAAGCGGCCCTCCAAGAACTTGAAACCATCATGCGATAGCCCCACGGTGGGCGTCAACTGTCGTGGTTTTGTCATGGCAAATGTCCTAGAGAAAGGACTTAGTCGTGGAGCCATCGCAACGGGTTAGCTTGAAGGGGTTAAAGCGGACACAGGGACGCAAGAGAGTTTATACTAGTTCGGCCTCTTCGATGAAGGTAAAAGCCTACGTCTAGTTGTGATGGAATTGATGGGGTTTCGATGACTAGGGAGCAAACAAGCTTCGCCTAAGTCTCGAGTTGTTGTCTGTTGTCCTTGAACCGCCGCCAGGTCGTCCCCTTATATACACGGGTGACGCCCGTCGGTTCACAGAGTCCCAATACCGGCTCATAGATGTGTCCGGTTTGGTCTCTACTTATTCCTAACTTACAATACAAGTTAACTACTAACGCCGGTTTACGGCTACAGGCCTTGAACCGACCATGGGCCTTGAGCCCTCATCTGCCTTCTTGGGCTTTAACATACTTAACTACTAACGAAGTTAACCCGGCCTAGACAGGCCGCTTTACGCCCAGTAGTAATATCCCCAACAATAACACAAGAACCGTGTTCACTTCTCGGACTCCGCCGAGAAGAGACCATCACGGCTACACACGCGGTTGATGCATTTTAATTAAGTTAAGTGTCAAGTTCTCTATAACCGGACATTAACAAATTCCCGTGTGCCACATAACCGCGGGCACGGCTTTTGAAAGTTCAAACCCTGCAGGGGTGTCCCAACTTAGCCCATCACAAGCTCTCACGGTCAACGAAGGATATTCCTTCTCCCAGGAAGACCCGATCAGTCTCAGAATCCCGGTTACAAGACATTTTGACAATGGTAAAACAAGACCAGCAAAGCCGCCCGGATGTGCCGACAAATCCCGATAGGAGCTGCACATATCTCATTCTCAGGGCACACCGGATGAGCCAGACGTCGGGTTGGCATAGACCCTAGTTGCCCAGGGGGCGCCGGACATCGCTCAGGTTGGACCAACACTTAGAGAAGCACTGGCCCGAGGGGGTTAAAATAAAGATGACCCTTGGGAGCACGACTCCCAAGGGAAAAGTAGGTGGTGGTGAGGCAAATGGTAGAACCAAGGTTGGGCCTTGCTGGAGGAGTTTTATTCAAAGCAAACTGTCAAGGGGTTCCCATAACACCCAACCGCGTAAGGAACGCAAAATCAAGGAACATAACACCGGTATGACGGAAACTAGGGCGGCAAGAGTGGAACAAAACACCAGGAATAAGGCCGAGCCTTCCACCCTTTACCAAGTATATAGATGCATTAATTAAATAAGAGATATTGTGATATCCCAACATATCCATGCTCCAACATGGAACAAACTTCAGCTTCACCTGCAACTAGCAACGATATAAGAGGGGCTGAGCAAAGCGGTAACATAGCCAAACAACGGTTTGCTAGGAAAGGTGGGTTAGAGGCTTGACATGGCAATATGGGAGGCATGATATAGCAATGGTAGGTAGCGCGGCATAGCAATAGAGCGAACAACTAGCAAGCAAAGATTGAAGTGATTTCGAGGGTATGGTCATCTTGCCTGAAATCCCACAAGGAAGAAGAACAAGTCCATGAAGAAGACGAACCAACGTAGTCGAACGAATCCTCACGACTCCGAAACGAAACCGAAGCTAACGAGAGAAGCAACCCGGAAAGAAGCAAGCAACATAGTAAACAACCATCACATAAACATCGCATGATGCACAACCAAGTATGATGCATGTCCGGTTTAATGAGGCATGGCATGGCAAAATGCACAAACAATACTACAAATTAAGTGGAGCTTGAGTTGCATATTGACGAAACACCACGTGACTTATTTAGTTCTCTCCCGTTTATGTACCCAACAATGTTAAATGTTATTAAACATGGCAAGAGGTGCGGCATGATAAAACTACCTATCTAGGCAAATTTAAATGAGGTCGGAACAACAAGCAACAAGTCCGGAAAATCCTCAAGTGCATATTTTAGGTTTGGTACTATTCTTCCCTAAACCTTTTATAGTTGTTAAACATGCTAGATGAGTGCACCCTGTTAAACTAGGCATTTTTCTACCCCATTTACATATAAAGTTTATTTAAAACCGAGCTACAGTTATTAAGTTATGAATTAAAGCATTTTAACATGACATTTGAACAAATTTCAACAAAAATCAATTTAAAAATTTTAAACATGCATGAAAGTTGTAAATTATGAAACTAGACAAAATTCTAAGCATTTTTCATATAAAGTTTGTTTAATTCTGATACACGGTTGTGGAGTTAGAATATGCATGAAGTGCAAGGGCTTTTCTGTAAAACGGTCTTTCTCTGGAAATTAGACAAATTCGCAGCAGGGAAAAAATACCTCGGGTCGTATCTAGCTGGCCCAACAGAGAAGGAGAGGTATGGGAATGCTGCTCACCATGGGCCATGGCCCAGGAGTTGGAGGGAGCCCGCCGGCAAGAGTGACGCACAGCTGGGCCGGCTGGTGCAGCCCACGGCGCGTAGGAGGCAGGCCGTCTCAGCGCTGCTCGTTGGGCCTTGAGGAGGGACGCGGTCCATGAGCGGTCAACGCACGGGTGCGCTCGAGCCGTTGCTTGACGCAGAGGATGGCGCGACAGCGGGCAGAGCTCCGGCGACGGAGGAAGACGGAGCTCGCCGGGGATGGACCGAACCAGAGGAGTGATGACCCACAAGTATAGGGGATCTATTGTAGTCCTTTCGATAAGTAAGAGTGTCGAACCCAACGAGGAGCAGAAGGAAATGATAAGTGGTTTTCAGCAAGGTATTCTCTGCAAGTACTGAAATAAGTGGTAACAGATAGTTTTGTGATAGGATAAATTGTAACGGGCAACAAGTAACAAAAGTAAATAAAGTGCAGCAAGGTGGCCCAATCCTTTTGTAGCAAAGGACAAGCCGGAACAAACTCTTATAATAGGAAAAGCGCTCCCGAGGACACATGGGAATATCATCAAGCTAGTTTTCATCACGTTCATATGATTCGCGTCGATACTTTGATAATTTGATATGTGTGTGGACCGGTGCTTGGGTGCTGTTCTTACTTGAACAAGCATCCCACTTATGATTAACCTCTATTGCAAGCATCCGCAACTACAACAAAAGTATTAAGGTAAACCTAACCATAGCATGAAACATATGGATCCAAATCAGCCCCTTACGAAGCAATGCATAAACTAGGGTTTAAGCTTCTGTCACTCTAGCAACCCATCATTTACTTATTACTTCCCAATGCCTTCCTCTAGGCCTAAATAATGGTGAAGTGTTATGTAGTCGACGTTCACATAACACCACTAGAGGGTAGACAACATGCATCTTATCAAAATATCGAACGAATACCAAATTCACATGACTACTCATAGCAAGACTTCTCCCTTGTCCTCAGGAACGAACGTAATTACTCACAAAGCATATTCATGTTCATAATCAGAGGGGTAATAATATGCATATAGAATCAGAACATATGATCTTCCACCAAATAAACCAATTAGCATCAACTACAAGGAGTAATCAACACTACTAGCAACCTACTAGCACCAATCCCGGACTTTGAGACAAGAATTGGATGCAAGAGATGAAATAGGGTTTGGGGATGAGATGGTGCTGGTGAAGATGTTGATGGAGATTGCCCTCTCCCGATGAGAGGAGCGTTGGTGATGACGATGGTGATGATTGCCCCCTCCCGGAGGGAAGTTTCCCCGGCAGAACAATGTAACGCCCCGAGACTGATGTGCCAGGTGTCGTCCAGTTATTCGCTGTAGTTGCATTGTCATTGCTTGCGTGTCATGCATTGCATATCATGTCATCATGTGCATTTCATGTGCATACGTGTTCGTCTCATGCATCCGAGCATTTTCCCCGTTGTCCGTTTTGCATTCCGGCGCTTCGTTCTCCTCCGGTGGTCATTTCTAGCTTTCTTTCATGTGTGGGGATTAAACATTTCCGGATTGGACCGAGACTTGCCAAGCGGCCTTGGTTTACTACCGGTAGACCGCCTGTCAAGTTTCGTATCATTTGGACTTCGTTTGATACTCCAACGGTTAACCGAGGGACCGAAAAGGCCTCGTGTGTGTTGCAGCCCAACACCCCTCCACTTTGGCCCAAAACCCACCTAAACCTGCTCCATCATCTAGAGCGTTCGATCACGATCGCGTGGCCAAAAACCGCACCTCATTTGGACTCTCCTAGCTCCCTCTATGGCTATAAATAGAACCCCTCCAAATCCGGATCTTCCTCTTCCCCGAAACCCTAAAATTCGTCTCCGCGCGGCCGGACATTGTCCGCACCGCGCCGGACACAGCCACCGCGCCACTCCCACACTGCCACGTGGCACCTCCGCCGCCAGCCGCCGCCGCGGCCCGGCGAGCCCGCAGCGGGCCCGCCCGGCCCATCGCCGCCCGCGCCTCCACCGCGCCCCTTCTCCTTCCTCCCGCACCGCTCGCCGCCTCCCCGCCGCCGCCGCAGCTCGCCCGCGCTGCCTCGTCTCCTTGCCCGCGCCGCCCGCCGGCCTTGCGCCACCGCCGCCATCGCCCGGCGCCTCTCCGCCGCCATGCGCCATCACCGCCCCGGGCCCGCGCCCCTCGCCGCACTTCGACGTCCGCGCCCGGCCGCGCCTCCCCGGCCTCCCTCTCTGGCGGGTGCCTCGTCGCCGGATCCCCTCTCCGGCAAGAACTCCGGCGAGATCCGCCTCCGCTCCGGCGAGATTCCGGTCGGATCCGGATCGGGACCAGATCCACCGGTCCCCGATCCAAACGCCCTCGCCCGTCCCCGCACCGCTCCGTCCCCGCACCGCCTCGTCCCGCGTTGACTTTTTTCGCGGGGAAAATTTCTTCTTAGTCCTGAGATTCCCAGATCCATATGCACATGTTCATCGCATCGTAACTTTGCATCCATAGCTCCGATTCATGCATATAGCATATCAAAATGTTCATCTCAGAGTGTACATCATTTCATTTCATTGCATCATTTTCATTTGTGTTCATCTTGATACCCGAAATGCTGTTAGAAGAGGGCTACTTGAGATAATTGTCAGATCTGCTGCTCCATTTAGCTTTTTGTTATTTTTGCCATGATTAATGTGTGCATGATATGCCCTGATGCTCTACATATGTTTTGTTAAGGGTTTTGTCATCTTTCCAGAGGTGCAACCCATGTATTTTTGTGATGTGTGTGGTGACTAGCACAAGCTTGCCAAGTGGTGCACTTGTTAATTCTGATTTCAGGGACTTAGCATTTCCACTAAGTCCTTGAGCTGTTTATCTCATGATGCCATATGTTCATGTTGTTTCCTAGTGATCCGTTCCTCTTTTGAGGATGATCAGTAAGGATATTTTGTTAATATTGTAGTGCTCTATCCATCCATGCCTTTGTTTGCAATTATGGAGCACCCTAGCTTGAGTCAATCGAGCTCTACTTTTGCTACTTTGTGAAACTGGGCAGATTGTCAACTTGTTTGCAATTTTGCCGATGTTGTTGTAGTTGATCCGTGCATGCTATGTTATTGTTCTTGCCATGTCTAGCTTGCATTTTGTGTGTTCTTAATGGTTGTATGCTTAGCTTATCATGTCTTGCTCTGTTTTGAGTGCATTGAGCTCGTAAACATGCCTACTTGAGTTATATTTCAGCATGTGCCAGTTTTCACTAAGTCTGTGATCTGATTATGTTTTTGCTATGTTCACATGCTTGCAATTGTATTTTCTGATCCCTTTTGGTTCAAGGTCACTAAGGGACTTTTGTTAAGCTCTTTGAGTAGCTTCATGCCATGCTTTACTTTGTCATGTTCAGGTCCTGTAGCATGTAGTTTTGTTGCTCCGAAGAGTGCTACCTGATCTGAAATTCCAGACAAGTGTTAATTTCACTAAGTCTGAGATCTGTTTGCCATATGCATTTTTGCCATGCTTGTTTGAACCTGTTAATGGATGAATTGGCCGTAGCTCAGTGCTAGTCTTTTGTTAAGCTTCTTGAGTGGATCCCTTCCATGTATTTTGTTGTCATGTTTGGGTGCTGTAGCATGTTCATCTCATTGCATTTAGATGCCTACTTGTTGTAAATCGCAGACCGGTGTCATATTTGAATCGCTTGCCATTTCCAAACCGTAACTCCGATTCCGGTGTTCTTTATATCGTTTTCAAGCGATTTCATCTCATCTTTCCAGGGGCACACTTGGAATTTCCAAGTTGAGGCCAGGTTCATGCATTCCTTATCCAATCATGCATATGCATCGCATACCGCATACCGCATATCATATCATGTTCATGTGTTGGTTGTTTACTATGTTGTATGCTTCTTTTCCGGTGTTTGCTTCTTCGGGTTGGTTCCATTAACGTTGCGTTGTGAGGACCCGTTCGTCTATGTCCGTTTGTCTTCTTCATGGACTCGTTCTTCTTCCTTGCGGGATTTCAGGCAAGATGACCATACCCTCGAAATCACTACTATCTTTGCTTTGCTAGATGCTCGCTCTTTTGCTATGCCTATGCTGCGATACCTACCACTTGCTTATCATGCCTCCTATATTGTTGAACCAAGCCTCTAACCCACCTTGTCCTAGCAAACCGTTGTTTGGCTATGTTACCGCTTTGCTCAGCCCCTCTTATAGCATTGTTAGTTGCAGGTGAAGATTGAAGTTTGTTCCTTGTTGGAACATGGAGGTGTTGTTCCTTGTTGGAACATGTTTACTTGTTGGGATATCACTATATATCTTAGTTAATTAATGCATCTATATACTTGGTAAAGGGTGGAAGGCTCGGCCTTATGCCTGGTGTTTTGTTCCACTCTTGCCGCCCTAGTTTCCGTCATATTGGTGTTATGTTCCCGGATTTTGCGTTCCTTACGCGATTGGGCTATAATGGGAACCTCTTGACAGTTCGCCTTAAGTAAAGCTCTTCCAGCAATGCCCAACATTGGTTTTACCATTCGCCACGTAGCCTCTTTTTCCCTTGGGTTTCGTGGACTCAAGGGTCATCATTATTTTAACCCCCCCCCCCCGGGCCAGTGCTCCTCTGAGTGTTGGTCCACCTGTCAGCTGCCGGTGACCACCAGGGGCAACTCTGGGCTGGCCTACCCGTACCTAGGACAATCTGAGTGTGCCCTGAGAAAGAGATATGTGCAGCTCCTATCGGGATTTGTCGGCACATTCGGGCGGTGTTGCTGGTTTAGTTTTACCCTGTCGAAATGTCTTGTTGTACCGGGATACCGAGTCTGATCGGAATGTCTCGGGAGGAGGTCTATTCCTTCGTTGACCATAAGAGCTTTTCATGGGCTAAGTTGGGACACCCCTGCAGGGTTTTGAACTTTTGAGAGCCGTGCCCGCGGTTATGGGCAGATGGGAATTTGTTAATGTCCGGTTGTAGATAACTTGAACCTTAACTTAATTAAAATGAATCAATCACGTATGTAACCGTGATGGTCTCTTCTCAGCGGAGTCCGGGAAGTGAACACGGTGTTGGAGTTATGTTTGACGTAGGTTGTTATAGGATCACTTCTTGATCATACTTTTATCGACCGTGCTTTGCCTTCTCTTCTCGCTCTCATTTGCGTATGTTAGCCACCATATATGCTAGTCGCTTGCTGCAGCTCCACCTCATACCTTTTACCTTACCCATAAGCTTAAATAGTCTTGATCGCGAGGGTGCGAGATTGCTGAGTCCCTGTGGCTCACAGATACTTCCAAAACCAGCTTGCAGGTGCCGATGAGTCCGTGCAGATGACGCAACCAAGCTCAGGAGGAGCTCGATGAAGATCTTGTCCTTTGTGTTGTTTCGTTCTAGTTGATCAGTAGTGGAGCCCAGTTGGGGTCGATCGGGGGCCTTTGTCGCATTTGGGGTTCTTCTTTTATTTTGGTTCCGTAGTCGGACCTTGTTTGTATCTGGATGATGTAATGCGTTATTCATGTAATTGTGTGAAGTGGCGATTGTAAGCCAACTATGTATCTCTTTCCCTTATTATATTACATGGGTTGTGTGAAGATTACCTCACTTGCGACATATGCCTTCAATGCGATTATGCCTCTAAGTCGTGCCTCGACACGTGGGAGATATAGTCGCATCGAGGGTGTTACAAACAGCTCTGCTGGAGCTCTAGATTGGATCCGCCAAGGTTCCGCCTCATGGCGGCAGAGTCTCGTCCTGAAAAGTTCCTTCTTATTTTTTTCTCATTGAAAGACCACATATAGGAGAAGATGGGCGTCGGAGAGCCACCAGGGGGCCCACGAGGTAGGGGGCGCGCCCTAGGGGGGGCGCCCCCCACCCTTGTGACCAGGGTGTGGGCCCCTGGCCTTCATCTTTGGCGCGGATTTTTCTTTATTTCTTTTAAGACGTTCCGTGGAGTTTCAAGACTTTTGGAGTTGCGCAGAATAGGTCTCTAATATTTTCTCCTTTTCCAGACCAGAATTCCAGTTGCCGGCATTCTCCCTCCTTATGTAAACCTTGTAAAATAAGAGAGAATAGCCATAAGTATTGTGGCATAAAGTGAAATAATAGTCCATAATGCGATAAATATCGATATAAAAGCATGATGCAAAATGGACGTATCAACTCCCCCAAGCTTAGACCTCGCGTGTCCTCAAGCGAAAAGCCGATAACAATAAATATGTCCTCATGTTTAGAGGTAGAGGCGTCGATAAAAATAAAATACGGACATGAAGGCATCATGATTATTCTCATAACAGCAACATATATAGATTTTGTCCTATGATTGCTTATGTTCAAGTGATGATCTATTCACAATGCAAAAGTATAAATCATAAACCTTATTGGGCTCCGACAAACTATAATCTCAGTCATTGAAGCAATTGCAATTTATCATAACATCGGAAAGAGTCTATGTCAGAGCTAAAAAGCAAGTCCACATACTCAACTATCATTTAGTCCTCCATAATTGCTAACACTCACGCGATACTTGTGGTTACGGAGTTTTAATCGGACACAGAGAAAGATAGGGGCTTATAGTTTTGCCCCACAACCTTTTACCTCAAGGGTAATGTCAACAATAATGGTTCATGCTCCCCTACATCCAATTAGATATATATATCATGTTCTTTCCAACATGCTGAGCTTGCCAAAGGATAAAATGAAAAAGAAAAGGTGAAGATCACCATGACTCTTGCATAAGGTAGAAGATAATAATAAAGGATAGGCCCTTCGCAGAGGGAAGCAGAGGTTGCCATGCACTTTTATGGTTGGATATATAAAATCTCAATGCGAAAGAACGTCACTCTATATGGCCCCTTGTGATATGAACCTTTATTATGCAGTCCGTCGCTTTTATTACTTCCACATCACAAGATTGTATAAAGCTTATTTCTCCCACACCAATCAATCATACATATTTAGAGCAATTTTTATTGCTTTGCACCGATGACAACTTACTTGAAGGATCTTACTCAATCCATAGGTAGATATGGTGGACTCTCATGGCAAAACTGGTTTAGGGATTTTGGAAGCACAAGTAGTATTTCTACTTAGTGCTGAGAATTTGGCTAGCATGAGGGGGAAAGGCAAGCTCAACAAGTTAGAGGATCCATGACAACATACTTTATCTCAGATATAAGAAAGGCATGACTCATCACGTCGTCTTCCTTGTCCAACATCAACTCTTTAGCATGTCATATTTTAATGAGTGCTCCCAATCATAAAAGATGTCAATGATAATATATCTATATGTGAAACCTCTCTTTCCTTATTACTTCCTATTAATTGCAACAATGACCAAAGCTATGTCTGCCAACTCCCAACAACTTTTAATCATCATACTCTTTCTATGTGAAGTCATTACTCTCAATAAGATCAATATGAACTTTTTGTTTCTTTCTATTCTTTTTCTCTTTTCTTTTATTCACCCAAGATCATGGCAAAATAATCAAGCCCTTGACTCAACACTAATCTTTATTATATATAACTCACAGACTCGATTACATAGAGAGATCATAAAGCAAAACTCAAAACTAGATCATGCCATAAACTTTATTCTACTAGATCAAGATACTACTAATAGGATTGAACTAAGAAAAACGGTAAAGATAGGAGTTGCGATTGTGATACGATACCGGGGCACCTCCCCCAAGCTTGGCAGTTGCCAAGGGGAGTGCCCATACCCATGTGATTATATCTCCTTGGTTGGTGAAGAAGGTGGTGGTGACGTTGGCTTAGTTGATGGCTTAGGCTTCTCCCTTAATTTGCGCTTGAGGACGGCATTTTGATCCCTCAGATCATCAATCTCCCACTCCAGGGTTAATATCTTTTTGCATAGATCCTGCTTATTTTCCTGCAAGAGACAAAAAGGGATAAACTCGAACTTGGGTTTCTTTACCCTATCAGGGAGACTTGACTTTTTGAACTCCACGTGCATGTCCCCAGGTTGAGGTAATGGTGCTTCATCTTCATCTAAGCTCGTCTCCTCCTTCTCCTTGGGTTCATAGTCCTCTTCTTCCTCCGTGGTCCATCCATTATGTTCCACATCTCCATAGACCTTTGGATTTGCTAAGTAATCATCCACATAGCTTTCTCCTTCCGAATCCTGGGAAGACATGTTGATTTAATCTGCAATGGGACAGCTCAAAACAAAGACACGATATTTTTGAGTGATACAGGAGCCAAAACCTTTGGGAGAATATATAATGAATTTTTACCGACCAAAATATGTATCATGAAAGAAAACGGAGTCCGGAAGGCACACGAGGTGCTCACGAGGTAGGGGGCGCGCCCAGGGGGGGTAGGGCGCACCCACCACCCTCGTGGGGCCCTCGTGTCCTTCCCCGACTGCTACTTATTTTTCTATTTTTCTAAATATTCCAAAATGGAGAAATATTGCCTTAAAAATTGTTTTGGAGTCAGTTTACTTACCGTACCACATACCTATTCCTTTTCGGAGTCTGAAATGGTCTCGAAAGTGTCCCTTATGTATTCCTCCGGGGTTACGGTTTCAATAATATTGGTTTCAACATTTATGGGATTACCTGAAATATAATGTTTAATTCTTTGACCGTTTACCACCTTCGGATTTGTGCCTTCGAAGTTGTTGATTTTTATGGCACCGGAACGATAGACCTCTTCGATAACATAGGGGCCTTCCCATTTAGAGAGAAGTTTTCCTGCAAAAAATCTTAAATGAGAGTTGTATAGCAATACATAATCACCTACATTAAACTCACGCTTTTGTATCCTTTTGTCATGCCATCTTTTAACTTTTTTTAAACAACTTGGCATTTTCATAAGCTTGGGTTCTCCATTCATCAAGTGAGCTGATATCAAATAACCTCTTCTCACCGGCAAGTTTAAAATCATAGTTAAGCTCTTTTATAGCCCAATATGCCTTATGTTCTAGTTCGAGAGGTAAGTGACATGCTTTTCCATAAACCATTTTATACGGAGACATACCCATAGAATTTTTATATGCTGTTCTATAAGCCCATAATGCATCATCAAGTTTCTTAGACCAATTCTTTCTAGACCTATTAACAGTCTTTTGCAAAATTAATTTGAGCTCTCTATTGCTCAACTCTACTTGACCACTAGACTGAGGGTGATAAGGAGATGAAATTCTATGATTAACATCATATTTAGCAAGCATTTTATGAAAGGCACCATGAATAAAGTGTGAACCACCATCAGTCATTAAATATCTAGGGACTCCAAACCTCAGAAAATAACTTCCTTAAGCATTTTAATAGAAGTGTTATGACCAGCACTACTAGTTGGAATAGCTTCTACCCACTTAGTAACATAATCAACGGCAACTAGAATATGTGTGTATCCATTAGAGGCAGGAAAAGGTCCCCTATAATCAAAGCCCCAAACATCAAATGGTTCAATTACAAGAGAATAATTCATAGGCATTTCTTGACGTCTACTAATATTACCAATTCTTTGACATTCATCACAAGACAAGACAAACTTACGGGCATCCTTGAAGAGAGTAGGCCAGTAAAAACCGGATTGCAATACCTTGTGTGCAGTTCTATCTCCACCAAGGTGTCCTCCATAGGCTTCGGAGTGACACTTGCGTAGGATCTGTTCATGTTCATGCTCAGGTACACAACGTCTAATAACACCATCTACTCCTTTTTTATAAAGATGTGGGTCATCCCAAAAGTAATGCCTTAAATCATAGAAGAACTTTTTCTTTTGCTGGTATGTGAAACTAGGTGGTATAAATTTAGCAACAATATAATTAGCATAATCAGCATACCATGGAGCAGTTCAAGAAGCATTTATGACATTAAACTGTTCATCAAAAAAGCTATCATCAATAGGTAGTGGGTCATCAAGAACATTTTCTAACCTAGACAAGTTGTCTGCAACGGGGTTCTCAGCTCCCTTTCTATCAACAATATGCAAATCAAATTCTTGTAGCAAGAGAACCCATCTAATAAGTCTAGGTTTAGCATCTTTCTTTTCCATAAGATATTTAATAGCAGCATGATCTGTTTGAATAGTTACTTTAGAATCAACAATATAAGATCTGAACTTATCACAAGCAAATCAACTGCTAAAAGCTCTTTTTCAGTAGTAGCATAATTTCTTTGAGCATTGTCTAGAGTCTTACTAGCATAATGAATAACATTTAATTTCTTATCAACTCTTTGCCCTAGAACAGCACCTACAGCATAATCACTAGCATCACACATAATTTCAAAGGGTAAATTCCAATCAGGTGGCTGAACAATAGGTGCAGAGACTAATGCTTTCTTAAGTATCTCAAATGCTTCTACACAATCATCATCAAAGACAAATGGTATATCTTTTTGCAATAAATTAGTCAGAGGCCGAGAAATTTTTTAGAAGTCCTTAATGAACCTCCTATAAAATCCAGCGTGACCAAGGAAACTTCTTATACCTTTGATGTCCTTGGGACATGGCACCTTTTCAATAGCATCAACCTTGGCTTTATCAACTTCAATACCTCTTTCAGAAACTTTATGCCCCAAGACAATACCTTCATTAACCATTAAGTGGCACTTTTCCCAATTCCAGACAAGATTAGTTTCTTCACATCTCTGCAAAACTCGATCAAGATTGCTCAAGCAATCATCAAAAGAGGAACCATAGACGGAAAATTCGTCCATGAAAACCTCACAAATCTTTTCACAAAAGTCAGAGAATATAGCCATCATGCATCTTTGAAAGGTAGCAGGTGCATTACATAAACCAAAGGGCATACTTCTATAAGCAAAAGTACCAAAAGGGCATGTAAAAGTAGTCTTTGATTGATCTCTAGCCGACACAGGTATTTGAGAGAAACCAGAATAACCATCTAGAAAGCAATAGTGTGTATGTTTGCATAATCTTTCTAGCATTTGATCAATAAAAGGTAAGGGGTAATGATCTTTCTTAGTAGCTTTATTTAATTTGCGGAAATCAATTACCGTCCTATAACCTGTGATAATTCTTTGTGGAATCAATTCATCTTTATCATTAGGAACAACAGTAATACCTCCCTTCTTAGGGACACAATGGACAGGACTTACCCACTCACTATCAGCAACGGGATAGATTATACCTGCCTCCAGAAGCTTTAATATTCCTTTTCTTACCACTTCTTTCATCTTAGGATTCAGACGTCGTTGAGGATCACGAACTGGTTTGGCATCTGCTTCCAAATTTATTTTATGTTGACATAGAGTGGGACTAATGCCCTTAAGATCATCAAGAGTATATCCAATAGCAGCACGGTGCTTCTTCAGAGTTTTCAATAATCTTTCTTCTTCATGCTCTGAAAGGTTAGCACTAATAATAACAGGATATATCTTCTTTTCATCAAAATAAGCATATTTAAGATTATTAGGCAAAGGTTTAAGCTCAAACACAGGATCACCCTTGGGTGGAGGAGGATCCCCTAAGATTTCAACAGGCAAGTTGTGATGCGGAATAGGTTCCTGTTTAAAGAATACTTCATCTATTTCCCTTCTTTCATTCATGGACATATCATTTTCATGGTCTAGCAAATAGTGTTCTAAAGGATCACTAGGAGGTACGGCAATAGAAGCAAGACCAATAATTTCATCCTTACTAGGTAATTCTTCCTCATGATGTTATTTACTAAATTTAGAGAAATTAAACTCATGAACCATATCATCCAAGCCAATAGTAACAACATTCTTAGTGCAATCTATGGTAGCATTGACAGTATTTAAGAAGGGTCTACCAAATATAATGGGACAAAAGCTATCTTGCGGAGAAGTAAGAACAAGAAAATTAGCAGGATACTTAGTTTTCCCACACAAGACTTCAACATCTCTAACAATTCCAATTGGTGAAATAGTATCTCTATTGGCAAGTTTAATAGTAACATCAATATCTTCTAACTCAACAGGTGCAATTTCATTCTTAATTTCTTTGTATAAGTCATGAGGTATAACACTAGCACTAGCACCCATATCACATAAGCCATGATAATAATGATCTCCTATTTTAACAGAAATAACAGGCACGCCTACCACGGGTCTATGTTTATCTTTAGCACAAGGTTTAGCAATTCTAGCAGTTTCACCTTCGAACTAAATAACATGCCCATCAATATTATCAGACAAGAGATCTTTAACAATAGCAATATTAGGTTCTACTTTAACTTGCTCAGGAGGTGTATAAGTTCTAATATTGCTTTTACGAACAACAGTTGAAGCTTTAGCATGATCCTTTATTCTAATAGGGAAAGGTGGTTTCTCAATATAAGAAGTAGGAACAATAGGATCATTATAAGTGACAATCTTTTCTTCAACTTTAATAGGTGCAGCTACTTTTACTTCTATGGGAGGATGATATTTAAACCACTTCTCCTTAGGGAGATCAACATAAGTAGCAAAAGATTCACAGAAAGAAGCTACTATCTCAGAGTCAAGTCCATATTTAGTGCTAAACTTACGGAAAATATCGGTGTCCATAAAAGATTTAACACAATCAAACTTAGGTGTCATACCTGACTCCTTACCTTCGTCGAGGTCCCAATCTTCAGAGTTGCGTTTAATTCTATCCAATAAATTCCATCTGAATTCAATAGTCTTCATCATAAAAGAGCCAGCACAAGAAGTATCGAGCATGGTGCGATTGTTATCAGAAAGCCAAGCATAAAAACTTTGCATAATTATTTCTCTCGAGAGCTCATGATTGGGGCATGAATATAACATTGATTTAAACCTCCCCCAAGCTTGAGCGATGCTTTCTCCTTCGCGAGGCCAGAAATCCTATATACTTAAGAAGTTCACCCTTACTACTTGATTTATCTCAACATGCAGCATAGACACCTCAGCATCCATTCACATCAAGCCACGTCACACCTCATGCAGTCCATCCTCTTTTTTTTGAGGGAATGCAGTCCATCTCCTAACATAACTAGCAAAATTATAATGTAATGTCTGCCGCTTGATTCCTGCCGTCCTAGCCATGCCCAATAAAACGGCAATCAATAGGTGCATGCACTGGTTCTGCGGAATATAGAATCATCTAGCTAGCTATTAATACGGGAGGATAATTTCTTCGCCAAAAATAACACGGGAGGATAATTAACGTGGGCTCTACCTAGCTATTACTACCATGGGAGGAGAACCAGCAAGATTACGATGAGGATTAGGGCATGTACAATGGTTGATAAGATAGTCTTATCTTAAGTTTTGCATGTAATTTAGAGATAACAAAAAAAAGAGTCTACAATGGGTCATCTCTTAGTCTTATCTTCAATAACTAGCAATTCCTAAAAACGTGGTAAGACATATTGTGCTAAGAGATCATCTCTTGTCTTCTCTTAAATAAGAGAAGACAAGCCTTTTCTTATGAGTTCTCTCTCCTCCACCTCATCATTGATCCTACATGGCATTACTAAGATAGCACCATTGTACATGCCCTTATACCTGGGCCATTATAGGCACCTAAAATTCCAAGCCGGAGTATTAAAAAAAACAATTTTTTTTCTTTCTTCAGGCGTACTCTTCTGACCTTTCCTCTTGGCGTATTAATCTGATCACAGAAGTCTCGAAGGGTCCTTCGTCTTCCCGAAACAATAAATCTTCACCGATTCCCTAGCAAAACCCCCAATGATTTTTCTCCTCTTCTCTCTATACCCACCTCTCTATTTCCATACCGCGCCATGGCAGACCAAGTCGAGGTGCTGCTGGCTCGGAGCCACGTCCTACCCTCTATCTCTACCTTTGTCGGAGCCGTGTGATCCCTGCCGTTGTGGCTTATTTTGAGCCAAGACCTTCGCCAACGCGTCGACCAGATGAGCTGAACATGCCACCGCCGCTATACTCCTTCAACATCACTTGCACCGGAGGTGGTTGTTTTCCTTCCACTTAATCTTCTCAGATATGAACATAATTTTTGAGTTAGATTATTTTGACGCTTGATTTGTGTGTAGTAGGGAATTTTCCTTTGTACAAAGATCTGTTCCATCTCCAACAATCTCCTCCACGGTAACAAGACCAGTCAGTCTCTCTCCCTCAAACTTCTGTCTTACTCGACTACTGTCGACAAACATGCATCAAATACGATCTATTATTGATGTTTCTCCGATCTGTTTTTTATTGCAAGCGCCAGATGGTGTGGTTATTTCTTCTTCCCTTTTTGACGTTTAGTGTTCTGGAAAGAATAAACAAATAGAGCTATCATATACTGTGCCGAACTGCAATCCAACATCTCTCTCCCCTCTCGCACATGTTAGTTTAGTATGAATTTTGTACTTTTTTATTACTCTCGTATAATTGTTTTGTAGAATCACAACATATGGCATATTCGAGTTCATTTTCAGGTCATTTGTTCCCTGAGAGTACAATTCCATTGTGAATTTTATGTGCTCATTCTTTTACCTGAGTGATACAATTTTATGGTACACAATTTTATTCTTGCCCTACAGCATGTAGGGTTCTACCGGTATTGTCTCTGAAATTCAAGATAACTATATGATGCCTATAGCCCTACTACATGCTTGCTAACAAATATATGGTTGAAATACAACACCTTTTATATATAGCGGAATAACCATACTTTCAGATATATGATTGTATAGCTCATAATGAAATAATGTGCTTCATGGCTATGGAGATACTCTACAATATTTTTTTTCCAGTTGAGAATATAGCTCTGATGTATGCTCTCCCTGGGATGTACAATTCCGATGACAAACAAGGGCACTGAAGTGTTTTTGTTGGTGATGCATTCATCTAATTACGCAAATATGGAGATACTATACAATATGTTCTTACTTTTCATACAGTTTAAACGTTCAAATAGGTATATTTATATTTATTTTCATAAGTTTCACTATTTATCATTCCATAAATCCTCCTATACACTACTACAAATTCCCGCAGCAACGCGCGGGGTATTATCTAGTTATATATATAATTGCGATCACGATGAACAAGATGCATAGGGTAATACTTTTGATGATCCAGCTTCAATCTTTTATAGTCCCATGATCTCATATCATCACATAGCCTATACCATATCAATGCGACTCCCTTCAAAGATAAAGGGAAGACCTTCTTCTTAGCCACATCATCGGGTATACCTGCAAGCTTAAATAATCAAAAACTTCATCCACATATATTAAGTGCTCATCAGGATGCTTTGTTCCATCTCCTGTAAAAGGATTAGCTAGCAGTTTTTCTATCATACCCGAAGGATACTCATAAGGAATTTCATTTTCAATAGGTTCAGTAGGTTGAGGAGCAACTCTTTGCTCTACTGGATGGGGTGAAGATACCCCGAACAAGCCCCTCAGAGAATTACTTTCCATAGTAACAAGTGACAATAAATTTCAGCACACTATATAAATTTTTCTTACCAAAATCCACCTACCAAAGGCGCTACACTCCCCGGCAACGGCGCCAGAAAAGAGTCTTGATGACCCACAAGTATAGGGGATCTATCATAGTCCTTTCGATAAGTAAGAGTGTCGAACCCAATGAGGAGCAGAAGGAAATGATAAGCGGTTTTCAGCAAGGTATTCTCTGCAAGTACTGAAATAAGTGGGAACTGATAGTTTTGTGATAGGATAAATTGTAACGAGCAACAAGTAACAAAAGTAAATAAAGTGCAGCAAGGTGGCCCAATCCTTTTGTAGCAAAGTACAAGCCGGAACAAACTCTTATAATAGGAAAAGTGCTCCCGAGGACACATGGGAATATCGTCAAGCTAGTTTTCATCACGTTCATATGATTCGCGTTCGATACTTTGATAATTTGATATGTGGGTGGACCGGTGCTTGGGTGCTGTTCTTACTTGAACAAGCATCCCACTTATGATTAACCTCTATTGCAAGCATCCGCAACTACAACAAAAGTATTAAGGTAAACCTAACCATAGCATGAAACATATGGATCCAAATCAGCCCCTTACGAAGCAATGCATAAACTAGGGTTTAAGCTTTTGTCACTCTAGCAACCCATCATCTACTTATTACTTCCCAATGCCTTCCTCTAGGCCTAAATAATGGTGAAGTGTTATGTAGTCGATGTTCACATAACACCACTAGAGGCTAGACAACATACATCTTATCAAAATATCAAACGAATACCAAATTCACATGACTACTCATAGCAAGACTTCTCCCTTGTCTTCAGGAACGAACGTAATTACTCACAAAGCATATTCATGTTCATAATCAGAGGGGTAATAATATGCATATAGGATCTGAACATATGATCTTCCACCAAATAAACCAATTAGCATCAACTACAAGGAGTAATCAACACTACTAGCAACCTATTAGCAGCAATCCCGGACTTTGAGACAAGAATTGGATGCAAGAGATGAACTAGGGTTTGGAGATGAGATGTTGCTGGTGAAGATGTTGATGGAGATTGCCCTCTCCTGATGAGAGGAGCGTTGGTGATGATTTCCCCCTCCCGGAGGGAAGTTTCCCCGGCAGAACAGCTCTACCGGAGCTCTAGATTGGATCCGCCAAGGTTCCGCCTCGTGGCGGCGGAGTCTCGTCCCGAAAAGTTCCTTCTTATTTTTTTCTCATCGAAAGACCTCATATAGGAGAAGATGGGCGTCGGAGAGCCACCAGGGGGCCCACGAGGTAGGGGGCGCGCCCTAGGGGGGCGCCCCCCACCCTCGTGAGCAGGGTGTGGGCCCCCTGGCCTTCACCTTTGGCATGGATTTTTCCTTATTTCTTTTAAGACGTTCCGTGGAGTTTCAGGACTTTTGGAGTTGCGCAGAATAGGTCTCTAATATTTGCTCCTTTTCCAGATCAGAATTCCAGCTGCCGGCATTCTCCCTCCTTATGTAAACCTTGTAAAATAAGAGAGAATAGCCATAAGTATTGTGACATAAAGTGAAATAACAGTCCATAACGCGATAAATATCGATATAAAAGCATGATGCAAAATGGACGTATCAAGGAGCTCGTCCAGATCCAGCAAGGAATGGTAGAGGCAGGCGCCGGCGAGGGTTGCCTGAGGCATGGCGACGTCAGGCGGTCTTGCGGAAGAGGGAACGGGGTGAGAGGGAGCGCGAGGGGAAAACGAGAAGAGGAGAGGGAGCGGGATCGGCCTGGGAGGTCCTTCGGCGGAGCTTGACGGCGACGAGATCTTTGGTGGCCGCCGATGACTGACGGGGTGCGGCGCAGACGCGAGGTGGCGCTCGGGCGGAGGCCGTTGCCTCGATCCAGATTGGATCGAGCGTTGTGGGAGGATCAGCGGCGCGCTTCGGGCGGAGATGGGCTTCCAGGGCCCCGATCTGGGTCCTGGCGGACCGCGCGGCGGCGCAGGGGTGTGGGAAGGCGCTGGCGACAGGTGGCGTGGCGCGATAGGCCAAGGGTGGCGGCGCTGGTGGTGGCTGGAAGCGGCTGGCGAACGGCGGCGTGCCAAGTGGCGGCGGGAAGCGGGCAGGCGCGGAAATTGAGGAGGGTAGGTGGATGGAGGTAGGTGGAGTCTAGTGGATGCCAAATTTGGAAGGAGGGTGTCCATATATAGCAAAATGGCTAGGGTTTGGGTCTAGGGGTTGTTTCTGGACCCTCCGATCTCGATCGAACGGCACTGGACGCGAGGAGGGGTAGGTTGGGCCTTGTGGGCTATGAAGAGGAGGTTGGGCTGAGATGAGAGGGAAGGAGTGCAGCCCGGCAACTGTTTCCGGAGACTGAAAATGTCCGACATTTGACCGGCTATACTGCCGCTATAGTTAATCGTTGGGGCATCAAACGGACTCCGAATGCGATGAAACTTGGCAGGCGACCTACTAACAACATAACAACACCGCATGCCAACTTTCAACCCATTCTGAGAACATTTTCTGGCCACTTATAAAAATAATATTTCGGACATGCTGCGGGCGCGTGCAAGTGTGTCTGGGCTCAGAACGGATAACGGAAAGGACTGGGAGACCCAAACGGATGCAAGTTTTGAAAACATGATGATGCAATGTGGATGATGACATGGAAAGATGCAACACGCAAGCGAATGACATGGCAACAACAGCGAATAATGGAAGACACCTGGCGCAACGGTCTCGGGGCGTCACATGGAGGCAGGAGTAAAGTTGTGCAGTTGGAGGCCGTAATACTCCAGAAGCCCTTGGAGGAACGGATGAATTGGAAACCCAACACCTCTTAGCCGATAAGGGACGAAGCACACTCGTTCCCCCCTGGATGGATTGGGGAAATTTTCAGCCTGAACCCCGCCATTGAAGGAGGTCAATCCAGCTCGAACAGGGACTAGATCTGCGGGGGGAAGGAATCCCTGTGTTTGCAGCTTCACCAGCTGACTGTGGGATACGGAACACCTCTCCCATTCGCCTTTTTCGGGAACGTCAGGGCGGGATGAAGATCTGGGAGCGTCAGCCATATTGGAACAGACTATCCTAGCATGCTCAAAGGATTTCTCCGTGTGGTGCTGAATGGATCTGAGATCCAATCTCTTTAAATAGACACTCCTCCTTACATGGCCGTGGTGTTATGAGTAAAAACTCCCTGACCTCTCACCTTCGCTCGACATGTGGAAATTGAAGTTGTTGACACACATAAGCCAAGGGGTACGACATTAAATGGGAGGCCGAGTACATCACTTTGAAGTCATCGGAGGAAGAACCCGCCTTGCAATGCTGGAGACAATCTGCACGCCGGACACCTCATCATTGAAGTCTGGTTCGGGGGCTACTGAGAGAGTCCTGTACTAGGGGGTCCTCGGGCGTTCGGCCTGTTAGCCATGGGCCGGACTGTTGGGCTATGAAGATACGAAGACCGAAGACTCTACCCGTGTCCGGATGGGGCTCTCCTTGGCGTGGAAGGCAAGCTTGGTGACCAAATATGAAGATTTCCTTCTTCTGTAACCGATTTTGTGTAACCCTAGATCCCTCCGGTGCCTATATAAACTAAAGGGCTAAGTCCATAGAGAATAATCATAATCATAGTCATACAGGCTAGACTTCTAGGGTTTAGCCATTGCGATCTCGTGGTAGATTGATACGTCTCCAACGTATCTATAATTTTTTATTGTTCCATGCTATTATATTATCTGTTTTGGATGTTTATGGGCTTTATTATACACTTTTATATTATTTTGGGGACTAACCTATTAACCGGAGGCCCAGCCCAAATTGCTGTTTTCTTGCCTATTTCAGTGTTTCGAAGAAAAGGAATATCAAACGGAGTCCAAATGGAATGAAACCTTCGGGAGAGTTATTTTTGGAACGGAAGCAATCCAGGAGATTTGGAGTATACGTTAGGGAAGCTTCGAGGTGGCCACGAGGCAGCGAGACATAGTTGCATAATTATTCGACTACTCATTGATCTTCACTTATATCTTTCGGAGTAGTTTGTCATTTGCTCTAGTGCTTACTTATATCTTTTAGAGCACGGCGGTGGTTTTATTTTATAGAAATAATTGATCTCTCATGCTTCACTTATATTATTTTGAGAGTCCTTTAGAACAACATGGCATAATAAAAACTATCATAAAACGTGCATTGAATACTATGAGAAGTTTGATACTTGATGATTGTTTTGAGATATGAAGATTGTGATATTAGAGTTATGCTAGTTGAGTAGTTGTGAATTTGAGAAATACTTGTGTTGAAGTTTGTGATACCCGTAGCATGCACGTATGGTGAACCGTTATGTGATGAAGTCGGAGCATGATTTATTTATTGATTGTCTTCCTTATGAGTGGCGGTCGGGGACGAGTGACGGTATTTTCCTACAAATCTATCCCCCTAGGAGCATGCGCATAGTACTTTGTTTCGATAACTAATAGATTTTTGCAATAAGTATGTGAGTTCTTTATGACTAATATTGAGTCCATGGATTATATGCACTCTCACCCTTCCACCATTGCTAGCCTCTCTAGTACCGCGCAACTTTCGCCGGTACCATAAACCCACCATTTACCTTCCTCAAAACAGCCACCATACCTACCTATTATGGCATTTCCATAGCCATTCCGAGATATATTGCCATGCAACTTTCCACCGTTTCGTTTATTGTGACACGCTCCATCATTGTCATATTGCTTTGCATGATCATGTAGTTGACATCGTATTTGTGGCAAAGCCACCGTTCACAATTCTTTCATACATGTCACTCTTGATTCATCGCTCATCCCGGTACACTGCCGGAGGCATTCACATAGAGTCATATTTTGTTCTAAGTATCGAGTTGTAATTCTTCAATTGTAAGTAAATAAAAGTGTGATGATCATCATTATTAGAGCATTGTCCCAGTGAGGAAAGGATGATGGAGACTATGATTCCCCCACAAGTCGGGATGAGACTCTGGACGAAAAAAATAAAAAAATAAAAAAAGAGAGAAAAAAGAGGCCCTAAAAAAAGAGAAGGCCCAAAAAGACAAAAAAATGAGAGAGAAAGAGAGAAGGGGCAATGCTACTATCCTTTTACCACACTTGTGCTTCAAAGTAGCACCATGATCTTCATGATAAAGAGTCTCCTATGTTGTCACTTTCATATACTAGTGGGAATCTTTCATTATAGAACTTGGCTTGTATATTCCAATGATGGGCTTCCTCAAATTGCCCTAGGTCTTCGTGAGCAAGCAAGTTGGATGCACACTCACTTAGTTTCTTTTGTTGAGCTTTCATACACTTATAGCTCTAGTGCCTCCGTTGCATGGAAATCCCTACTCATTCACATTGATATCTATTGATGGGCATATCCATAGCCTGTTGATACGCCTAGTTGATGTGAGACTATCTTCTCCTTTTTTTTTCTCCACAACCACCATTCTATTCCACCATAGTGCTATATCCATGGCTCACGCTCATATATTGCGTGAAGATTGAAAAGGTTTCATAACATCAAAAGTATGAAACAATTGCTTGGCTTCTCATTGGGGTTGTGCATGATCTAAATATTTTGTGTGATGAAGATAGAGCATAGCCAGACTATATGATTTTGTAGGGATAGCTTTCTTTGGCCATGTTATTTTGAGAAGACATGATTACTTTGTTAGTATGCTTGAAGTATTATTATTTTTATGTCAATATTAAACTTTTGTCTTGAATCTTATGGATCTAAATATTCTTGCCACAATAGAGAAGATTACATTGATAAATATGTTAGGTAGCATTCCACATCAAAAATTTTGTTTTTATCATTTACCTACTCAAGGACGAGTAGGAATTATGCTTGGGGATGCTGATACGTCTCCAACGTATCTATAATTTTTGATTGTTCCATGCTATTATATTATCTGTTTTGGATGTTTATGGGCTTTATTATACACTTTTATATTATTTTTGGGACTAACCTATTAACCGGAGGCCCAGCCCAAATTGTTGTTTTCTTGCCTATTTCAGTGTTTTGAAAAAAGGAATATCAAACAGAGTCCAAATGAAATGAAACCTTCGGGAGAGTTATTTTTGGAACGGAAGCAATCTAGGAGACTTGGAGTATACGTCAGGGAATTTTCGAGCTGGCCACGAGGCAGGGAGGCGCGCCCCCCACCCTCGTGGCTCCCCTGACCGACTTTTTTCGGGAGTTCAGCCGCCAGAAGCCTCCGTAGCCACCGAAAACCAATCTAGACCCGTTCCGGCACCCTGCCGGAGGGGGGGATCCCTCTCCGGTGGCCATCTTCATCATCTCGGCGCTCTCCATGACGAGGAGGGAGTAGTTCTCCCTCGGGGCTGAGGGTATGTACCAGTAGATATGTGTTTGATCTCTCTCTCTCGTGTTCTTGAGGTGATACGATCTTGATGTATCGCGAGCTTTGCTATTATAGTTGGATCTTATGATGTTTCTCCCCCTCTACTCTCTTGTGATGAATTGAGTTTTTCCTTTGAAGTTCTCTTATCGGATTGAGTCTTTAAGGATTTGTGATCCACTTGATGTATGTTTTGGTGACCAACTTGCGAGTTCTGTGACCTCGTGAACTTATGCATAGGGGTTGGCACACGTTTTCGTCTTGACTCTCCGGTAGAAACTTTGGGGCACTCTTTGAAGTTCTTTGTGTTGGTTGAATAGATGAATTTGAGATTGTGTGATGCATATCGTATAATCATACCCACGGATACTTGAGGTGACATTGGAGTATCTAGGTGGCATTAGGGTTTTGGTTGATTTGTGTCTTAAGGTGTTATTCTAGTACGAACTCTATGATAGATTGAGCGGAAAGAATAGCTTCATGTTATTTTACTATGGACTCTTGAATAGATCGATCAGAAAGGATAACTTTGAGGTGGTTTCGTACCCTACCATAATCTCTTCGTTTGTCCTCCGCTATTAGTGACTTTGGAGTGACTCTTTGTTGCATGTTGAGGGATAGTTATATGATCCAATTATGTTATTATTGTTTTGAGAATTTGCACTAGTGAAAGTATGAACCCTAGGCCTTGTTTCAACGTGTTGCAATACCGTTTGTGCTCACTTTTATCATTAGTTACCTTGCTGTTTTTATATTTTCAGATTACAAAAACCATTATCTACTATCCATATTGCACTTGTATCACCATCTGTTCGCCGAACTAGTGCACATATACAATTTACAATTGTATTGGGTGCGTTGGGGACACAAGAGACTCGTTGTTATTTGGTTGCAGGGTTGCTTGAGAGAGACCATCTTCATCCTACGCCTCCCACGGATTGATAAACCTTAGGTCATCCACTTGAGGGAAATTTGCTACTGTCCTACAAACCTCTGCACTTGGAGGCCCAACAACGCCTACAAAAAGAAGGTTATGTAGTAGACATCATAGATCAACTCTTGTAATACTCATATTCATCAAGATCAATCAAACAGGAAGTAGGGTATTATCTCCATAGAGAGGGCCCAAACCTGGGTAAACATCGTGTCCCTTGTCTCCTGTTACCATCGACCTTAGACGCATAATTTGGGACCCCCTACCCGAGATCTGCCGGTTTTGACTCCGACACTCAACGCTATATATTATTTCCCAATGATGTATGGCTATCCTATGATGTTTGAGTAGATCTGTTTTGTCCTATGGGTTAATTGATGATCGTGATTGGTTTCAGTTGCATGTTTTATTATTGGTGCTGTCCTATGGTGCTCTCCGTGCCGCGCAAGCGTGAGGGATCCCCGTTGTAGGGTTTGCAATATGTTCATGATTTGCTTATGGTGGGTGGCCTGAGTGACAGAAGCACAGACCCGAGTAATTGTGTATGGGAGTAAAGAGGACTTGATGCCTTATAATGCTATGGTTGGGTTTTACCTTAATGATCTTTAGTAGTTGCGGATGCTTGCTAGAGTTTCAATCATAAGTGCATATGATCCAAGAAGAGAAAGTATGTTAGCTTATGCCTCTCCCTCAAATAAAATTGCAATAATGATTACCGTTCTAGTTATCGATTGCCTAGGGACAAATAACTTTCTTATTGACAAAAGCTTTCCACTTTTATTACCTTGCAATTTATCCGTATTTTTATTCTCGCAAAGTACTCATAGTTTTATCCTTGCAAAATAGTTTCATACTTGTTTCCGGTAAAGCAAACGTCAAACGTGCATAGAGTTGTATCGGCGGTTGATAGAACTTGAGGGAATATTTGTTCTACCTTTAGCTCCTCATTGGGTTCGACACTCTTACTTATCGAAAGGGGCTACAATTGATCCCCTATACTTGTGGGTTATCAATTAGCGTTAGAAAGACCCAGAAATATCGAAAACCCTTCGAAAACCACACCAAAACCCTCTTATAAAAGTGACAAAATATCGAGCCATTAGGCAACTTTAGCCCGGACTCCAAGGCTACCTCAAACGCAACGCCTGGTCAAAGCGCTCCAGATCAACCACCCCAAGACCACCCAAGATTTTAGGGGTACACACCATCTTCTAGTTCACCAAGGAACACCCACCACTGGCGTTTTCACTATCATCAACATGTCAATTAAAATTCCTGGCCAACTTTTCCATCTTTGAGTGCCCATATGGATGCAGGATGACCACCGAGTAGTAGCAATGAGAACCGACTTTGTCAGATCGACCCAGCCAGCCCACGTTAGGTTTCTTCCCCTCTAGCCATGAATGTGAGCACCAAACTTGCCGATGAGAGGTTGCAATTCCACCTTCCGGGGGCGTTGAATGTGCAGGGGGGATCGAGGTATTTGCCGGGGAAAGCGGACATCTTAGCTGGGAAGATCGAGAGGGTGTCAGCTAGGTCAATGTGCTCGCAACGAATAGGAAATACTTCAATCTTGCTGATGGTCGTTCTTAGACTAATGGCATCGGCGAAAACATCAAGGATGTGGCGGATGGCTGATAACTTCTCCTTGTTTGGGTGGCAAACATTCCAGCATCATCTACGTACAGAGGAGTTCTTAGTCTAGCATTACGAGGCTAAACAAGCTTAAGAACCCCCATTTCTGTAGCCATGTTGTGTATCTGTTGCAGCAGCGGGTCAATGGTGAGGATGAAAAGCATGGGTGAAAGCGGGTCGACATGACGAAGCTCTCAAGCATGGTGGAATGGGGGCGGAATCTCGTTAAGCAAAACGCTAGAGGTCAAGGATAACAGGAACAAAGAAATCCAGTCGCGCATATTCTGGCCAAAACCCAGAGCTTGCAACACCTCAAACAGGTACGCCCAATCAACTGAGTCGAAGGCCTTAGATATATCGAGCTTTAAGAAGTGGTTGGGTTTTTCTTTGTGTGCAAAGTTTCGATAAGATTCTAGACATGGAAGATTATTGTATCTCCATTGGAGATTCTTCCTTTCATCGGTCTAAGCCAAGAAGCAATGCTAAGATGCAACTTTCGCCAGTCTATCTATCAATAAAGAAGCACAGCGTGTGAAGCGTTACGACCATTTCTTGTCAGCGAGAGATTCTTTGCAAGCCTGAGCTCTTCCATGTTTCCCTCAGCTTCAGTTCACCTCCCCAGGGAATTCTTCGTTTCTTGCACAGACCCAACGCAACCAAAGCATCTCAAGACGTACTGATCCCTACTACAAGAACACGTAAACAGAACGAGACAGTAATCACGTCCGCCTCTCGTCCTCGTACCGACCGACCCAACGGCAGCAGCAAGCAATCTGGCCTGCCGGGACCGATGGGCTGCTCCTCGTCGAAGAAGCTCGACGAGGAGGAGGCCGTGAAGGCGTGCCACGACCGCCGGAGCTTCGTCAAGAAGGCGATCGCGCAGCGGGACCTCCTGGCCTCCTCCCACGTCGCCTACCTCCAGTCGCTCCGCCGCGTCTCGCTCGCGCTCTTCTACTGCCTCGCCGAGGACGAGCACCTCTACTTCCTGCAGGACACGTCCGCGCAGTGCACCCACCGCCCGTGCTCGCCGGAGAAGAGGGCCGTCCTCCTCGTCGTCAACCGCCTGAGGCAAGGAGGGGCGCCCGTGCACCCGCTGGTAGGGCGGTGGGACGGCGAGGCTGGAGCTGCCGAGGCCGCCGTGGTTGACGGGTTCTTCGGCGTGGATCCCCGGCTCTTCCGCCCTCCGGCGAACGACGTGCCGGTTTCCTCGCCGTCGCACCTGCCGTCGGCGTGGGACGTGTTCTGGGTCGACCCCTTCTCTTCGCTGCCGACCGATCGCGTGGGCTATGTAAATCACGGCGTCCAAGAGGCGAATGCTGATCAAGAAGATGGTGAGATGCCGGAGCTGGAAGAAATAAGCGAGGATGGCAGCAATGGAGAAGGCGAATCAGAGGAGGAGGAGGCGCCTGGTCATGAGCAGGCAGAGGCAGCGCAGGTGGTAGTGGAGCCAAGGGAGCGAAAAGAAAAGAAGAAGGTGGCGGGTGTGAGCAACAAGCTGAGGGTGCGGGCGAGCGCCGAGGTCGAGCAGCAGAGCACCCCCGGCCGATTCACGGTGTTCGTCGACAGGCCGCCGGCGAGCGTGGCGGAGGCCATGAGGGACATCAAGGGCCATTTCTCGAAGGTCGCCGAAACCGCCGGCGAGGTCTCGGTGCTGCTGGAGGTCGTCCCCTACCAGAAGAAAGGTACAGTCATCAGTCATGCAAAACCTCTTCCCCTACCTCAAGCCTGAACTTCTGAATTATACCCTGTCATGTCAATTGCTTTTCTATTCTTCAGACTAGAACAATGTGAATTATTCAGAACATGCCATAGAGCTGTAGCATTGATCATTGCCGTCTTGTACATAGACAGTTCGACCACCTGCTCCGAGAGGGGACGTCGAGGGGGACGACGGCGGCGAGCAAGTCGGCGCCCGTGAACCTTCGCCGGAGCCATTCCAACTCTTCCAGAGCCACAAGGAGAGCCTCGACAGGCTCTACGCGTGGGAGAAGAAGCTCTACGAGGAAGTCAGGGTACGTTCGACCGATCACACGCGCTTCTCTTCGAATTCAACTCCAACTCTCGTAGAATGATCATAAGTTCAGAACCAGTTAGGATGAAGTTGTGATATGAAATGTATTTCCAGGCAGGGGAGCGCGTCCGGCTGTCGTACGAGAAGAAGGTGGCGCAGCTGAGGAGCCAGGACGCCAACGGCGCGGAGCCGTTCGCGATCGAGAGGACCAGGGCCGCCATCAGGGACCTCCGGACCAAGCTCAACATCTCCCTCGCCTCCGTCGACGCCGTGTCCCGGCGGATCGTCGCCGTCCGCGACGACGAGCTGCTGCCGCAGCTCGCCGAGCTCATCCGAGGGTACGTGTGTTTATTATGGCGTGCTCGATCGGTTCCCCGGACAATGGTGACGCCGCAAGTGTTTGATCGATGTTTCTCGTCGGCGTCGCTGTGCTGTTCAGGCTGGCAAGGATGTGGCGCGTGATCGGCGACGCGCACCGGGTGATGAAGCGCACGGCGGACGAGGCGAGCGCGCTCCTCTCCTCCTCGGCCGCCGGGGCGGAGGGAGGCATCAGGGGCCCGCCGCCGCCGCCGGGGCCGACGCGCGCGGCCACGGCGGCGGGCGCGCTGGCGACGGAGCTCCGCGGCTGGCGCGCGGCGCTGGAGGCCTGGGCCGAGTCGCAGCGCGGGTACGCGGCGGCGCTCTGGGGCTGGGCGCGGAGCTGCGTCAAGGACGGCGAGGACATGCCGCGGCTGATCGTGGCCTGGGCCCGCGCGGTCGAGGCCGTGGACGTGGACGCGGCGATCCGGGCCGTAGAGGGCGTCGCGGCCGAGGCGGCGGCTATCGCGACGGCCGCGCGGCGCCGCAACAGCAGCGCCGAGGAGGAGCCGCCGAACGAGGAGGAAGGGAAGCGGAGGGTCTGCGTCGGGCTGGCGGCGGCGCTGGGCGCCATCGCCGAGGCCGCCGGCCTGGCCTCCGCGGCGTACCGCGAGCTGGTGGCCGAGATGGATGACAGAGAACGCGAGGCAGAAATGGCGGGAAGGGACGACGAGCCGTCCATCCAAAACAACCCACCGTAACCTGTAAATGAAATGGCGGGAAGGGAAGTGCACCGTGTGTAATCTGTAAATGATGAAGCTTACCGCCGACTGACAGATCACAGTTAACTGACATGGTCTCACCATTACATGTACTCTGGGTAGAAAGTTCCATTACATAGCTATAGGCACGGCGAAGACGCAGAGTTATTACCGACTGACGCGACACGAGAGGACTCTGAAAAACTCAAGTCCATCAAGAGTTTTCATCAGCTCAAACACTTTGATGTACGTAGGTAGGTACGCGGGCAGGGAGGGACGTGCATGGCTTCACTTGGACATGGCGCCGTTGGAGCTGGAGTCCCAGCCCCAGACGTCGACGGCGTCGCTGCCGCCGCCGTGCTGCATCCTGCTGCTTTGCTCGAGGCTCTCCAGGCTGGCCATGCTCTGCATCGGCGAGCTCTGCACCTGCTCGGCCGGGGACAGGCTCCCGAAGCAGGCGTCGTCGGGGCCGCCGGGGAGGAAGTCCAGCCCGGCCAGCACGTCCGGGACGCGGCACGGGTTCAGCGCCGCCGGGGACAGACCCAGGTGGCCCAGCCCGCACGACATCGCGCCGCGCGCCACCATGTCCTCCGCCAGCTTCACCTTCACCCGCAGCGCCTCCACGTCCGACTTGAGGATCCGGTTGTCCGTGACCGCCGTCGTGAACTGCTGGTTCGCGTCCGTCAGCTGCTTGAAGATCGACGCGTTGTCACCCCGGAGCTGATCAACCTGCAGTCCAGTCACCCACAAGCCATAATGAACTCAACTGAACCTTGAAAATTACTCCTAGTCAGTACGCACGCCGTAGCCTATCTTACCTGCGTCTCCAGCTCAACCAAGTGAGCTTGCTTCCTCTTCCTCGACCGTCGGGCCGACTCTCGGTTCGACACCATCCTGTAGTAATTGGCAAACAAGGGTTTATGATTTGAGCAGTGAATGAAGAACACAAGGGGAAAAAAAAAGGCATAATGGTTCATGGTTGTTGATGTACCGTCTCATCCTTTTCACGTCTGTTGGGTTCGTGCCGTTGTCGCACAAGCCACCGTCGTCGAACATCGACTCGCTGTCGGAGTCCGAGCCGCTCGTGCCTCCGAAAGCTTGGCTCTCTTTGATGCTCAGATTGGTCGCCGACGTGGGACTCGCCGCTGCTGCATAGATAGAGAATTCAACAGAGCATGAGCAAGACACACTAGTCGTCTAGTCATGTGTTGTAACCAAGCCCGGTTTAGACGCAACAGCACCTACTATGTCTGCCCAAACATCTGAATATCATGTGATTCAGTGTGCAGTTTAGTACTGAAAACCATGGCACACAGCAATGAACCATTCTTCTTCTAAACACAATCATATGAACTCACTGAAAACTGTGGAAGAGGAACTATGTTGGATGCATTTACCATAGATTGACGACTGCGACTCGATTGTCGTGGAGACCGCGGGATGCCGTGCGCCGAGGTTCGGGGACTGAGACCACAAGTGATTCTGAATTGTTCCATTCAGGGTCTGCTTAGTTGGGAAAAAACGAAAGAAATTCAGTACAGTGAAAACAATCGCCCAAGTGGAGCTCTACATCAGAACATATCATGCATAGCAAAGCTGTATTGTTCGTTTGCATCTTCTAGTACTACATAGAATTCAGATGTTTGACAAAATTTGATAATTTTTTGGTTGAATTTCAGTCAAATTCGAACACAACTTTTGGTGTTGGCCGAATTGAAAAGGCCAAAATCACCATAAAAGCCACTGATTTCAGTTGATGACCGAAATTCGAATGAAAGAAAAGAAAGACTGAACACACACACACACACTCCTAACTTTGGCATATGGGAATCTTTCGTCCACCTCCAAAATATAGTTATTTTTTTAAATAGATATGATTTCTTTCTCAAGGATGTTAAGCGTGCATGTTGCCAAGAGGAAAGGCTAGGTCGCATCGCATGGCCCGCATCTCACCCACAAGCCGCAGGTGGTTCAATTAATTCTAGTCGGCAGGAATGATGCAAGCACCATCTCATGCCATCAAGGGGAAAAAATATATGCATATGTCGCGTATGATCATCAGAAATTCAGAACATGCCATGCCATAAGCATCCAAAAATTCCGTGCTATGCAGTACGCGCCACAGTTTCATCAGCTCCTCTGCTGCGCTACGTTAACAGGAGGAGATCGATCGAGGGCGACGGACTCACCGCGTCGGCGAAGCCGAAGGCGCCGGAGAGGTCGGCGGCGGAGAAGAGGCCGTAGGGCCCGTTGGCGGTGCCCACGGCGGCGGTGCCGGGCTTCTGCTCGGCGCCGAGCCCCCGCCCGCGGATGAAGGCCTCGAGCTCCAGCTCCGACGCGCACTTCTTCATCGCCGGTCGCTCGCTCGCTCGCTGCGCTGCCGCTGCGGAGAGGGGGAGGAAGCTGAGGTGAGCTGAGCAGAGCTGCGGAGGAGGAGTCTGGTGGGTGCTCCGGTACGTGGCGTCGGCGTCCGGTGCTTCCTTTTAGAGGGGAGATGCCGCGGTGAGGCGGAACGCTATAGAGAGAAAAAGCTCTTTTCGGCGGTCGATCGATCAATCGGATAGAAAAAAACCAAAGGAAAAGAAAGGTGGCTGGCTGGCTGGAAGGAGTGAAGTCGGGCGTGGAAAGCGGTTCGGCTCGTCTCTGGGGCGCCTTCTTCGGGGATATCTACGGCTCTGCCACTCGACCGGCCGTATCCAGGCCAGACACGCGGGACCACGGTTTAGGATCCTCGTCACCGCGAAATTGCGAGGCAACGCAAAGAGGAAGTGACGTCCGTGCATGGGTGTCGAGCTCCGGTGGGTTCTCTCTTCTCTGCTTCGAAGAAAATAAAAACATATCGTAGAGCATCTACAATCAGACTTTACAAAGTTTGCCCCACAATGTCTGGGATGCGTCCGCGGACAGCGCCCTAGTCATTCCTCGTTCCTTGCCTCATGTTAGAATATTTCCAGCCGCGTCCCCAACAAACACCCTAGAACACTTTTTCGGCACCGGCGCCGAAAAAATAGCTCAGTCGCGCCTTCAGGAATCCGTTTTCCGCCGGATTGGGCAGAAATTGACGCCGACGTATCCAACTCGAACCCGGCGCGCTGGGGATCGCCTGGGAGCGCCGGACGGACCGTTTTGGCGCGAACTGTGATGGACCCGCCCTGTCAGCGACGCGCCGCTTCGTCGTCCACATCGCCTCGTTTTCCGCGGGAATCAATGCTGAAAGGATCGATATGGTTGACTAGAGGGGGGTGAATAGGCAACTAACAATTTTTAGCTTTTCTTTAGCAATTTAAACTTTACATCAAAGTAGGTTGTCTAGATATGCAACTAGATGAGCAACCTATATGATGCAACACGAATAGGAACACAAGCAAGCAAGATATATGAAACAAATAATCTACACAAGTAAAGGCACGAGATAATCAAGAATGGAGACGGTGGAAACGAGGATGTGTTGCCGAAGTTCCTTCCCTTTGAGAGGAAGTACGTCTCCGTTGGAGCGGTGTGGAGGCACAATTCTCCCCAAGAAGCCACTAGGGCCACCGTAATCTCCTCACGCCCTCACACAATGCGAGATGCCGTGATTCCACTATTGGTGCCCTTGGAGGCGGCGACCGAACCTTTACAAACGAGGTTGGGGCAATCTCCACAACTCAATTGGAGGCTCCCAACGACACCACGAAGCTTCACCACAATGGACTATGGCTTCGCGGTGACCTCAACCGTCTAGAATGCTCAAACACCCAAGAGTAACAAGATCCGCAAGGGATTAGTAGGGGGGAATCAAATATATCTTGGTGAAAGTGTAGATCGGGGCCTTCTCAACCACTCCCGAGCAAATCAACAAGTTTGGTTGGCTAGGGAGTGAGATCGGGCGAAAATGGAGCTTGGAGCAATAATGGAGTTTTAATGGTGGAAGAGGTGAGTCAACGGGGAAGAAGGAGATCCTTTATATAGTGTGGAAAAGATCCAACCGTTACCCACCAACCAGCCCGCGGCCAGCGGTACTACCGCGCCTGGCCAGCGGTACTACCGCAAGGCCGCGCGGTACTACTGCTTGCAACCAAGTGGTACTACCGCACGGCAGTGCGGTACAACAGTACCGTCCCACGGTACTGCCGCGACCCTAGCACAGAAATAGACGCAAGCTGGGGCGGTACTTCTGCACGCGCGGTACTACCGCGCCCCTCATGCGGTACTACCGCAACGCAAAAGTCCCAGCCAGTGGGAAGGGAAACTACCGTGCCTACTTCCGCAAATAAACGGAAGTAGCAAAAACCCGACACAGTAGTACTGCCGAGGGGCGGTACTACTGCCTGACCGCATAGCGCGATACTACCGCACGGCGAAAGCGGTACTACCACGGCAGGTGCAGATGTAAAAAATTACATCCGCTCCTACTACCGCAAAGGGGCGGCACTAGCCTGGTGGGCAGCGGTAGTGCAGCTCCAGGGGAGCGGTACTACCGTGAGCACCAGCGTACTACCACGCCACCGCGCGGTACTACCGTGGATGCCTATGGTACTACCGTTGATCCAGGAGCGGTACTACCGCAACCACAATAGCAGCCAGTCAAAGAAGGCAGGAAAAACGGAGGAAGCTCCAAGGAAGAAGGAGGGGATAAAAGGAGACGTGTACGTGATGATTCCACCCAAACCTTTCCAACGCGGACCCCCTCTTAATAGTACGATTTTCCTACGACTCAAATCCACCAAAAAGAAATGTAAAAGACGCCGTCTTCGCCAGTCTTCGAGGGGCACCCAATCGTCCTGTGCCTAGCAAAGAAGTGTCTGGAAAACTCATGGCACACGATTAGTCCGCAAATGCGTTGTCATCAATCACCAAAACACTTAGGGATAAATATGTCCTTACAATCTCCCCTTTTTGGTGGATTGATGACAAAACGGGATTTGCACAAGGAAAAATACTATTAAGTAAAAGCAAACCCCTCCTCTCTATAATATAGACGGGCTCCCCCTAAATGTGTGCCACCTAGATGAGCACGAATACTAGGAACAGAGCTCCCCCTATATTATAGAGACAAGGCAAATTTATCACTAGACAAGATAGTACAAACATAAGATAACTAAGATAGATAGAGTGCATATGTCTTACACCATATGGAGGAAAGGTCTCGAAGGCACAAACCGAACAAAAGCAAACAAGGCAAACGAGGTCCAAACGACAAAGCAAACAAACACACCAAGCACGACACAACGCAAATCCCTACACTCTCTCCCCCTTTGCCATCGAGACGCCAAAAAGGCAGAGAGGACACCTACACACACGGGGTGGCTCAGGCAGAGAAGTCGTCCCACTGCTCCTCGTGCTCCTCGTCAGACTCAGCGGCGGGGATAGTCTCCTCGATGTCATCCTCTGAACTGGTCCACTTGTAGCCCTGCTTTGACATCCAGGCAGCCTCAGGTGTGATGACGTCCTCAGACCCGCCAGACACATCCTCTCCAAAGAGCCTCATCACCTTCTTGTCACGGCGGTGACTCTCCTTGTCAGTCACGTGAGCCCTGTACTGTCCCTTCGCCTGCATGCAGAAGAGAGTCTTCATCTTGTCCTTCAGCTTTTTGGCCCATGACGGCTCAGAGGAAGAAGTGGTGGACCTAGCAGCACGGTCCTCAGCAGTAGTCTCAGTAGCAGCAGCCTCCCCCTCACCAGCAGCCCTCCTAGCAGAAGATGCCTCAGCACGGGTAGTGGTGTTGGCCCAGTTGGGCTTGACGCGGAGGCTGATGGACTCATGGCGAATCCAGTCTGGAGCAAGGAACTCATCACCTGGATACGTCTTCTCCCAAGTGGTGGAGAGCAGCAGAAACAGGTACGGTCCATAGATAGGTACCTTGCGAGTGAACACCGCAAACCGAAGTTCACATCACATGATGTGTGAGACATCAAGTGGCTGAGTCTGAGAAGTACGTGCCTCTGCACACAAGAGCAACATGTCCACTAGATATGCATGAACCTTGTCCTTGTCGCCAATGCGTGGGAACAGAGTGTTGCGGAAGATGCGATGCATGATATCCAGAAAGGAGTTCAACACCCAAGATGACTTGCCATTGGGGAGTACCTTCTCAACAAGGAAGGGCTGAAGCTGGTTCTTGTTGGCAGACTCAGAATTGGCATGGGGGCGAACGCCAACGGGGGTGTGAAGCCCGTCATCAGGAATGTGCAGAAGATCCATGAACCCTTTCCATGTAGCAGACAGCTGACGGCCATTGGTCATCCAGGTCATCCAGGTCATCCTCCGCTCCTCCCCGGGATGAAAGTACACTGAGGCAAAGAACTGACAGATAAGCTCAGGGTCATAGTCAAGGTGAAAGGAGATCACCGGCTCAATAGCAAACTGCTCCACCAAGTCGAGAGCCTCTCCAAAATAGTCACGAAACTTGTCTTTCCGCAGGTGATGCGTGTCTATCCACTTGACATCCACGAAGGTATTCTACTTGTTCTTGATCACATCCAGATAGATGAGAGCTTGTTGCTTGGTCCAGAACAACTCGGTGCCTCTGAGGATAGCCCGAGGATTCACATAGGGATTGATCTTCCGGCGCTCGACATACTCAGTGGTTGAAATCTCGTCCATGCCCTTAGCCGGTTCCTTTTGCTTGCTGGCAGTGGTCTTGACATTGCGCTTGGGGGCATTGGAGCCCTCTGGGGCTTCATCTTGGGGATTGCGCAGACGCTTGGAGCCAGTGTCACGACTGGGATTGGAACGGCGAGAGCCACCACCTGAGACACAGAACGCAAAAACACCCACAACAGCCAAGAGAGATTAATGCAAAGACCACAACAAAGCAAGTGAAACAAGTAGAAAGCACACATGATAAATGCCTAGAGAGAGATTTGATCCCTACGGTAGTACTGCCAAGAGCTGCGGAGCTAAGAGAGTAGTACGGCTCTTAGACGCGGTAGTACCGTGCAAGATCACGATAGTACCGGGTGTAGGAGCAGTAGTACGACCTTAGCACCGCGGCCGGCGCGGTAGTACCGCGTCTGCGGAGCGGTAGTACCGCACGATACGGTAGTACCGCACCTGACGGGCGGTAGTACCGCAAGAGCGGTAGTACCGCACATCGGGCACGGTAGTACCGCACCGCGTTAGATCTGAACGGGTTCAAATCTGAGAAAGCCCGCGAAACCACGGCGGTACTACGGTTGGACAAAGCTACCACAAGACAGCATATCAAGTATGTTTCCTACGCATCACGAGTCTCCTACATCCTACTCTTGCATAGATTTGGCCTAAAATCTCAAGAACGACAAGTTTCTCCCCAAAAGCCTAGAAGCAAGAGAACAACCAAGAAAAAAAAGGGATTTGGGGAAAAATCTTGGTCCATGGCAAGAGGAAGTGGTGGGGAACGATCCCACTGGTCGGAATCCGAGGAGAGTGGCCGGAGACGGAGATCCGGCGAGGGACTCCGGCGCCGTTCTTGAGAGGGAGAGACGTGGAGAGAGAGACAATGAATGGGTATGGGGAGTTGGAACTCCCCTGCCCGAGTCATAACCCCCACGCGCCCTTAACGGCGCGGTAGTACCGTGCCCAGACACGGTAGTACCGCACGGTGCGGTACTTCCGAGGTACCACACCAGAGCGGTAGTACCGTGCTGTGGCGCGGTAGTACCGTGCCTCCCAAAGCGGTAGTACCGCGCCCAGACGCGGGAGTACCGTGGGCTCAAGAAGATGCACGTTTCGAGCGCGAAAAACTGGATCTTTGCACAAACCACTCCGAGCCAACACGACACCACAAGACCACGCAACACACAAAACCAGAAAGGCACACGACAAACGAACCAACCACGAGACACCACCTCTCCGAAAGAGAGGGCAGTGGCCGTAGCCACCTATGTTTGAGTCAATTGGTATGGCACCATGAAGAATTATCCTTGGGTCCATGACCAAAACTCGTCTTTGAAGCACAAGTACCATCAAACATGGCTAATGTGAAAGACTTGATTGATTTATGCATAATGGGGGAGGGAGAGTTCATTGAGAGAACATCACTCCCCCTATGTCCATGCCTACATCTAAATAGGACAACACGTTGAGTATGGTGGGGTGTGCAAGGGTTCAAGCAACATTGCTCGAATCGATGATATTTAGCTCATGTCTTAACTCGCGAAATCTTGCTTCATCCAAGGGCTTCGTGAAGATATCTGCAAGGTTATCATGAGTGTTGACGTAGTTGAGCTCGATCTCTCCTCACCTAATGTGATCCCGGATGAAGTGATACCGGCTCTCAATATGCTTCGTCTTGAAGTGTTGCACCGGGTTGAGAGAGAACTTGATGGCACTTTCATTGTCACACCAAAGAGGCACTTTGTCACAAGTGACACCATAATCCTTTAAAGTTTGCCTCATCCATAAGAGTTGTGCACAACAACTACCGGCCGCCACATACTCCGCTTTGGTGGACGAGAGAGACACACAACTTTGCTTTTTGGAAGACCAACTTACCAAAGAGCAACCAAGGAATTGGCACCCTCCGGAACTGGACTTCCTATCCACTTTGTCTCCCGCCCAATCGGAATCCGAGTATCCTACAAGATTGAAGTTTGATCCTCTTGGGTACCATAAGCCAAAGTTTGGGGTATGAGCCAAATATCGAAAGATTCGTTTGACCGCCACATAGTGACTTTCCTTAGGTGCGGCTTGAAACCGTGCACAAATTCCCACACTCAACATGATGTCCGGTCTAGATGCACAAAGGTAAAGCAAGGAACCAATCATGGAACGATATACCTTTTGATCCACCACTTCACCATTGGGATCTAAGTCAAGTTGGCACTTGGTGGGCATTGGAGTGGAAGCCGGCTTGACGTCACTTAGCTTGAATCTCTTGAGCATGTCTTGAGTGTATTTGGATTGATTGATGAAGGTTCCTTCTCTTCTTTGCTTCACTTCGAACCCTAGAAAGTGTTGGAAATATGCCCTAGAGGCAATAATAAATTAGTTATTATTATATTTCCTTGTTCATGATAATCGTTTATTATCCATGCTAGAATTGTATTGATAGGAAACTCAGATACATGTGTGGATACATAGACAACACCATGTCCCTAGTAAGCCTCTAGTTGACTAGCTCGTTGATCAATAGATGGTTACGGTTTCCTGACCATGGACATTGGATGTCATTGATAACGGGATCACATCATTAAGAGAATGATGTGATGGACAAAGACCCAATCCTAAGCCTAGCACAAGATCTTGTAGTTCGTATGCTAAAGCTTTTCTAATGTCAAGTATCATTTCCTTAGACCATGAGATTGTGCAACTCCCGGATACCGTAGGAGTGCTTTGGGTGTGCCAAACGTCACAACGTAACTGGGTGGCTATAAAGGTACACTACAGGTATCTCCGAAAGTGTCTATTGGGTTGGCACGAATCGAGACTGGGATTTGTCACTCTGTGTAAACGGAGAGGTATCTCTAGGCCCACTCGGTAGGACATCATCATAATGTGCACAATGTGATCAAGGAGTTGATCACGGGATGATGTGTTACGGAACGAGTAAAGAGACTTGCCGGTAACGAGATTGAACAAGGTATCAGGATACTGACGATCGAATCTCGGGCAAGTATCGTACCGATAGACAAAGGGAATTGTATATGGGATTGATTAAGTCCTTGACATCGTGGTTCATCCGATGAGATCATCGTGGAACATGTGGGAGCCAACATGGGTATCCAGATCCCGCTGTTGGTTATTGACCGGAGAGTCATCTCGGTCATGTCTGCATGTCTCTCGAACCCGTAGGGTCTACACACTTAAGGTTCGGTGACGCTAGGGTTATAGAGATATTAGTATGCGGTAACCCGAAAGTTGTTCGGAGTCCCGTATGAGACCCCGGACGTTACGAGGAGTTCCGGAATGGTCCGGAGGTAAAGAATTATATATAGGAAGTGCTATTTCGGCCATCGGGACAAGTTTCGGGGTCACCGGTATTGTACCGGGACCACCGGAAGGGTCCCGGGGGTCCACATGGGCTGTAGGGGTGTGCGCCTTGGCCTGTATGGGCCAAGGGCACCAGCCCCAAGAGGCCCATGCGCCAAGAGATAAGGAAAGGAAGAGTCCTAAAAGGGGAAGGCACCTCCGAGGTGCCTTGGGGAGGATGGACTCCTCCCTGGCCGCACCCTTCCTTGGAGGAAGGGCCAAGGCTGCGCTCCCCCCCCTCTCCCTTGGCCCTATATATAGTGGGGGGAAGGGAGGGCAACCATACCTGAGCCCTGGCGCCTCCCTCTCACTCCCATGACACATCTCCCTCCTCCCGCAGCGCTTGGCGAAGCCCTGTTGGAATCCCGCTACTTCCACCACCACGCCGTCGTGCTGCTGGATCTCCATCAACCTCTCCTCCCCCCTTGCTGGATCAAGAAGGAGGAGACGTCGCTGCTCCGTACGTGTGTTGAACGCGGAGGTGCCGTCCATTCGGCGCTAGGATCATCGGTGATTTGGATCACGACGAGTACGACTCCATCAACCCCGTTCTCTTGAACGCTTCCGCACGCGATCTACAAGGGTATGTAGATCCACTCCTCCTTCGTTGCTAGATGACTCCATAGATTGATCTTGGTGACACGTAGGAAAATTTTGAATTATTGCTACGTTCCCCAACAGTGGTATCATGAGCTAGGTCTATTGCGTAGATTCTATGCACGAGTAGAACACAAAGTAGTTGTGGGCGTTGATTTTGTTCAATATGCTTACCGTTACTAGTCCAATCTTGATTCGGCGGCATTGTGGGATGAAGCGGCCCGGACCAACCTTACACGTACGCTTACGTGAGACCGGTTCCACCGACTAACATGCACTAGTTGCATAAGGTGGCTGGCGGGTGTCTGTCTCTCCCACTTTAGTCGGATCGGATTCGATGAAAAGGGTCCTTATGAAGGGTAAATAGCAATTGGCATATCACATTGTGGTTTTTGCGTAGGTAAGAAACGTTCTTGCTAGAAACCCATAGCAGCCACGTAAAACATGCAAACAACAATTAGAGGACGTCTAACTTGTTTTTGCAGGGTATGCTATGTGATGTGATATGGACAAGAAGAATGTGATGAATGATATGTGATGTATGAGATTGATCATGTTCTTGTAATAGGAATCACGACTTGCATGTCGATGAGTATGACAACCGGCAGGAGCCATAGGAGTTGTCTTTATTTATTTATGACCTGCGTGTCAACTTAAACGTCATGTAATTACTTTGCTTTATTGCTAACCGTTAGCTGTAGTAGTAGAAGTAATTGTTGGCGAGACAACTTCATGAAGACACGACGATGGAGATCATGATGATGGAGATCATGGTGTCATGCCGGTGACGATAATGATCATGGAGCCCCGAAGATGGAGATCAAAAGGAGCAATATGATATTGGCCATATCATGTCACTATTTGATTGCATGTGATGTTTATCATGTTTTTGCATCTTGTTTACTTAGAACGACGGTAGTAAATAAGATGATCCCTCATAATAATTTCAAGAAAGTGTTCCCCCTAACTGTGCACCGTTGCGACAGTTCGTTGTTTCGAAGCACCACGTGATGATCGGGTGTTAGATTCTAACGTTCACATACAACGGGTGTAAGACAGATTTACACACGCGAAACTCTTAGGTTGACTTGACGAGCCTAGCATGTACAAACATGGCCTCGAAACACAAGAGACCAAAAGGTCGAGCATGAGTCGTATAGAAGATACGATCAACATGAAGATGTTCATCGATGTTGACTAGTCCGTCTCACGTGATGATCGGACACGGCCTAGTTGACTCAGATCATGTAATCACTTAGATGACTAGAGGGATGTCTATCTGAGTGGGAGTTCATAAGATGAACTTAATTATCCTGAACATAGTCAAAAGGTCTTCACAAATTATGTCGTAGCTCGCGCTTCAGTTCTACTGTTTAGTTATGTTCCTAGAGAAAATTTAGTTGAAAGTTGATAGTAGCAATTATGCGGACTAGGTCCGTAAACTGAGGATTGTCTTCATTGCTTCATAGAAGGCTTATGTCCTTAATGCACCGCTCAGTATGCTGAACCTCGAACGTTGTCTGTGGATGTTGCGAACATCTGACATACACATTTTGATAACTACGTGATAGTTCAGTTAAACGGTTTAGAGTTGAGGCACCGAAGACGTTTTGAAACGTCGCGAAACATATGAGATGTTTCGAGGGCTGAAATTGGGATTTCAGGCTCGTGCCCACGTCAAGAGGTATAAGACCTCCGACGATTTTCTTAGCCTGCAAACTAAGGGAGAAAAGCTCAATTGTTGAGCTTGTGCTCAGATTGTCTGAGTACAACAATCATTTGAATCGAGTGGGAGTTGATCTTCCAGATGAGAAAGTGATGTTTCTCCGAAGTCATTACCACCAAGCTGCTAGAGCTTCGTGATGAACTATAATATATCAGGGACATGTATGATGATCCTTGAGATATTCGCGATGTTTGACACCACAAAAGTAGAAATCAAGAAGGAGCATCAATTGTTGATGGTTGGTGAAACCACTAGTTTCAAGAAGGGCAAGGGCACGAAGGGATACTTCATGAAACGGCAATTCAGCTACTGCTCTAGTGAAGAAACCCAAGGTTGAACCCAAACCCGAGACTAAGTGCTTCTGTAATAAGGGGAACAGCCACTGGAGCAGAATTACCCTAGATACTTGGTAGATGAGAAGGCTGGCAAGGTCGATAGAAGTATATTGGATATACATTGTGTTGATGTGTACTTTACTAGTACTCCTAGTAGCACCAGGGTATTAGATACCGGTTCGGTTGCTAAGTGTTAGTAACTCGAAATAAAAGCTACGGAATAAACGGAGACTAGCTAAAGGTGAGCTGACGATATGTGTTGGAAGTGTTTCCAATGTTGATATGATCAAGCATCGCACGCTCCCTCTACCATCGAGATTGGTGTTTGCGTTGAGCATAGACATGATTGGATTATGTCTATCGCAATATGGTTATTCATTTAAGGAGAATAACGGTTACTCTGTTTATTTGAATAATACCTTCAATGGTCTTGCACCTAAAATGAATGGTTCATTGAATCTCGATCATAGTGATACACATGTTCATGCCAAAAGATATAAGATAGTAATGATAGTACCACCTACTTGTGGCACTGCCACTTAAGTCATATCGGTATAAAACGCATGAAGAGGCTCCATGTTGATGGATCTTTGGACTCACTCATTTTTGAAAAGTTTGAGACATGCGAACCATGTCTATTGGTGTATATGCATGAAGAAACTCCATGCAAATGGATCGTTTGGACTCACTTGATTTTGAATCACTTGAGACATGCAAATCATACCACATGGGCAAGATGACTGAAAGCCTCGTTTTCAGTAAAATGGAACTAGAAAGCAACTTGTTGGAAGAAATACATTTTCATGTGTGCAGTCCAATGAGTGCTGAGGCGTGTAGTGGATATCGTTATGTTCTTACTTCACAGATGATTTGAGTAGATGTTGAGTACATTTACTTGATAAATCACGAGTCTGAATTATTGAAAGGTTCAAGTAATTTCAGGGTGAAGTTGAAAGATCATCGTGACAAGAGGATAAAATATCTATGATATGATCATAGAGATGAATATCTGAATTACGAGTTTGGCATAGAATTAAGACATTGTGGAAATTGTTTCACAACTAATACAGCCAGGAACACCATAGTGTGATGGTGTGTCCGAACATCATAACTGCACCCTATTGGATATAATGCATACCATGATGTCTCTTATCGAATTACCACGATAGTTTATGGGTTAGGCATTAGAGACAACCACATTCACTTTAAATAGGGCACCACGTAATTCCGATGAGATGACACCGTATGAACTATGGTTTAGAGAAACCTAAGCTGTCATTTCTTAAAAGTTTGGGGCTGCGACGCTTATGTGAAAAGTTTCAGGCTGATAAGCTTGAACCCAAAGCAGATAAATGCATCTTCATAGGACACCCAAAACAGTTGGGTATACCTCCTGTCTCAGATCCGAAAGCAATAAGGGATTGTTTCTAGAATCGGGTCCTTTCTCGAGAAAAAGTTTCTCTCGAAAGAATTGAGTGGGAGGATGGTGGAGACTTGATGAGGTTATTGAACCGTCTCTTCAACTAGTGTGTGGCAGGGCACAGGAAGTTGTTCCTGTGGCACCTACACCAATTGAAGTGGAAGCTTATGATAGTGATCATGAAACTTCAGATCAAGTCACTACCAAACCTCGTGGGATGACAAGGATGCGTACTACTTCAGAGTGGTACGTGATCCTATCTTGGAAGTCATGTTGCTAGACAACAATGAACCTACGAGCCATGGAGAAGCGATGGTGGGCCCGAATTCCGATAAATGGCTCGAGGCCATAAAATCCGAGATGGGATCCATGTATGAAAACAAAGTGTGGACTTTGGAAGAACTACTTGATGGTCGTAAGGCTGTTAGGTACATATGGATTTTAAAAGGAAGACGGACAATGATGGTAAGTATCACCATTAAGAAAGCTCAACTTGTCGTTAAGATGTTTTCCGACAAGTTCAAGGAGTTGACTACGATGAGACTTTCTCACTCGTAGCGATGCTAAGAGTCTGTTGGAATTATATTAGCGATTACTGCATTATTTATGAAATCTTGCAGATAGGATGTCAAAACATTGTTTCCTCGACGATTTTCTTGAGGAAAGGTTGTATGTGATACAACCGGAAGGTTTTGTCAATCCTGAAAGATGCTAATAAGTATGCAAAGCTCCAGCAATCCTTCTAAGGACTGGAGTAAGCATCTCGGAGTTGGAATGTACGCTTTGATGAGATGATCAAAGATTTTGGGTTTATACAAAGTTTATGAAAAACTTGTATTTCCAAAGAAGTGAGTGGGAGCACTGTAGAATTTCTGATGAGTATATGTTGTTGACATATCATGGATCAGAAATGATGTAGAATTTCTGGAAAGCATATAGGGTTATTTGGAAAGTGTTTTTCAATGGAAAGCCTGGATTAAGCTACTTGAACATTGAGCATCAAGATCTATAAGGATAGATCAAAACGCTTAATGGTACTTTCAAATGAGCACATACCTTGACATGATCTTGAAGGGGTTCAAGATGGATCAGTCAAAGAAGGAGTACTTGCCTGAGTTGTAAGGTATGAAGTTAAGACTTAAAGCTCGACCACGGCAGAAGAAAGAGAAAGGACGAATGTCGTCCCCTATGCTTTTGTCATAGGCTCTATACGGTATGCCATGCTGAGTACCGCACCTGATGTGTGCCTTGCCACATATCTGGCAAGGAGGTACAAAGGTAATCTAGGAGTAGATCACCAGATAGCGGTCTAAATTATCCTTAGAGGAATAAGGATATGTTTCTCGGTTATGGAGGTGATAAAGAGTTTGACGTAAAGAGTTACGTCGATGCAAGCTTAACACCTATCCGGATAGCTCTGAGTAGAGATACCGGATACGTATAATGGAGCAACAATTTAGAATAGCTCCAAGTAGAACAGTTATTTGAAATGGCTCCAAATATAGCGTAGTAGCTGCATCTACAAGATGACATAGAGATTTGCGAAGTACATACGGATCTGAAAGATTCAGACCCGTTGACTATAACATCTCTCACAAGCATAACATGATCAAACCCAGAACTCATCGAGTGTTAATCACATGGTAATGTGAACTAGATTATTGACTCTAGTAAACTCTTTGGGTGTTAGTCACATGGGGATGTGACCTTGAGTGTTAATCACATATCGATGTGAACTGGATTATTGACTCTAGTGCAAGTGGGAGACTGTTGAAAATATGCCCTAGAGGCAATAATAAATTAGTTATTATTATATTTCCTTGTTCATGATAATCGTTTATTATCCATGCTAGAATTGTATTGATAGGAAACTCAGATACATGTGTGGATACATAGACAACACCATGTCCCTAGTAAGCTTCTAGTTGACTAGCTCGTTGATCAATAGATGGTTACGGTTTCCTGACCATGGACATTGGATGTCATTGATAACGGGATCACATCATTAAGAGAATGATGTGATGGACAAAGACCCAACCCTAAGCCTAGCACAAGATCTTGTAGTTCGTATGCTAAAGCTTTTCTAATGTCAAGTATCATTTCCTTAGACCATGAGATTGTGCAACTCCCGGATACCGTAGGAGTGCTTTGGGTGTGCCAAACGTCACAACGTAACTGGGTGGCTATAAAGGTACACTACAGGTATCTCCGAAAGTGTCTGTTGGGTTGGCACGAATCGAGACTGGGATTTGTCACTCCGTGTAAACGGAGAGGTATCTCTAGGCCCACTCGGTAGGACATCATCATAATGTGCACAATGTGATCAAGGAGTTGATCACGGGATGATGTGTTACGGAACGAGTAAAGAGACTTGCCGGTAACCAGATTGAACAAGGTATCAGGATACCGACGATCGAATCTCGGGCAAGTATCGTACCGATAGACAAAGGGAATTGTATACGGGATTGATTAAGTCCTTGACATCGTGGTTCATCCGATGAGATCATCGTGGAACATGTGGGAGCCAACATGGGTATCCAGATCCCGCTGTTGGTTATTGACCGGAGAGTCATCTCGGTCATGTCTGCATGTCTCCCGAACCCGTAGGGTCTACACACTTAAGGTTCGGTGACGCTAGGGTTATAGAGATATTAGTATGCGGTAACCCGAAAGTTGTTCGGGGTCCCGGATGAGATCCCGGACGTTACGAGGAGTTCCGGAATGGTCCGGAGGTAAAGAATTATATATAGGAAGTGCTATTTCGGCCATCGGGACAAGTTTCGGGGTCACCGGTATTGTACCGGGACCACCGGAAGGGTCCCGGGGGTCCACCGGGTGGGGCCACCTACCCCGGGGGGCCACATGGGCTGTAGGGGTGTGCGCCTTGGCCTGTATGGGCCAAGGGCACCAGCCCCAAGAAGCCCATGCGCCAAGAGATAAGGAAAGGAAGAGTCCTAAAAGGGGAAGGCACCTCCGAGGTGCCTTAGGGAGGATGGACTCCTCCCTGGCCGCACCCTTCCTTGGAGGAAGGGCCAAGGCTGCGCCCCCCCCTCTCCCTTGGCCCTATATATAGTGGGGGGAAGGGAGGGCAACCATACCTGAGCCCTGGCGCCTCCCTCTCCCTCCCATGACACATCTCCCTCCTCCCGCAGCGCTTGGCGAAGCCCTGTTGGAATCCCGCTACTTCCACCACCACGCCGTCGTGCTGCTGGATCTCCATCAACCTCTCCTCCCCCCTTGCTGGATCAAGAAGGAGGAGACGTCGCTGCTCCGTACGTGTGTTGAACGCGGAGGTGCCGTCCGTTCGGCGCTAGGATCATCGGTGATTTGGATCACGACGAGTACGACTCCATCAACCCCGTTCTCTTGAACGCTTCCGCGCGCGATCTACAAGGGTATGTAGATCCACTCCTCCCTCGTTGCTAGATGACTCCATAGATTGATCTTGGTGACACGTAGGAAAATTTTGAATTATTGCTACGTTCCCCAACAGAAAGAACTTCAACTCTCCCATGGAGGACATCTCGAACTTTGAGGTCATGAGAGCGGCAAATTCCTCATTGAAAGCTTTGTTAGGAGAACCAAAGATAATATCATCAACATATAATTGGCACACAAACAACTCCCCTTTGACCTTGTTAGTAAAAAGAGTGGGGTCGATTAGCCCAACTTCAAAACCACGGTCTTGTAACAACTCGGTAAGGTGGTCATACCACGCATGTGGGGCTTGTTTAAGGCCATAGAGTGCCTTATCGAGTTGATACACATGATCGGGAAAGTAGGGATCCTCGAACCCGGGGGGTTGCTTGACGTACACCAATTCATTAATGGGACCATTAAGAAAAGCACTCTTCACATCCATTTGTTGTAACTTAAAGTTATGATGAGAAGCATATGCAATCAACATGCGAATGGATTCAAGACGAGCAACGGGAGCAAGGGTTTCACCGTAGTCGATACCCTCGACTTGGGAGTAGCCTTGTGCTACCAAACGAGCCTTGTTGTGAATGATAATCCCATGGGCATCTTACTTGTTCTTGAATATCAACTTGGTTTCAATGACATTGTGGTTCCCCGTTGGCCTTGGCACCAATCTCCACACTTTGTCGCGCTCGAAGTTGTTGAGTTCTTCGTGCATGGCATTGAGACAATCCGGATCTTCTAGCACCTCATAGACCTTGTGGGGTTCCACACAAGAGACAAACGCATGATGCTCGCAATAATTTGCTAATTGTCTACAAGTGCTTACCCCCTTTCTTAAGCTTCCAAGCACATTCGTCATGAGATGATCCTTGGTGGAGAGCTTGGAAGCAACCTTGGCGGCACGACGCTCTAATTCCTCCTCGGTGGTGAGTTGAGGAGCGGTTACTTGATCATCTTGAGCGCCGTCATGAACTTGTTCTTGATCTTAAACTTGCTCGGGGGAGAGAACTTGACCTTGGGCATCACTTGGTGAGTCCACACCGTCTTGAGTATGATCTTGCCCTTGGTCTTGTTCATGAGGTTGAGGGCCTTCACTTTGTTCTTCGGAAGCATGTGCGCCTTGGGTTGGTGATGGCTCCACTTGAGTGGAGCATTGTCCTTCTCCTTCGGCCACAAGGGGTTCCTCAATGGGTAGGATGAAACCAACACCCATTTTTCTTATGGCTTGAGGAGGAATTTCATCACCTACATCACAAGTGCCACTTTGCTCCACTTGGGAGCCGTTATTCTCATCAAACTCCACGTTACACGTCTCCTCAATAAGTCCCGTGGATTTATTGAGGACACGGTAAGCATGAGAGTTTGTAGCATAACCAACAAATATGCCCTCATAAGCTCTGGCCTCAAATTTAGACAACCGAACACCTTTCTTGAAAATGAAACACTTACACCCGAATACCCGGAAGTACTTGAGGTTGGGCTTGTTACCGGTGAGTATTTCATATGGAGTCTTATTCAAGCCCTTGCGGAGGTAGAGCCGATTTGATGCATGACACGCGGTGTTGATGGCTTCGGCCCAAAAGTTGTACGGAGACTTGAACTCCGCCATCATGGTCCTTTCCGCATCCATCAACGTCCGGTTCTTCCTCTCCGCAACACCGTTTTGTTGAGGGGTGTAGGGTGCGGAATATTGATGCTTGATTCCCTCGTCACTAAGAAACTCATCCAAGGTGTAGTTCTTGAACTCGGTGCCGTTGTCACTTCTTATTGTCAAGATCTTTGCATTGTGTTGACGTTGTGCTTCATTTGCAAAGTCAATGACGGTTTGTTGGGTCTCGCTCTTCCTCTTGAAGAAATACACCCACGTGTACCTTGAGTAGTCATCCACAATCACCAAGCAATACTTCCTACCTCCAAGACTATCGAAGGATGGAGGCCCAAAAAGATCCATGTGAAGGAGCTCCAAAGGCCTCTTTGAATAAATGATAGTCGTGGGAGGGTGAGCCTTCTCATGTAGCTTTCCTTCGATACAGGCACTGCAAGCATGATCTTTAGCAAAACTAACATTCGTTAGTCCACGGACATGGTCCCCCTTGAGGAGACTTTGCAAAGATCTCATATTGACATGGGCTAAACGGCGATGCCAAAGCCATCCCACATCAACTTTAGCCATTAGGCATGTCGCGGTCTTAGTGGGTCGCTCCGAAAAGTTAATCACATATAGACCGTTCTCGACATGCCCAACAAAGACTACTTTAAGAGTCTTGCTCCACAAGAGGGACACGGTATCGATATCAAAGAAAGTGGCAAAGCCCATGATAGAAAGTTGACGAACGAAAAGTAAATTGTATGCAAGGGACTCAACAAGCATGACCTTCTCGATCGTGAGATCATGAGAGATGACCACCTTGCCAAGTCCCAATACCTTAGAACATGAGGCGTCACCCCACTCGACATTGGTGGGCATAGATGGAACCTTGTGCACGTCCACCACCAAGTCCTTGCTTCCGGTCATATGATTTGTAGCTCCGTTATCGAGCAACCATGATCCCCCACCGGAAGCAAACACCTACAAGATATCAATGCTTGGTTTTAGGTACCCATTTTGTAATGGGTCCTTTGATGTTAGTAACAAGGGTTTTTGGAACCCAAATAGACCATTCAATGTATTCATGAATAGAACCAACAAATTTGGCATAAACATGCCCATCACTAGCATGGCATAACACATAAGAAGGTTAAAATCGCCGGCTTTGTTGAGAGGGATGGCATTGCCCTTCTTGACATTGTTCTTCTTCTTCTCCTCAGAGGCACTCTCTCCCTCCCTCACAAAGGTTTGCATGAGGGGAGGAGGTCGTTTGGTCTTGTCATTCTTCTTCTTGTTCTTGGAGTCGGGCACGTACCCAACCCCTTCCTTGGCCACACCTCCCTTTTGGTTGATCAAGAGATCGTTGAGGTTCTTCTTGCCTTGTATGCAAGTCGCAAGACCTCTCTCAAGTTGCTCCTTCAACTTCGCATTTTCCTCAACAAGATGTATATGCTCACAACACGGGTTAGTAGCATTTGCATTATCAATTAAAACCATATGAGGAAAAGTTGCTTTCTCCTTAGTTAGCTTCACTTGGAGTTGATCATGAGACTCCTTGAGACTAGCGTGAATACCCTTCAAGGCCTTGTGGGCCTTGTCAAGTATATCAAACTCCTCTTTGAGTCTAGCAAGATCAACCCCGAGTTTGGCCTTCTCGGAATTTAGCACACGAGAAACAATGAGGGCATGATCATAATCTTTCTTTAACTTAGCATGATCAACGTTGTGTGACTCCTCAAGAGCCAAACGAAGACCACGCTCTTCCTCAAGAGCATTGGAAAGATCCGAAATCTCATCGGCATAGTCATGACTATGCCCTTCCATCTTAGAGATGGTGTCTTCATGAGCCTCGATCATGTCATTGGCCTCACCCAGTTGTTCCAAGAGAGCAACAAAGTGCTTCTTGGATTTTCCCTTGAGTTTGCCCATAAAGGCCTCAAACTCGTTAGCCTCCACATTAGCTCCCTCAAGTTCATTAATGTTATCCGTTGGGGAAGGATGATTAATGATGGTAGTTTTAATGTTGGAGGTTACCTTGTTGGTGGCTTTAGCCATGATGCACTTGGCGGTGATGCTCTCGTTGGGTGAGTCGAAGAGAGACACCCGTGACGTTGTTGCAATGGCAACGGAGGCCATGGCAACCGACTCACCATCTTCATCATCATCATCATCATCATCCTCATTGTACTCTTCTTGCACAACCAAAGCCTTGGGAGGAGTCTTCTTGGTGAAGTTGTTCTTGTTGGGGAACGACTTGGCCTTGTCCTTGTCCTTTCGGATGAGTTTGCCGCCATTGACTTCCCTCTTCTCATACGGGCATTCCGCAACGAAATGACTCACGTTGCCGCAATTGTAGCAAGTCCTTACACGTTGCTTGCCCCTTGTGCCACTCGAGTTGTTTTTGCTAAAATTGGGCCTCGAGTTTTTCTTGCTCCAAAATTGCCTTGAAGCAAGTGCCATGTGTTCATGATATGCATACTTCGTATCTTTGGGGTTGCTCTCCTCTTCTTCCTCTTCTTCTTCTTCTTCCACGGTGAGCTTGGCCTTCAATGCAAGGTTAGGCTTCTTTGCCCGTTGAGAATGAAGCACCGCATTGTCGACGGTCTTGTCCAAAATGTTCATGGCCACAAACTCATCCAACACTTCGCTTGAGGTCAAAGTGTGGAAGTCCGGTCTTTGACGAATGACGGAAGACATGGCCTTATAGTAGGGCATCATTGCCTTGAGGAATTTGCGCTTGATCCAATTGTCATCCGTGTCCTTGCTCCCGTGATCTCGTAGTGAGACCGCGAGTTTGGTTACTCTCCGATAAAGCTCACGAGGTTCTTCATCTTCCTTCATTGCAAACTCATCGGCCTTATCTTGTACCACTTCATAGTTGGAGCGTTGAATGCTTGCGCTTCCCCGGTAGAGAGACACGACACAATGCCATGCATCTTTGGCCAAGGCGAAGGGACGAAGATGAGGTAGGTCTTCGGGTGTGAAAGAACATGCGGTGCCCCCATGTTTGGTTTTGGAAATTGATGACAATCTCTATGGACTAATGGTTGCCTTGAGTTATATTTGAAGGTTTTGTCCATAGGCTTTTCTTGGAGTACATGTGTTGGTTTCAAGAAAAGTTTGTGTCGACCAAGGTGCTATTCAAGGAATTATCCAAAGATTGGTCATTTGAGAGTTGAGCTTATTGCAAGCATGTCTTGAAGAAGAAGATTGTGTGATCATTCATGTTTACCTTCAAGACATCATCCAAACGAAGAGAGTTGGAAAGATTCAAGGTTGATCAAGACTAAGTCAAGAGTGAATCAAGTTGATCAACTCACAAAGCATAGAAGATGTACCGAGAGGGATCAAGTGATCCCATGGTTTGGTAAGCATTGTCCATTGTGCTTTGTGTACTAACCCATGGTCTATGTGAGAGTTCTACGTGGGGTTAGGTACATGTTCATGGGCTTGTGTCAAGAGGAAGATATCTCTCAACCCATGGAGAGGATGACATCAAGTGGTGATCGTCATCAAGATTTCCGTGTGCAAGTTCAAGTGGATCATCGCGAAGAGATCAAGTGCTTGAAGCTTGCCAGCCATTGTGGTGACAATGGACTTGTGAAGATGTGCCGAAGAGTGGCTCACCCATAGTGGTCTATGGGGGAGCAATCATCTAGTCTTCATCGTGCCAACACAATCAAGAAAGGTGGTCCAACTTGAGGAAGTCAAGATCGTCATCATCTAGCTCAAGTGGACCATGTGCAAGGCAAAGGTTTTCCCTTGATAGGTTTTCTATTTTACCGGTCTCATGATGGTAGTTGGGAGACCGGGTTATAGGATCGATTGCCGTACTATCAAGGGGGGCTCTCGATGAGTAGCTTGATCGTATCGTTCGTAGAGAGCTCAAACCATTGCATCCTTGCATCATATTTCTTGGTTCTTGTTTGGTTCTCTTTGTGAGTCTTAGAGCTTATGGTCATCTTGATGACAAGCTTGAGTTCATCGAAAACGGAGTTCGCATGCTTCTTCTATGATGTTTTCGATGTTGGAGGTCTTGCCGGTTCTTCTCGGTTGAAGGTTTCACTCCTCTATTTGTTGGCATTCCTCCCCTGCCTCTTCTTACTATAACCAGTCGCTGTTTTGATGCTACTCGTCGTCTTGTTTTCAACAAGCTTGAGTTTGCTCAATTCGGAACTCATATGCAGAAGTTATGGCAGTTCTGATTTTCTTGAGTGTGTCTTTTCCTGGACCGAGCGGTAGTATCGCAGGCCACAGCGGTAGTACCGCTGAGGCTCACTAAGCGGCAGTACCGCTCCTCGGAGCGGTAGTACCGCTTGATGGCCTCAGCTGCAGTACCACTGCGGCTCCGTGCTCTACCACCTCGACCCTAGTGCGCTCTTTCTCGTGTCTGGGCCTTACGGCACTAGCTGCAGTACTGCGGTAGTACCGCTCCTCGGAGCGGTAGTACCGCTTGATGGCCTCAGCCGCAGTACCGCTGCGGCTCCATGCTCCTACCGCCTCGACTCGAGGGCGCATTTTCTCGTGTCGGGTTTTGCGGTACTAGCTGCGGTAGTAGTGGCAGTAGTGCCGCTTGTGAGCGGTAGTACCGCCCTGCCTCCGCGGTAGTACCGTTCTGGGTCCCAGTCCCAGCCCCAGCCCCTTCTCTTCTAGCGCGGCAGTACCGCTGTGGGGGAGCGGTAGTACCGCTTATGAGCGGTAGTACCGCCCTGCCTCCGTGGTAGTACCGCTCTCTGCGGGGCTGAGTGGGGGATAACGGTTGGTTTTTTCCCCTCCTATAAAAGGGGGTCTTCTTCCCCTTTGAACCTTATCCTTTGAGCTCGTGTTCTTCCCCCATTGTTGACCTTCTTCGAGCTTGCTAAACTCTCAATCCCTCCATGGATTCTTGCTAGTTTTTGAGGGAAAAGAGAGAGGAGATCTAGATCCACATTTCCACCAATCACTTTCTCCTCTATGTGAGGGAAACCCCTTGGATCTAGATCTTGGAGTTCTTGGTGTTCTCTTTCTTGTTCTTCCTCTCATTTTCCTCCCTAGCATTAGTTGCTTCGGTGGGATTTGAGAGAGAAGGACTTGGGCACTCCGTGTGCCCTTGCCATTGCATTTGGTGCATCGGTTTGAGTTCTCCACGTGATACGTGGAAGTTACAAGTTGAGAAGCTTATTACTCTTGGGTGCTTGGTACCCTTGAGCTTGTTCCTCTTGGGTGCTTGGGCTCCCTAGACGGTTGCTGGTGTTCGGAGCTCAATCATTGTGGTGCAAAGCTCCGGGCAAGCGTCGAGGTCTCCAATTAGGTTGTGGAGATCGCCCCGAGCAATTTGACGGGTACCGGTGACCGCCCCCAAGGGTTGCCAAAGTGTACGGGTTCGGTGACCGCCCCCAAGGGTTGCCATTTGTACGGGTTCGGTGACCGCCCTCAAGGGTCCCTTAGTGGAATCACGGCATCTTGCATTGTGCGAGAGCGGGAGGAGATTACGGTGGCCCTAGTGGCTTCTTGGGGAGCATTGTGCCTCCACACCGCTCCAAACGGAGATTAGCATCCGCAAGGGTGTGAACTTCGGGATACATCGTCGTCTCCTCGTGCCTCGGTTATGTCTTACCCGAGCCCTTTACTTATGCACTTTACTTTGTGATAGCCATATTGTTTCTTGTCATATATCTTGCTATCACATAGCTGCTTATCTTTCTTAGCATAAGCTGTTGGTGCACATAGGTGAGCCTAGTTGTTTTAGGCTTTGTGCTTGGCAAATTAACCGCTAGGTTTATTCCGCATTTGTTCAAACCTAAACCGTAATTATTTTAAAACGCCTATTCACCCCCCCTCTAGGCGACATCCACGATCTTTCAGGGTGGAATTGCATCTTGAATGATGAAGAGAGCATTCTCATTGAATTGATTGTCCGCGGCTTCTCGAGGAGTGAAGTTGCTTGGATCATGTGGATAGAAACCTTCTTCAATGATTCTCCAAAGGTTAGTGTTCACATGATTTAAATGACGTTTAAAGCAGTAAACCCAAGAATCAAAATCCTCATTTTTCACAATCTTAGGGGGAGGACCGGCATGATTCAAATGAGTGGAAGGAACCGGTCCACCATAAACAAGTGGTGGTTCCACATGGGCAAAGATGCCGGTGCCATTCTTGCCACTAGAAGAAGGAGTCTTTTCACTACTAGCTTCCCCCTTGTCGGGGATAGCATCCGACACCTTGATGGCGGGATCACCCACTTTCAACGGTGCGGTGGATAGTTTAAGCCCCTTAAGAAATTTAGTAAACATGCTTTCAACTTCGGTCGTCATGGAGGTTTTCAATGTCTCCAAGGCCACATTGAACTCTTCACGAGAGACCGAAGTTCCCCCATCGCCCGTAGATGAGATAGGATTCACACCGGAGTGTTTCTCCGCACCGTCTACGGTATCAACCATACTCTTTGGACGGTAAAGTCCTTAATAAAGAGACGAGGCTCTGATACCAATTGAAAGGATCGATATGGTTGACTAGAGGGGGGTGAATAGGCAACTAACAATTTTTAGCTTTTCTTTAGCAATTTAAACTTTGCATCAAAGTAGGTTGTCTAGATATGCAACTAGATGAGCAACCTATATGATGCAACATGAATAGGAACACAAGCAAGCAAGATATATGAAACAAATAATCTACACAAATAAAGGCACGAGATAACCAAGAATGGAGACGGTGGAGACGAGGATGTGTTGTCGAAGTTCCTTCCCTTTGAGAGGAAGTACATCTCCGTTGGAGCGGTGTGGAGGCACAATGCTCCCCAAGAAGCCACTAGGGCCACCGTAATCTCCTCACGCCCTCACACAATGCGAGATGCCGTGATTCCACTATTGGTGACCTTGGAGGCGGCGACCGAACCTTTACAAACGAGGTTGGGACAATCTCCACAACTCAATTGGAGGCTCCCAACGACACCACGAAGCTTCACCACAATGGACTATGGCTTCGCGGTGACCTCAACCGTCTAGGATGCTCAAACCCCAAGAGTAACAAGATCCGCAAGGGATTAGTAGGGGGAATCAAATATCTCTTGGTGGAAGTGTAGATCGGGGCCTTCTCAACCACTCCCGAGCAAATCAACAAGTTTGATTGGCTAGGGAGTAAGATCGGGCGAAAATGGAGCTTGGAGCAATAATTGAGCTTTAATGGTGGAAGAGGTGAGTCAACGGGGAAGAAGGAGACCCTTTATAAAGTGTGGAAAAGATCCAACCGTTACCCACCAACCAGCCCGCGGCCAGCGGTACTGCTGCTTGCAACCAAGCGGTACTACCGCACGGTAGTGCGGTACAACCGTACCGTCCCACGGTACTGCCGCGACCCTAGCAAAGAAACAGACGCAAGCTGGGGGCGGTACTTCTGCACGCGCGGTACTACCGCGCCCCCCATGCGGTACTACCGCAACGCAAAAGTCCCAGCCAGGGGGAAGGGGAACTACCGTGCCTACTTCCGCAAATAAACGGAAGTATCAAAAACCCGACACAGTAGTACTGCCGAGGGGCGGTACTACTGCCTGACCGCATAGCGCGGTAGTACCGCTAGTACCGCACAGCGAAAGCGGTACTACCGCGGCAGGTGCGGATGTAAAAAATTACATCCGCTCCTACTACCGCAAAGGGGCGGCACTAGCCTGGTGGGCATCGGTAGTGCGGCTCCAGGGGAGCGGTACTACCGTGAGCATCAGGGGTACTACCGCGCCACCGCGCGGTACTACTGTGGATGCCTACGGTACTACCGTTGATCCAGGAGCGGTACTACCGCAACCACAATAGCAGCCAGTCAAAGGAGGCAGGAAAAACGGAGGAAGCTCCAAGGAAGAAGGAGGGGATAAAAGGAGACGTGTACGTGATGATTCCACCCAAACCTTTCCAACGCGGACCCCCTCTTAATAGTACGGCTTTCCTACGACTCAAATCCACAAAAAAGAAACGTAGAAAAGACGCCGTCTTCGTCAGTCTTCGACGGGCACCCAATCGTCTTGTGCCTAGCAAAGAAGTGTCTGGAAAACTCATGGCACACGATTAGTCCGCAAATGCGTTGTCATCAATCACCAAAACACTTAGGGATAAATGCCAAAGCTGGCGCGCTGCCGCGCGGTCGCCTCCATTGATGCCGCCACGACGGCCTGATCGCCTCCACCAACGGCGTCGTGCCTCGCGGATGCCACAACGCCGAAGGGCGGCGCGACTGGTGGGGGGTGCCCGGCCGCACCCTCGAGCACGTCCTCGACTACATCGAGGCCGGCAACACGCCGTGCCTCGAGTACCCCGCCCCCGCACCCCCGTCCTTCTCTCGCCGCCATGGCAGCTCGTGGATGCCGCGGTGGTTGTCGGACGCGACGACCTCCTCCTCCTCGAGCGGCTCGCCGGCGGCCTTCGCCGTCAAGCCCGAGCCGCAGGACACGGCGGGGGAGTCCCCGCTAGGGTGCCGCACCCGCAGCGGCGCCCTGACCATCCCCGAGGAAGGCCGCGGCGGTCGCATGCGCCGCGTTCGGCCGAAAACCGAGCCGGAGCCTCCCCTGCTCCCAGTGAAGCCGGAGCACCTCGCGATGGCCGCCGCCGATGAGACGGGCATGAGGTGGGCGAGGGAGGACTACGCCCGCGAGCAGGTGGCTCGCCAGCGCCGCGCCCTCGAGGAACTCAAGGCATGCCACCCCCGCCCCGTCCGCGAGGTGGACGGCGTCCTCTACCTCGACAGCGACGAGGAGAAGGCCGGGCCATCCCGCGTCGGCGACCCTGGACAGGGCTGCAACAAGGACGGTGGCGGGTGGCAGGGCGAGGACGATGACGACGACTACACTGACTTCTACAAGCGCCTAGGCATGTAAAAGTTGGACGGCGGCGAGGCGCGGCGAGGATGGCGTAGCTAGGCCGTGTTTGTTTTTTTATTTGTTTTTTGTACAAATTTGAATGAATGTCGCCGAGTTTGGATGAATTTCGACGAGTTTGTGCCAAAAAACGCCGAATTCGTTTAGCCCTGGGGCCGACCCGGGGGCGACGACTGGGAACGCAGTCGCCCGCACGCCGAAAATCTCGCCGGCTCGCCCCCAGGACGCGTTTTTTTGGCGTCCTGGGGGGGCGAACGGCTGGAGATGCTCTTAGAACCTTCGAATCACAACTTGATCAAATTGCATTTTTGCGACGTTAGTGGCAGGTCCCGTGGATGACGTCGCGGCGGAGGTCCTCGCCCAAGTCGGCAGGCGGCAACAGATCCGCATGACTTGCTGCCAGACCAAGTGGGTCTGGTCCGTGCCGCCCTCTGCCTCGTGCGACGAGTGGACCGCACCTATTACTGGGTTCTGCGAGGACGAGCACCCCAGCATCGTCCAGGATAAGCAGGGGTTGGAGGTGCCTGGCGCCATTGGCCACTCATCGCCTCTTCAAGGAGGGCGCAGAGCATGAGCTACCCCTTTGGGCCATCGAGGAGCGCGGGGAGCTCAAGCGCACCCCCCCCTATCCATTCGTGGCAATCGTTGGGCGATACGTAGGGAGAGTTGTTCGTCGATCAACGTGGAGCTCAAATCCGACATGACGGCGAGGGCGTCCAAGCCGGATGGGCCCGGCCAAACTGCCGGGTCCGGGCTTGGTGGTGCGGGGAAGGGAACAGGCAGGAAGGGGACAAAACAGAGAGGAACTGTCGAGAGTGAGGCTAGGGTTTGGTCTGGGTGGGGAATGGGATGAAATTGACGGACCATTTCTAAAAACTTTTGAAAAAGTCAAACAATATATTTTTCCGACACATTTAAAACATCTTACAGATTCTATCCAAAGTTAATGATTTTGTAGTACTCCCTCTGCTTTTAAATATAAAACCTTTTAAATATTTCGGTATGGACTACATACTGCTGTATATAAGCTTATTTTAGAGTGTAGATTCACTCGTTTTGCTTCATATGTAGTCTGGATTGAAATCTCTAAAGAGACTGGATTGGAATCTCTAAAGAGAGTTATATTTAGAAAGGGAGGGAGTATAATATTTGTGGAGATGGTAGGGGGTGGGGTTTAATGTTTGTGTTTCTACACTGTAACAAAATTATTGTAAACGAGTCTAGACACTCCGCATGACACAACGACCCTTTTCCTTTTGAGAAAATTTGTAAACCCTCCAATAGCTGCTTCACGTCTAGGTTCACGAAACACAGCTCGCTGGCTCCTATGTATTAGTATAAAATTAGGTCATTTATTTTGAAACGGAAGAAGTATCACACAGAAGCACACTCCGTTTCCGAAACCACTGTAGTAGTATGTTTTATGTCACCTTCCTCCACGCACGACCGACGTGTATCTTTTACGCCCCACCCCGACCCCACACGCACGTAACGCGATAGAGTAGAAACGATGCCGGTCGAGGGAGGGCATTCTGGGCATCCAAGTGCATTCCGATGAGATCGCCGATGCCCCCGCTACGCTGGCGACCAAACCGGGCCAAAAGACGAGGTCGGCGGGGCGAGCTGGACACCACGAGGCCGGACCACGACGTCACCGGTGCAAAAAGGCGGTGCACAGCAGCACAGGTGCGAACGAACCCGGCGACAGCGAGCGGGGCGTTCCCGACAATTCTCGGCCGCCGAGGAATGGGGGCTGACTCGGATCCGCACCGACCTCCGGGGCCGCCAGGGCCGAGCACGTGGGCACCCCCGTCCCCGGCCACCTGGTTTGTCTACCGCACCGTCCACTGACATGTGGGGTGGATCCGGTGGGACCGCGCACTCGGTGAGACGGGTCGGCTCGGGCGTCGCGGCGGGGGAGCGGGGCGGCCGTCGCATTGGCCACCACCGGCGGGAAGCAGGTACGCGCCAGCGTCCCCAGATCCTCTGCGGCCACGCGGACGCAGAGACCCCTGCTGCGCGCGCACGTGTTGCGAGGCTAGTGGAGGGAACCGACGGCGCGGTGCAGGCTGCGGAGGCTGGAGCCGCGACGGTGGGCCGCAGAGGATCCGGTGGGGGGTGGAGACGGGACGGGAGCGGTGGACGGGGGACGGGGGCGTCCGAGTCAGGTGACGCACTTGGCCGAGTTGGCTGCTTTGTCCTCTTGCCCCCTCTCACTCGCACCGTCGCACGTCTCACCAAACCAAACCCCTCCTCTCGCTCTTGTTTATTTTGGATTGGAGGTGCCTCGTGTGTCTCTTTCCTTAGCTGATGCTTCGTGGTCTAGAAGCCTTCGGCGACACGCATCCGACGCAGGCAAAGTGACAAAGGGAGCGTGAGTGTGTGTGACCGTCTGCCTAATGTAATGTTCCCGTTGATGCAAGCTCTATATGATGGTGTAAAATGAACACGGCAAGGGGTCCTTTGAATCTCAAAGGAATTCTATACGATTTTTCAAGGATTCAAGTCCTTAGGAATTTTTCCTACAATGGTCCTTTGCTTCATAGGATAAAATCTTTTGTACTATATTTTATAGGAAACCTAACATCCACTCTAACCTCTTTTTATAGTGTCTTTAACTTTTTCGTGGCATCAAACACTCATTGCTAATCCTATAAAGTTAAAGAGGACATGCCACTGATCATATACGTTTTCTATTCTTACATTTTTAGAATCCTGCGAATCATAAGAGGCCCTAAAGAGGTTGCGTCATTTAGTTGGGATCCGAAGGAGTAATGTTTTCCCCTCGCCATGCCATTCCAAGCTACTACTAAACGATTTTTTAAATCTGTATGTAGTCAAACTTTCCAAAACCAAGTCTAACAAGGTACAATCAGCAGGCTATAAGGACTAACATTTATATTTTTTATTGAGTTGGATGAAAGAGAAGGTGAGAGAGAAGGGAAGTGGGTTGTAGATCAATAGGCAACTACAAACATGAGCTCCAAGAAATATTGTGAGAGTGTAACGTGAGTCATGTATTAATAAAATAGTAGTGCTTCTTAGTAACTAAGCTACTATACATGTTTATTTTTATAAAAGCTACTATACATGTTGGCTATTAAGTTGACTATATGTGACGGGGCAACATTATACATCCGATTACCGACTATATTATTAACCATGCTCTAAAGCTTGACCAACTTTACAAAGAAAATAATATCAACATTCGTAGTACGAAATCAATACTGTTAGATGCATCATGAAATTAATTTTCATGCTATATAACTTTAATATTGCAGATGTTAATATTTTTAAGTATAAAGTTTGGTCAAATTTTGCGTAGTTTGACTTTAAATAAATCTTATATGCGGATTAAAAAGAAAAACAGAGGGAGTACTATTAGGAAGTTGTTAGCTTCTTTTGGCAAGGCGATGATTGTGCATTGTGCCCGGGAAAACAATGTTGTGGCATTGGTTGGCCGGAGCTAGTTTGGGGGGAGGGGACCTTTTGTGGAGTGGCATGATCATCCTCCTAACTTGTTGATCCCTTTCTTGGAATAGACATGACTATTGTTCAATGTCTCCAAAGTTGAAAAAGGACTTCAGTGGTTCTGACGTCGTTTTTGTTGAAATATATTGTATGATAACAATGTGGTAGCAAAAAAATTGAGTAGAAAGAATAAGGGCCTCTTTGATTCGCAAGACTCTCAAAATGTGGGAATAGGAAAAATGCAGGAATAGAGTGTCATGTTCTCTTATATCCTATATGATTTGAAAGAGTGTTTGATAGCACAGGAAAATCAAAGGAATCGATCAAAAAGGTTTGAGTGGATGAAAGTATCATCAAAACTATAGTATAAATGAATCCTATGATTTTTTTAAGGATTTCTATCCTACAAATCAAACGACCATCATAGGAAAACAATTCCGAAGGTTCCAAATTCTTAGAAAATCGTGTGAAATTCCCGTCCCTAAGCTTCAAGACCGAAACATGGGAATATTGGCTATCATCTCATCTCATAGCATCTGTAGCCGAACTCCTAAAACAGGCGCTCACATATACACACGCACAATCATCCCTATAAAAATAGGCACACGCTAAAACAACATCAGAGAACCTGAAATAAATATGGAAAATATATGAGCACCCGTGTCAAGTTTAATTTGAACACGAATGAGCAGTGGCGGAGGCAGGGGGTGCTGGCAGCCCCCCCCCCCCCCCCCCCCCCGTGCTCTCACAAGTACAACTATATGTGCTCCTAATTGTCCATTTTTCAAACATAATTAGTAAGATTTAGAAGATTTGGCCCCGTCTAACATTATATAACATGTTTTTTTTAGAACGAAGACAGGATCCAACAGGTTCAACACAGAACAACAAAGATAAAACGGCCGTAGCCAAGGTACGATACAGGCTACCGGCCGAAGCCTGCAAGTGGAAGATAAGCTACATAAAGCCATAGGCCGGTCGAAAAGGCCAGAACCTACGGCAGGCTAGTGGCGGGCATCAATCTGAATCATCCGAATCCGCTCCATAGCCTCCGTCATCCGATCCGCATCATGCCGTTTCCCCAACGGCGTCCATGTCTGAAGAAATAAGTGGCATTTGAAAAAAATGTCAGCTGGGTGAGAAGGAAATTTGTGCTCTATAGTCATCTTACTGCGAGTGGTCCAAATGGACCACAGCAAAGCTCCCACGCAGCGCCATAAGACACGTCCGAAGCCGCCCCTATGAGCGACTAGCAGAGCGCGGAGGTCCAAGGCTGAGCAGGGATTCCAGTTCTGACCGAAAGCCTCCCTAACCGCGCTCCAAGCAAAGCGAGCGAGGTGACAGTTGAAAAATATGTGGTTGGCATCTTCATGATGACCACATAGCACGCAAGAGCTGTCGGAGGGCCCATTCCTACGAGTGATATTATTGGAGGAGGGAAGGCGATCGCGAAACATCTGCCACAGGAAGATTTTGATCTTTAAGGGAATGGAAGCTTTCCATAGCCCCCTAGCTATGTCCAGGGTCGGCCCCTCGGTCACTTTGTTGTACAAGGATTGGACGGAAAACTTCCCCGAGCGCGAGAGAGCCCAGGAAACCGAGTCGGCCTCAAGGCGAAGGTTCACTCCCTCCAAATCAGCTACGAGCCCGTCCCAACAGGCTCGTTCGATATCGAGTAGGGGTCTTTTGAAGGAGACCGCAGGCGGGCTGGTGCGCAGCGCATCTGCCACTAGGATATCAACGTTAGTAGCAAGTCGATAGGCTAAGGAATGGCTTTTCCACAAGGGTTCCGAGCCCAACCAGTGGTCCAACCAAAACCGTGTTGAGGACCCATTGTTGACACAAAACTTGGCTCCTAAAGTGAATGCCGGCATAACTTTCTGGATCCCATTCCAAAAAGTTGATCCCTTAGCTTTGGAAGTTAGAAAATTCCCATCTGGGAAGTATTTGGCGCGAAGGATATCCGCCCAGAGCCCTTGCTCGTTTTGGGAGAGTTTCCAAATCCACTTGGTTAAGAGAGCGACATTCATTAGCTTCGAATTAAGAATCCCAAGTCCTCCAAATTTCTTAGGGCGACAGAGCGCGGCCCATTTGATAAGATGGTACATATTTTTGATCCCCGTTCCTTCCCAAAAGAACTTGGATCGGGGCGTATCAAGCCTGGCATGAACCCCATCAGCCAGCAAGAACATGCCCATCGTGAACAGAGGAAGGGAAGACAGGCTAGAGTTAGTTAGAATTAGTTGGGCCGCCGAGGAGAGGAAACGACCGCGCCAGGGGCTAACCCTATTTGCCACCTTGCCATACAAGGGCTCCCATTCCAGAATGGAGATGTGTTTATCCGAAATAGGTAGGCCCAAATACTTAATTGGAAAGGTCCCTAGCTTACAATTAAGTAGATTGGCTACTCAAGAAGCGAGCAGAGGATCCATCCCAATGGCTATTACCTCGCTCTTAAGGAAATTGATCTTAAGACCGGAGATGATTTCGAAAGCGAGGAGGATAAGTTTGACCGAGGCTATGCTATGATCGTCAGGCTCAAAGAGCAGCAAGGCGTCGTCCGCATATTGGAGGTGGGTGAGTCCACCCGGAATAAGGTGAGAAACCACCCCGCGGATGTGTCCGGCGTCCTTAGCCTTATGGATCATGGCTGATAGGGCGTCCACAACAAAGTTAAAAATCAGGGGTGAGGAGGGATCCCCTTGCCTGAGACCTCGTTTGTTGCGGAAGAAGTTCCCAACCTCTCCGTTGATCGACACCGCGGTCTGGCCACCCGAGACCAGATGCATGATGCGGTGAACAAAGCCTGACTCGAATCCCTTCCGAGTCAACACCTCGCGGATGAACTCCCAGTTCACGCGATCATATGCTTTCTCAAAGTCGAGCTTTAGGAGCACGGCATGATGCCCGGTGCATTTAAGCTCGTGGATAGTCTCCTGCAACACTATCGGCCCTTCGAGAATGTTGCGACCTTTGAGAAAGCCAGACTGACTACGGTTTATAACGCGCTGCGCGACCGGAGCAAGTATGGTCGCATACGCCTTTGAGCATATCTTGAAAGGTACGTTAATGAGAGTGATAGGACGGTACTGCTTGATAGTGTCGGCCCCTTAGACTTTGGGAATAAGGCTAATCACGCCATAGTTAAGGCGCGAGACATCTACCGTACCTAGCGCAAAACCATTGATAATCCCGTAGAATAGGTCTTTAAACATCGGCCAGAAGCGTCGGAAAAACGCGACCGGCCAGCCGTCCGGGCCAGGCGCCATGTCAATCTTCATTGCACCCACGGCTTCGTCGATCTCCTCCGTGGAGAAAGTCAAAGCCAAGAGGTCATTTTCGGCTTGAGACACGCGGCCCTCTTCCCCCCCGAAGTCTGCTCGAAGTTGGAGGTGCTTTTCCTCATCTGTACCCAACAGATTGAGAAAGAAGTCATAGATATGTGCCACGATGTCAGCCTGACTAACCAAAAGTCCTTGATCAGATTGAAGTCTCAAAATCGAGCACTTCCGTTTACGACCGTTGGCAAAGGCGTGGAAATATCCCGTATTCGCATCGCCCTTGGTAACCCACTTGACGCCGCCCCGACGGCGCCAATATTCCTCCTCCTCCCTGATAATGGCGAGCACCTGGTTCTCAAGAGCGTAACGGTGGGCCCATTCGGCTTCCAGGAAGGGTCTGGAATCAGCTTGTACGTCTAGGGCTTTGATTTCAGCAATAATAGCTTCCCTAACGCGCTTCGCTTCGCTCCCATGGTTTGCACCCCACCAACGGAGGAAACCCCGAAGGGTCCCAGCCGCCGCGATCCAAGTGTCCAAGGGACCCCTGGAGCAGCCGACCGCAGCTCTGGCACGCTCCCAGCGCGCCATGAGCAAAAGGGCCCGAAGCCCTCTATCTCAAACCACCCAGTTTCAAAGAAAAAGCGGGGGCTGCGCTTGATCCGATCCTCCCCCGAGGCTAGGATCAGTGACACATGATCCGACCCAATACGCGTTTCCGCCACCAACGTACACATGGGGAATAACACTTCCCAGTCAGAGGTCACAAACACCCGGTCGAGGACATTGCGCACCGGCGACAGTTGCTTGTTGGTCCACGTGAATCTAGCGCCAGTCCTAGCGATCTCCCGCAGGGCGCATGATGCAATCGTATTATTGAACAAGTTCACTCTAGGCCAGTCAATGTTAGGATTATTCTTATCCGCTCCCGAACGGATAAGGTTAAAATCACCCCCAAGGACAATGGGTACATTAGCGCCTTGCTTAGCCCCAACCAAGCTTTGAATTTCTCCCAAGAAATCAGCCACCCTAGAGTGGTCAGCCGGGCGGTAAACGCAAACAATTGCCCATGAAGCGAGCGAGATCCTGTGTTTAATCATGACTGAAATGAAAAACGCACCCACATCCCAGCTTACAACATCGCATACATCACTGTTACATCTCAATAGGAGACCACTAGAATGGCCTACAGACGGCACCCAGCCCCAAATAAAACGATGAAGAGGATCGTAGGCAGCCAAATCTCTATACGTGAAATCAGCTTTAATCGTCTCCTGAAGCGCAACCACGTCAATGCGCTCCCTAGCAATATATTCTTTAAGTTGGGTCCGACGACCAGCGTGGCCGCAACCCCGAATGTTTCAAAAAAGGTAGTGCATCTAAATAATACGGTTGCGAAGGCGCACCCCCTGGATGTCACCGGCTTTGCCACTCGTTTTTTAGCCGAGGCACGGCTTGTCGAGGGGATAGCCTCCACCTCCCTGGCGTCAGCGTTCCCACTCGCCACCACAGCAGACCCAACAGGGTCAGAGACGACCAGCGCCGTGGCAGAGGCCTCCCTGGCCTTAGCCAACGCGGCAGCTGCGGCCGAAGCCACTTGGGCATCTTCGCGAGCACGAATCAATGACACTAACTCGCCGCTCTCCGCACCTACTTTAAAACCGCTGTCGTCTAGAATCGAGACAAGTTCCGGGTCCGTAAAGGCATTCAGAATCTTAAAGGAGGGTGGGGGATTACCTGAGGTTTCGAGATTCTTCTCCGCAAGACGAAGCTGCGCACTCTCCATGGAAGAAAGCTCACCCAACTGGGCCTTGGCCCGAGCACTTGGCGCGCGCTGGGCCATTGGAGAAGCTCGAGAGCGCCGTGCCTTGGCCGAGACGCCCGCGGAGCCCAGAGCCGCTTGCAGGTCCACGCAAGCTGGCGCGGTTGGCGATGGAAGGGAGAGCACCGCAGCATTGGCCGAGGGCTTGCGACCCGCCATCTTCTTGGGAGCGCGCCCGGAGCCCCCCGCACTGCGACGGCTTGACAACGGGGTGTGCATGGATGGTTCGTTGAGCACCACACCCGTGTCAGAGCCCAGCAAACTGGGGGAGGCCGGAGCACCCGAAAGCATGGGGCCAGCACCATCCCGCTCCTTAAAACCAGACTGGTCAAAAGCCCCCAGCAACGCGAGCGCTGGTGGCGGACCGCTCCCAGCCGTGTCCGCCGTCGCAAGAGCGCCCGGCGCCACCACTTCTCTGTCCTCCTTTAGCGCGTGGGAAGTGAGACCCAACTTGTCCCAAGTCTCAGTATCAATCGACGTGTCTGGCATGCTGTCCTCATTCTCCTCATCACGGTAGGCCATCTCCACATCTTGCTGGTGGCTGCCAACTGCGGTGACCGGCCCTCCCTGAGCCACGGTCGAACCCTACGGCAGCCCAGGCGCACCCCCGGTCCCCGAACCCGGCTGGCCCTGATTGTCGCTAGGGCGAGGAGGGGCCTTGTCAGAACCAGACGCCACAGATCCCTCGCCCGAGCGCTTCGGGAGTCTTTCCACCTCCACCTTGATGTCAAAACCCTCATGGTTGAACCACACTTGCACGTATCCATTCATCTTGTCGGGAGGTTTGCATCCAAACTTCATCCTCACCGGTCCCATCCGGATGAGGGAGAGCTCGTCCACCACAATGGGCCTGCCCAACATCTTCATTCCTTCCATCAGGCGATCAACACGCCGGTGCTTCTTGGGAATACCATGGAGGCGGAGCCACACCTCCGGCATGGAGAGGGGCACAATGGTCTCCTGGATAGAATCGCGGACCCGCACCGTAATATCGTTGATAGAGAGAAACAGTTTACCACTAGACTTAGCCATGTGCAACAGATCCACAGAAGGGAAGATAACCGCAAAATCGTCATCCCCCACTTGAGAGACCTGCCAATCCCAGTCACCCGCAAACATGTGCTTCAGCTCCTGCTTGAGCACACGCAGCAACAGCCTCCCTGGCTCCGCCGACAGAATGACCCCATTAGCAGCCTGGAGATCATAGCCCTATATCTCCTCTTCATCTTCAAAGTCCAAGCAGAAAAAACCTTCCCCCGGGATCGCGCTGCCCATGATCTGAAGGTGGAGATGCTTACCCCGCGTCGGGCAGAAGGCCGAGGCGTGCCCTTCCTGCTTACAGATCACGCAGAGGGGGGGAGGTGCACTTGGCCTGGAAATGCCCTGTTCGGTCGCACTTGAAGCATTCGCCTCCCTCTTCTTTGACGGGGATGGGCGTGTCCGCCGACCCACGCGACGCATCCGGCAGCACCACCGCAAGCGGGGCAGCCGACGCCCGCGGCTTCTTAGCCAGCGGGTCCCGTTGGCCACCACCACAGAGGGGATGCTCCATCGGCTTGCGCTCCAGTTCACGCCGCTTCGACCCAGTCTTGCGCTCCTGCTGACCCCACCAAGGAGGAGGAGGACCCCAATCCCCTCGCGCCCATGGGATCCAGAGCCATAGCCTTGGCCATAGCTACCCCCATAGCCCTGGTCGTAGCCTCCACCTTGGCCTTGCTCGTATCCACCTATAACGCCCTCGATGCGGCTATATCTCCCACGTGTCGAAGCACGACTTAGAGGCATAACCACATTGAAAGCAATGTCGCAAGTGAGGTAATCTTCACAACAACCCATGTAATACAATAAGGGGAAAAGGATACATAGTTGGCTTACAATCGCCACTTCACACAAAAACATGAATAAAGCATTACATCATCCAAATGCAATCAGGGCCCGACTACGGAGCCAAAATAAAAGAAGACTACCCCAAATGCTACACAGATCCCCGATCGACCCCAACTGGGCTCCACTACTGATCAACTAGAACGAAACAACACAAAGGACAAGATCTTCATCGAGCTCCTCCTGAGCTTGGTTGCGTCATCTGCATGGTCTCATCGGCACCTGCAAGCTAGTTTTGGAAGTATCTGTGAGTCACGGGGACTCAGCAATCTCGCACCCTCGCGATCAAGACTATTTAAGCTTATAGGTAAGGTAAAGGTATGAGGTGGAGCTGCAACAAGCGACTAGCATATATGGTGGCTAGCATATTCGCAAAAGAGAGCGAGAAGAGAAGGCAAAAGGACGGTCGAACAACTATGATCAAGAAGTGATCCTAGAACAACCTACGTCAAGCATTACTCCAACACCGTGTTCACTTCCCGGACTCCACCGAGAAGAGACCATCACGGTTACACACGCGGTTGATGTATTTTAATTAAGGTCAACTTCAGGTTTTCTACAACCGAACATTAACAAATTCCCATCTGCCCATAACCACGGGCACGGCTTTCGAAAGTTCAAATCCCTGCAGGGGAGTCCCAACTTAGCCCATCACAAGCTCTCACGGTCAACAAAGGATATTCCTTCTAGCGGGAAGACCCGATCAGGCTCGGAATCCCAGTTACAAGACATTTCGACAATGGTAAAACAAGACCAGCAAAGCCACCCAGATGTGTCGACAAATCCCGATAGGAGCTGCACATATCTCGTTCTCAGGGCACACGGGATGAGCAAGACGTCGGGTAAGCCAGCCCAGAGTTGCCCCTGGTAGCCTCGGACATCGCTCAGTTGGACCAACACTTAGAGAAGCACTGGCCCGGGGGGGTTAAAATAAGATGACCCTTGAGCTGGCCGACTCAAGGGAAAGAAAAAGGCTAGGTGGCAAATGGTAAAACCAATGTTGGGCCTTGCTGGAGGAGTTTTATTCAAGGCGAACTGTCAAGGGGTTCCCATTATGACCCAACCGCGTAAGGAACGCAAAATCCGGGAACATAACACCGATATGACGGAAACTAGGGCGGCAAGAGTGGAACAAAACACCAGGCATAAGGCCGAGCCTTCCACCCTTTACCAAGTATATAGATGCATTAATTAAATAAGAGATATTGTGATATCCCAACAAAACATCCATGCACCAAACATGGAACAAGCTTCAATCTTCACCTGCAACTAACAACGCTGTAAGAGGGGCTGAGCAAAGCGGTAACATAGCCAAACAACGGTTTGCTAGGACAAGGTAGGTTAGAGGCTTGGTTCAACAATATGGGAGGCATGATAAGCAAGTGGTAGGTATCGCAGCATAGGCATAGCAAAAGAGCGAGCAACTAGCAAGCAAAGATAGAAGTGATTTCGAGGGTATGGTCATCTTGCCTGAAATCCCGCAAGGAAGAAGAACGAGTCCATGAAGAAGACAAACGGACGTAGTCGAACGGTTCCTCACAAACGCGACGTTACCGGAATCAACTCGAAGAAGCAACACCGGAAAGAAGCAAACAACAAAGTAAACAACCATCACATAAACATGGCATGATGCACAATCAAGTATGATGCATGTCCGGTTTAATGAAGCAAGGCATGACAAAGTGCACAAGCAATCCTACAAATTAAATGGAGCTCAATATGCAACGAGTTGCATATTGACGAAACACCACATCAATTATTTAGTTCTCTCTCGGTTATGCACTCAACAATATTACATGTTGGTTAACATGGCAAGAGGTGAGGCATAACAAAAGTACACCATCTAAACAATTTAAATGGGGCCCGATATAACAAACAAAAAATCCGGTAAATCCCCATATGCATTAGTAATTTATTGCAACAACAATTTAAACATTTTAATTGTTGTTACCATGATGCAGATGACATGAACAAGTTTATGCAATTTTTTATTAAAAGTTGACAAGAGCATTATGAAGCATTTTTTCATCGTAGTAGAAAGAAAGGGGTGCCATGGCGACGATAACGAAACGGTGCCACTGCAACGTTCCGGTTCCGACAACTCATTGAGAACGTCGGTGCAAAAGAAAGTGTGGCAGGAGCGTGCAAAAGATGGTGGGGTGATCCCGGTTACCGGGTTCCCACGAGTCAACGACGGCATGGCAACGAGGAGGAACCACTAACGTTCACGGGCGAAAACAACAACTAAACATGCATCTCATACAACACATGCTTTCGTCCACGGGTCATCGTCTCGGCGGTTATACCTTCCAGGTGCATTCTCGGAGTGGTTCAGGTTCGTAGAGGAAGTAGGCGTTCTCGCGACGGTGGTGGTACAAGGTCGTCGTTGACCTAGTACTTGGCGTTTCCCGGTTCGGTGACCGTTTTCGGCATCGGACGTCGAGGTACTTGGCGGACTCGCACGGGGCAGCAACATGTAGTCGAGCTAGGGTCTCAGTCCTGGCGATCAAAAGGGTACTTGCGGTCTTGATGAATCTGTAGTGGTACTGGGCGAGATCACGTCCACGGCAGTCTTTGAACTTGGTTTTCCTGTATAAGACTCCATGGGTCCTGGGAGGACTCGTCGATGGCCATGTCAATGAGGCGACGTAGATGATGAAGCATGGAGCAACAGCTCGAGTCGCGGGAGCAGCAGCTGTCACGGGCGGAGGTCGGGCTGGAGCTCCTGGCCACAGCGGCGCGGCGCCCGAGCAGGGTCCAGCGGCAAGGCAAGGCGACAAAGGAGGAGCCTGCGAGGGACCCTGGCGGGGAGGCAGTGGAGGACGGTGCGCAGCTGAAGTGAGGTCGGCGGCGCCGTGAGCCGGCAGGGTGGAGCCGAGGAGGACGTCCGGCGACGACCGGTGCTGGGGCTCCGGCGAGCTCTGGCCAAATCGGTTGGGACGAGCAGTGCGGGGGCTCCTGCTGGCCGTGGAGGACGAAGGATGCGGGCACGGGAACGAGGTAGGACTCGGCAGAGGAAGCGGGAGGCGGCCATGGCGCGTGGAGGAGAAGCAGGAGGAAGGCCATGGCAACGAGGAGGGGCGCGCGGGATCGGGCGTGTGCGGAGACGGCGGCCTCGCGGAAGAGGGAGGCACAGGCATGGGACAGCGCTCGTCGGCGGGCCGGCGTTGAGGAGGGATTGGGTCGAGGCACGAGGAGCTCCTCTCCCTAGCGATGTGCGTGGAGGCGGCGCAGGAGGGATCGATGGGAGAGGGAGAGAGAGAGAGATGGGGATCGGGCTGCGGGGACTCCTGGCGGCGCGAGGAGGTGGACGAAGGGAAAAAGAGGACCGAGGGGGATCGGGCTAGGTTAGAATTGGTGGGGGTCGGCTGGGCCTATGGGCCGGCGCGGGAGGTCTGCTGGCCTCGCTGCGGGTGGCCTAGGTGGGCTGGCACGAGAGTGGGCCTAGGGAGGCCCAGTTGGGCTCTCTTCTCTCTCTCTCTCTCTTTAACTTCATTTCTAAGCATAAAACAAAATTGGAGAAGAAAAGAAAGATGGAGGGGGTTTGGGAAAGAATTAGCGCACGCAAATAATATTCCCGGACTCGCAAAAATGCGCTGGTTCCAAGAAAAATATGAGAGGCATGATTGCAAGGATTTAATTCAAAGTCATTTGAATGTAATTCAAATGGTTTGAACAAGGGCTAGGAATTAGAGGTGTCCAAAAATGTTCCGATTTTTGGTGGACCTCCGGAAAATGACGAAAGAATTTATGGGCAAAGTTAAAGGCCAAGAGACGTGATGACTAAAGCATTGGGATTTTGCAAGTGTGTTAAGGTGAATTCCAAAAGAATGGAAATATTTATAATAGCTCCCTAATATCGGGAGGATATGTTATAAAGAGAATCACCATGTGAATTCCCTTGGTTTAAATGGACCGAAGATCCATGCAATTTATTTAGTTGAGCTTTAAAATGGGTTGCATGATGACATGATGCAGAGATGAATGCAACCGACGAAACAAATCAACAACGAATCTCGGAAACCCTGGAAGGCATCTGAAGCTCCGGTCTTGGGGCGTTACAACACTCCACCACTACGAGAGGATCTCGTCCCGAGATCTAAGATGGCACCGGAGAGAAATGGAAGAGGAAGAGAAGAGGTAAGGCTAAGTTGCTTCTTTGACAAACGAGTGAAACCAAAGAACCTTGAGAGGTTGAACAAATTGAAAGAAAGAATACAATGGAGATGAACGAAGTTGAAAACACTCCGTTAGAAAAGAGGAACAAGGAAGAACAAATTCGTATAGCACTCCGGTTGAAAAGAGATGCAAGACTTGATAGGATGAAAAGGACTTGAGCAAAGGGGGCACAACACTCCGGTTAAATGGGTAAGCACGAAAAGAACACCATCCGAGATGATGAGAGAAAAGAGCAACATCACAACGCCTCCGGAAGAGAGAATAGAAAAAAAATAAAAATCTTCTTCCACCGAGGTGATAAGGATAAAACTTGGATCATAGATAATCACCACAAAGAGCAACATTCCCAATGGAAGGATTTAGGTGAAATATGACCCAAGATAACTCCAATGAAGAGATTGATGGATTGCAAAGGATCTCATGAACGAAATGAAAAAAGATGGTTTAACATATGTCATTCCAGACAACTTGTGAATCGTGAAACATGAAGGGAAACTGTCAAGAGTGACAAAACACCATCTCAAAAGATAAATTAGAAAGAATTGCACTCCCGATTGCAAGATGAAGAAAACTTGAGCTCCTTTGAAAAGAATCTCGATGAACACTACGAGAAGGAATTAAATCCTTGATGAACCAACATGTAGAGCCTACATGAGGAAACTCCGGTAACAAAAGGATAACTAAAAGAAAGAGAAGTTGAAAACACAAGGTGAAAACCTTGTAATGATTTAGATGGATCTCCGTGATAATTAGAGCTTGGAACTCCGGACAAGAAAGATGAACAATTGAAATCAAGAATTTTGATGAACCTCCGAAATAAGGAATTGAATTCACTCGATGAAACAAGAATAAGAATTACATTATGCTTATCCTTCACCAATTAAATTGATGACAAACAATGGATTTGGCATACTACTTATTCTCGTAGAAAGGTTAAGATAGATATTGCGCAACTTGGAAAGGTCTTCAACGAACCGCCGGTAGGATTGAAACAACGAATAAATAAATATGATAAGGAGGAAGAGAAATCTTGAACGAACCACCGTAAGAATTGAGAATGAACGAAAAAAAGAGATGAATCACCGATAAGAATTTGAAAACGAACAAAGATACTTGGGAAAATTTAGATACAAGAGAACGAAGAGATCCCGGGCTGATTAGAGAAATTTGAATGATGCATCGGTAAGATTTGGAGAACAATAGCTGAAAGCTGGAATGAATAATCCCGTAATGATAGTCTTTGGAGAATCAAACTGAAAAGAGTCCTAGATTGCTCCGGATGGGTGAAAAGAATATCTCACAATCGAAAGCAATGATGAGAGGATGACACGAAGCTAGAGCCATGGATCCTTGAGAGAACGGATAAGATATGGAGGAAAACTCTTCTTCGGTCTTCAAATGTTGAGAATGATGACGAGAACCACCACTGAGAATTGTTGAGGCACTCCGGAATTAAAATTGGAAAGGTTGAACCAACGATGAAAAGAATTTGAGAGATCTTAGAGAAAGACATATGACTGATGACAAATCATACTTACGTCATACATTAAAAGAATTTAGGATAGCTCCGGGAAAAATAAGAAGAGTCAGGTAAGATCCTGGGAAAAGACATGTGGGTTAGGGCCCACTCAAAAGAAACACCGTTGAAATGATTGCTTGAAAAGAGAGATTCCACCAGTTGAATTAAATGGCTTGAATGAGATAACAACCTCGAGATATCTTCAGCACTCCGGAACAATTGAATATCGAGAAGTGGAATGATAATAAGGTGCACCGGTAAGAGAAGGTATTTGAAACGAGGAAAAGGGATATGATCAACACCAAAGCTTTAATTAGTTCCACCGGAGAAGAAAGAGAATGAATAATGATGAACTTGAGGTTCCGTTAGAATCTTCATGAGAATCACCGGATAAGAACATTGAAGGAAAAGAATGGAGAGACTTCCACCAATAAAATGATACCTGATTGAGAAATCTGAGTCCTTGAAGAAAACAAAGGGAGGGAGGGTGGGAAAAAACAAAGGCAACTTGGAGACGGAAGAAATGAACACCGTTGAGAAGAACTGATACTTAATCTTGCGGATGTTGAAATGTTCGATCCACTTGAAAAGAAAACACGCCGGTTGGAAAGGATTGACATGACAATATCGATGATCATGAAGGATTTGTATTCACATCGGAGTATGAGAACACCGTTTAGAGAAGGTATGGAATCAACATTTGACTTCGAAGCAACTCGAATACCACAACTCAAAACAAAACAAAGGATTGGCTTGCAAAATAAGCCGGAACAAACATATGATAGAGATTTCGTCCGAAGTTTTCGTGGTGGGGCCTACACAGGCTCGATCTTACAACACCATCATGTACAAGGCAGTGCACATGACATACGAAGCGTCCCCGAGTCAGCATAGCCAAGGACTCTTTAAGACACAACGAGACCACTGTAAAACCAACCGTGGATAGGCGGACCACTAGACGTCGAACCCCAATTTCATATCATACATCTGTCGGAAAGATATCCCAAGAGCTACTTGATTTCCCACTTATAAACTCCCGAAACTTTCCCAGTTATGCAATCAGGTGTTGGGGATACAGGGGAAGCATAATATCTCACCCAAAACTAGCAAATCCTACATCCAGCTGTATCCATCCTTCAACACATAACCAAGAAACCTTCAGAAATCATCTACCTCAACCTTCGAAAAGCATCCGTTATACGAGTTATGGCAATACTCCCAAACTCCCGCCCCAGTACTGGGTGGCGTCGAGGTTATCTCACCAACAACTGCATAAAAGAGATTTTCGATGTCGGCGAACTAAACTCAGGTATTCCAGAACTGCAACGATAAAATTGTGACGACAACACCTCGGAGCTCAACTCCCCGGGACACTGCCACAACCCCTAAATGACAGGAGGCACCAAGAACAATGTTCTCATCACAAATCGATCGGAACGATTCCAAGATACCCGCGTGATCCTAAATTTTTTTAGTGAAATTTGAGAAGAGAAGAGTCAAAACTCTACGTCAGGATGCCTTACCAGAGCGATGAAGGGACTGGGGAGTAAAAAGAATTCCTAACTCTCCGATATATAATTCCTAAATGACTCAAAACATTTTTCTAGACTCAACTCGTCAGCTAATTCAATCAAGCAGTGGGGGCTCCTAAGGTCGGGGAAGGCTCTGATACCAACTTGTAACGCCCTCGATGCGGCTATATCTCCCACGTGTCGAAGCACGACTTAGAGGCATAACCACATTGAAAGCAATGTCGCAAGTGAGGTAATCTTCACAACAACCCATGTAATACAATAAGGGGAAAAGGATACATAGTTGGCTTACAATCGCCACTTCACACAAATACATGAATAAAGCATTACATCATCCAAATGCAATCAGGGCCCGACTACGGAACCAAAATAAAAAAAGACTACCCCAAATGCTACACAGATCCCAGATCGACCCCAACTGGGCTCCACTACTGATCAACTAGAACGAAACAACACAAAGGACAAGATCTTCATCGAGCTCCTCCTGAGCTTGGTTGCGTCATCTGCACGGTCTCATCGGCACCTGCAAGCTGGTTTTGGAAGTATCTGTGAGTCACGGGGACTCAGCAATCTCGCACCCTCGCGATCAAGACTATTTAAGCTTATAGGTAAGGTAAAGGTATGAGGTGGAGCTGCAACAAGCGACTAGCATATATCGTGGCTAACATATTCGCAAAAGAGAGCGAGAAGAGAAGGCAAAAGCACGGTCGAACAACTATGATCAAGAAGTGATCCTAGAACAACCTACGTCAAGCATTACTCCAACACCGTGTTCACTTCCCGAACTCCGCCGAGAAGAGACCATCACGGTTACACACGCGGTTGATGTATTTTAATTAAGGCCAACTTCAGGTTTTCTACAACCAGACATTAACAAATTCCCATCTGCCCATAACCGCGGGCACGGCTTTCGAAAGTTCAAATCCCTACAGGGGAGTCCCAACTTAGCCCATCACAAGCTCTCACGGTCAACAAAGGATATTCCTTCTAGCGGGAAGACCCGATCAGGCTCGGAATCCCAGTTACAAGACATTTCAACAATGGTAAAACAAGACCAGCAAAGCCACCCAGATGTGCCGACAAATCCCGATAGGAGCTGCACATATCTCGTTCTCAGGGCACACCGGATGAGCAAGACGTCGGGTAAGCCAGCCTAGAATTGCCCCTGGTAGCCTCGGACATCGCTCAGTTGGACCAACACTTAGAGAAGCACTGGCCCGGGGGGTTAAAATAAGATGACCCTTGAGCTGGCCGACTCAAGGGAAAGAAAAAGGCTAGGTGGCAAATGGTAAAACCAATGTTGGGCCTTGCTGGAGGAGTTTTATTCAAGGCGAACTGTCAAGGGGTTCCCATTATGACCCAACCACGTAAGGAACGCAAAATCCAGGAACATAACACCGATATGACGGAAACTAGGGCGGCAAGAGTGGAACAAAACACCAGGCATAAGGCCGTGCCTTCCACCCTTTACCAAGTATATAGATGCATTAATTAAATAAGAGATATTGTGATATCCCAACAAAACATCCATGCACCAAACATGGAACAAGCTTCAATCTTCACCTGCAACTAACAACGCTATAAGAGGGGCTGAGCAAAGCGGTAACATAGCCAAACAACGGTTTGCTAGGACAAGGTGGGTTAGAGGCTTGGTTCAACAATATGGGAGGCATGATAAGCAAGTGGTAGGTATCGCAGCATAGGCATAGCAAAAGAGCGAGCAACTAGCAAGCAAAGATAGAAGTGATTTCGAGGGTATGGTCATCTTGCCTGAAATCCCGCAAGGAAGAAGAACGAGTCCATGAAGAAGACAAACGGACGTAGTCGAACGGTTCCTCACAAACGCGACGTTACCGGAATCAACCCGAAGAAGCAACACCGGAAAGAAGCAAACAACAAAGTAAACAACCATCACATAAACATGGCATGATGCACAATCAAGTATGATGCATGTCCGGTTTAATGAAGCATGGCATGACAAAGTGCACAAGCAATCCTACAAATTAAATGGAGCTCAATATGCAACGAGTTGCATATTGACGAAACACCACATCAATTATTTAGTTCTCTCTTGGTTATGCACTCAACAATATTACATGTTGGTTAACATGGCAAGAGGTGAGGCATAACAAAACTACACCATCTAAACAATTTAAATGGGGCCCGATATAACAAACAACAAATCCGGTAAATCCCCATATGCATTAGTTATTTATTGCAACAACAATTTAAACATTTTAATTGTTGTTATCATGATGCAGATGACATGAACAAGTTTATGCAATTTTTTATTAAAAGTTGACAAGAGCATTATGAAGCATTTTTTCACCGTAGTAGAAAGAAAGGGGTGCCACAGCGACGATAACGAAACGGTGCCACTGCAACGTTCCGGTTCCGACAACTCATTGAGAACGTCGGTGCAAAAGAAAGTGTGGCGGGAGCATGCAAAAGATGGTGGGGTGATCCCGGTTACCGGGTTCCCACGAGTCAACGACGGCATGGCAACGAGGAGGAACCACTAACGTTCACGGGCGAAAACAACAACTAAACATGCATCTCATACAACACATGCTTTCGTCCACGGGTCATCGTCTCGGCGGTTATACCTTCCAGGTGCATTCTCGGAGCGGTTCGGGTTCGTAGAGGAAGTAGGCATTCTCGCGACGGTGGTGGTACAAGGTCGTCGTAGGAAGTAGTCGTACTCGCGATCTTGTCGGATCCACGGTGATGGTAGTGAAAACTTGGTGAATCCGAATTCTTCGGAGGTCGTCATCGAACTTGGTCAAATACATGACGTGGGTAGACGTTCACTCGACGGCCTTCGGCGACGGTAGTTGTTCTCATTTCGTCGTGGAACTTGGCGATTTCGGAGACGGCGGAAGACGAACTTGGCGGTCCTCGTTGACCTAGTACTTGGCGTTTCCCGGTTCGGTGACCGTTTTCGGCATCAGACATCGAGGTACTTGGCGGACTCGCATGGGGCAGCAACATGTAGTCGAACTAGGGTCTCAGTCCTGGCGATCAAAAGGGTACTTGCGGTCTTGATGAATCCGTAGTGGTACTGGGCGAGATCACGGCCACGGCAGTCTTTGAACTTGGTTTTCATGTATAAGACTCCACGGGTCCTGGGAGGACTCGGCGATGGCCATGTCAATGAGGTGACCGTAGATGATGAAGCACGGAGTAACAGCTCGAGTCGCGGGAGCATCAGCTGTCACGGGTGGAGGTCGGGCTGGAGCTCCTGGCCGCAGCGGCGCGGCGCCCGAGCAGGGTCCAGCGGCAAGGCAAGGCGACGAGGAGGAGCCTGCGAGGGACCCTGGCGGGGAGGCGGTGGAGGACGGTGCACAGCTGAAGTGAGGTCGGCGGCGCCGTGAGCCGGCAGGGTGGAGCCGAGGAGGACGTCCGGCGACGACCGGTGTTGGGGCTCCAGCGAGCTCTGGCCAAATCAGTTGGGACGAGCAGTGTGGGGGCTCCTGCTGGCCGTGGAGGACGAAGGATGCGGGCACGGGAACGAGGTAGGACTCGGCAGAGGAAGCGGGAGGCGGCCATGGCGCGCGGAGGAGAAGCAGGAGGAAGGCCATGGCAACGAGGAGGGGCGCGCGGGATCGGGCGTGTGCGGAGACGGCGGCCTCGCGGAAGAGGGAGGCTCAGGCATGGGACAGCGCTCGTCGGCGGGCCGGCGTTGAGGAGGGATTGGGTCGAGGCACGAGGAGCTCCTCTCCCTAGCGATGTGCGTGGAGGCGACGCAGGAGGGATCGATGGGAGAGGGAGAGAGCGAGAGATGGGGATCGGGCTGCGCGGACTCCTGGCAGCGCGAGGAGGTGGACGAAGGGAAAAAGAGGACCGAGGGGGATCGGGCTAGGTTAGAATTGGTGGGGGTCGGCTGGGCCTATGGGCCGGCGCGGGAGGTCTGTTGGCCTCGCTGCGGGTGGCCTAGGTGGGCTGGCGCGAGAGTGGGCCTAGGGAGGCCCAGTTGGGCTCTCTGCTCTCTCTCTCTCTTTAACTTTATTTCTAAGCATAAAACAAAATTGGAGAAGAAAAGAAAGATGGAGGGGGTTTGGGAAAGAATTAGCGCACGCAAATAATATTCCCGGACTCGCAAAAATGCGTTGGTTCCAAGAAAAATATAAGAGGCATGATTGCAAGGATTTAATTCAAACTTATTTGAATATAATTCAAATGGTTTGAACAAGGGCTAGGAATTAGAGGTGTCCAAAAATGTTCCGATTTTTGGTGGAGCTCCGGAAAATGACGAAAGAATTTATGGGCAAAGTTAAAGGCCAAGAGACGTGATGACTAAAGCATTGGGATTTTGCAAGTGTGTTAAGGTGAATTCCAAAAGAATGGAAATATTTATAATAGCTCCCTAATATCGGGAGGATATGTTATAAAGAGAATCACCATGTAAATTCCCTCGGTTTAAATGGACCGAAGATTCATGCAATTTATTTAGTTGAGCTTTAAAATGGGTTGCATGATGACATGATGCAATGCACATGATGCAGAGATGAATGCAACCGACGAAACAAATCAACAACGAATCTCGGAAACCCTGGAAGGCATCTGAAGCTCCGGTCTTGGGGCGTTACACCACCGCCCCCATCTTCACGCCCCGCCGCCCTGGCACGCTGGCCACGCTTCGCCTACTCCCTCAGCGCCTTCTCCCGCCGCCTCTCTTCATCGGGGATCGGAGGATCCATCGGCCTCTTCTCCGTTCGCCGGTCGCCCATGGCTGCCACCGCAGCAAAGGAGCGAGTGAGTGGAGGGGGAGGGGGAAGGGGGGAGAGAGATCTGGCAAAGCGCCGAAATCGCCGCACCTCACTGGGACGGGCAGGAAACCCTAGTGAGGGGTCGCGCACGCCCCTGCGCAGCCATATAAAGCGACGCGGCCCGGGCTTATGGGCGCCTTTCTGGGGAGGCCGCGGGGAGCAAGGCCCAGCCGAGCCTGGCTCAGAAGAAAAAGCGACCCCCTGGCCACCCGTAACCCCATCGGAATCCAATCCCAGATGACGGTTGGGCCCTAGGGCCGCTTGAGGCCGGCCCAGGCCCAACGGACACGAGCTGGCCCACGACAGGCGCCTCGCCCCTCGGCGTCAGCCCTAGCGCCTCGGCCGTTTCCGCCACCCGCGCCGCCACCGCCGACAACGCCGCCGACGAAGGAACGAGAGGGAGCGGCGGCCACTCCTCAGCCACCGCCAAGGCCGCCTCGTGGACAGGGGACGACGGGGAGGCGCACACCACCTGCGGGCGCCCCGCCGAGGGAGACGGAGGTCTCCAGCACCGCACCGCCAAAGCACGAGATCCACATCCCCCCGGCGCAAAACGACGGCGATGGTCACCCCGACCAACGTCGGTCTCCGCCGCCACCCGAACGAAGTCACCGAGGGTCACGCACGCCGTCGGGGGAGCCAGCCGCGGCGAAGAGGTCCTGTCCTCCTCGTCGGACTTGTCCGTCGCCAGGGCCCAGAAGCGACCACCACACGGCCCCCGCCCCAGCTCCGTGGAGCGCACCGTCGAAGAGGGAACCAGAGCACCACTCGGTCCACGCCGGACCTGCACCCACGCATCGGCCGCGGCGAGATCGCTGGGGGCAGGGGCGGAGCCGCCCTCGTCACCTAGGACCGTCGCCAACGGCTCGCCCGAGTTTGAAACCATCCTCATGCAGGAACTCTCGAGGGATTATTCTAGGTCATCCCACTGACCATGTTCTCAAAACTATCATTATATAACATGTTTGGCTCCCTCTATATTGAGTTTCTGGCTCCGCCACTGCAAATGAGCTGATTTCACCACAAGAAATCTAACCATCTTAGTTCATAGTCACTTTTTGATGCACTTTTGAAAAAAAATCATATAATATACTGTAATATGTTTTCTCAACCCACAGCTATGTAGCGTGTAAGTGTACTCTGTTCACGAGGGAGCTTCTATTCGGCGCCTGTTGCGCCCGAACAAGTTCTGGCGCACACTACATCGCCCGCTTGGGCTGGCTTGCGAAGGAGCAGCGCAGGTAACGCCAAAAAACCATGCAGAAAGAGCCTTCCTAGGAATCAAACTCGCGACGTTAATTCCTTATCAGATTTCAGCTAACCACTAGAGCAATTGTGGACTTGCGACTGGTAACAACGCCAAAAAATATGAACAAGTCTGGCCGCGCTATTTACTACACAATATCGTCTATTGCATCACTTAGAATCTGAATATTTGAAGAAAAATCATGAACTTGAAAAAGTTTGTCTATTTTCAAAAACCTTCATCATTTTTGAAAAAAGTTCACATTATTAAAAAAATCACAAACTTAAAAAAAGTTCATGATTTTGAAAAAGTTCATGACAAAATGAAAAAAGTTCATCGCTTTTGAAAAAAATCATCATTTTTACAATTTAATCAGTTTTGAAAAGGAGTTCATTAATTTTGAAAAACTATTCACAAAATCTTTGAAAAAATTAATCGTTTTTGAAAAACAAAGCACAAATTTGAAAAAAGTTAATCAAAATTAAAATAAAGTTCATGGATTTTTAAAAAATGGAAAAAATTCATCAAATTTAGAAAAAATAATCAAATTTCTAAAAAGGTTCATGTGTTTGGATACATTTTATCGAACCAGGAAGAAGAAAAATTAAAATAAGAAAACGAAAAAGGATAAAGGATAAAGAAGGAATAAATAAAAGAAAGAAAAACTTGATGGTTTCCAGATCCCGTTGTGTGGCGCGGTGGTTACACCTCGTACATCGATCAGGGAGGTCACGGTTTGATTCTCAACCAAAGCGCTTGTTTTTGTGGATTAACATAGAGATAAAACACTATATGGGCCGGTCTAGTGCCGGGGCGCTTTTGGCGCCCATTTATAAAATACGGAAATCACTAATTAAGAAGCATTTGTCTAAAAAAAACTAACTAAGAAGCACTATTTGCAAAAATCACTCCCATCTTTCCAGACCGCGACAACTGGCGCACATATCGTGATCTGAGAGTCTTTTTTACATAGATCCGTTTATTCAAAACATTTTATCTCTTAAACCGTGCGTCCAAATCTTAAATCGTTTTCATCATTGGATTACTCACGTCAAGATCTTCAAAACAATATCCTATGTTAATAGGTTTTAACAAAAAAATTACACAAAAAAGGAAAAAACCCGAAACGGAAGTATTTTTTTCCTTTCCAAAAGAGTCACGACTGTGCCTTTTGTGGAAGGAAAAAAACACATTTTTACGTTTTTGAGAGGCACGACCGTGCCACTCACGGAAGCAAACCGTGCCTCTCGCGAAAGGGAAAAACATGGTTTTTTTTGCCGTTTCCGAGAGGCACGGCCGCGCGCCTCGTGGAAGCAAATCTGTACCTCTCGCGAAAGTTTAAAAACATGTTTTTTTTTGTTTTCCGAGAGGCACCTCTCGCGGAAGTTAAAAAAACGTGTTTTTCCGTTTCCGAGAGACACGACCGTGTTTCTCACAGAAGTAAAACAAAACATTGTTTTCCCGTATGTGAGAGGCACGATCATACCTCTCGCGGAAATAAAAAAAATACATTTTTTCATGCATTATTTTAAAAGCTAAGAAAGAGCAATGAAAAACCTGAAAAGCCAAAAAAACTCGAAAAAACCTTCTAATTAGTCGAAAACGCGTGCAAAAAATAAATAAAACAAAATCTGAAAAGAACGTCCAGAACGCGATACTTGCGGACAGACGTGCTCTCAACTCATTCGAAGTGATACTTAGGGGCTCACAAAGGAATTTTTTTTTGAAATGGAACACATCGATTCCATACTTAAACTGGCTCAGCTAATTTGCTGGCCCGTCGAACATTTACATCGTCAGGTAGGTCCTCAGACGACACATGCGAGACAGGCTGATGACTAGCACCGTAGGCCGCTAGAGCGTGCGCAAGATTATTACATGCCCGTGGGGCAAAAACGAAAGAAATACTAGTAAAATTTAGATAGGCAAACTGACGAATCTCCTTAAATAGCAAACCTTCAGGTGCACGGTCCGATTCAGTACCTCGTAGCGCCTTTACCAGAACCCGACAATCCGATTCAACCTCCACATTTGTCATTCCCCAATCTGATGCAGCATGCAGAGCTGCGAGACAAGCCTCGGCCTCCGCCCGCAGTGCGCTTGCCACATGAGGCAACCGGCCTGCACCGGATCCTCTGACATCCCCACACTGGTCACGAACCACGAAGCCCCACCCTCCTGCTCCATCTGTCATCGAAAAGGCCCCGTCAAAATTTATCTTTAGCTGATTGCCCATTGGCTTCCTCCATTCATGCACTGGTTTGACAGATGTGCCCGTACTTGGTTTACCACACATATTAAGAGAATCAACAGCCCAATGATTGATGTCGGCAGCAAGACTCCCCAAAGGGATGCTTTTTCCCCTACATTTAATTTATTCCTCCATGTCCACCAACGCCATAACAGGCAGACCACTAGAATTCGTTTGTTCTCCGTCAGCTTCAGTATAGCATGCAGAAATTCACTCGCGTCCTTGCATTCACACATGCACTGACGTTCACGTTCCAGCTGCAAACTACGCCACACAGACTTAATTGCCTTACATTTCAGGAACAAATGTGCACCATCCTCGTCTAGTCTTCCGCAACAGACACAAAGTGTATCACAGTCTATTCGTCTTCTCTTCAAAGATAGTTTCAGAGGCAAACTGTTATGAGCCAGGCGCCACATGAACTGCTGTATTTTTGGTTGGCACGGTTATCTCCAGATTTCTTTCCATTCCCAGTCCCGCTGTAATGGTGTAGAAGTTGACGGCAAACCTCCATCCCTATTCTGCACATATACTTTATAAGCTGATTTAACTGAGAACATACCCTTGCTATCAAAATGCCACGCATAGACATCCTCATGGTCAGTCTGGAGAGGTGTCGCTAGGATGATTTTGGCCTCGTCCTCTCTGAATATGGCTCTCACCAAGTCCTCATCCCAGGCTTGTGTATCTGGGTCTATCAGTTCACAAACTCTCGTGAGAAGACATTGTCCTCTATGCGTCAGTGGTGTTCTGATTTCATCTCGAGCAATCCAAGGATCTCTCCATATGTTGATTGATGCGCCGTCGCCAACTCGAACTATGAGGCCCTCCTTAAGTAAAGCAATTCCCTTTAAGATACTTCTCCATGTATAGGATATGCCCGGATGTGCTTCTGCATCTAGTAGTGAAGTACGTGGGAAGTATCTCGCCTTCAGTACTTGTGCACACAACGAGTCCGGGTTTTCCAGCATACGCCACGCCTGCCGTGCTAGCATAGCGATATTGAAACCATAGATATCTCGGAATCCCATCCCTCCTTCCCCTTTCGGTTTGGTCAATAACTCCCAACTAAGCCAATGCATTGTGTTATTCTTCTCTTGTTTTGCCCACCAAAATCTGCATATCATCTTTCCAATATCCTCACACAGGGTCTTTGTGAGATCAAAGCAAGACATTGCGAATGTCGGGATGGCTTGTGCACAAGCTTTAATAAGGATGTCTTTCCCCATCTTTGACAGTAATCGCTCCTGCCACCCCTGTATCTTTCTCCATATCCGGTCCTTCAGGTACTCAAAATTTTTGGTTCGAACCTGTCCTACGTACACCGGAAGACCGAGATATTTCTCAGTTCTAGCTTCTGCACTTATATTCAGAACATGCAATACCTCCTGTTTCCTACACGATCTAGTGTTTTTACTGAATATAACTGAAGATTTTTCATAATTCACAACCTGACCCGAGCACTCCTCATATAGATGTAGCATATTTTGCAGATACGTAGCACTCTCAACTGAAGCTTTCATGAGGACTAGTGAGTCATCTGCAAACAGTAGATGGTTGAAACTCGGGGCATTATTGCAAATCCGGATTCCTTTAAGAGAACCATCAGCCTCGGCCTTGTTCAACAAGGAGGAAAAACCTTCCACACAAATAAGGAAGAGGTAGGGTGATATAGGATCACCTTGGCGTAGACCTCTTTGTGGCACTATCGTATCTGTGCATTCTCCATTCACTCTGAACTTATATGACACTGAGGATACACAAAGCATAATTTTATTTATCCATTGCTCCTAGAATCCCAACTTGTACATCATTCTCTCTAGGAAGTGCCACTCAATGCGATCATACGCTTTGCTCATATCAAGCTTTACTGCTGCATATCCTTCTTTCCCTCCTCTTTTATTTTTCATATAATGGGTGCACTCATAAGCAAGTAAGATATTGTCCGTAATCAACTGGCCCGGGACAAATGCACTCTGGTTCGGGGAAATAATGTCAGGGAGGATCTGCTTTAGGCGATTAGCTAAAACTTCAGAGACCAACTTATAAACCACATTGCATAGGCTAATGGGCCTAAGATCCTTCATACTCTCTGGGTTCTTGACTTTTGGGATTAGCACAACACATGTATCATTCCATCCTTCTGGCATAGGACCTCCATTAAGCACATTCAAAACTTCCGCCACCACCTCATCACCAACAATATCCCAACATTTTTTATAGAAAATAGAAGGCATACCATCTAGTCCCGGTGCTTTGAGATCACCAATACTCTGCAGCGCCTCATAGACTTCCTCCCTAGTGAACTCCATTGCGAGCGATTCATTCATGTGGGCTGTTACTCGCGGTTCAATGTGACCCAAAAGTTCATCTAGTCGTGTCCCTGCATGAGAGGTAAAAAGATTTAAGAAATAGTTAGAGACTACTTCCTTCATCTCGTTCACATCCTCCACTACTCTCCCATCCTCCCTTCTTAGCTTCTTGATGCGGTTCTGCCTCCTTCTCTCTGTCGCCGCCGCATGAAATTTTTTTGTATTCCGGTCTCCCCCCTTCATCCAGTTTATATGAGCTCGCTGCTTCCAATATGTTTCTCTTTGCTCCTCCAACCTCTCCAGTTTAAAACGTAAAATCTGCTCTTTGTGCACTTGTTCAGCCCCAATATTCTGCCTCCTACACTCTTCCAGTTGCTTTTTGAGGCGACATATCCTCTTTTCTAAATCACCTAGAATGTTTCTGCTCCAATCCATTAGCTCCCGCATCACACTTTTGACTGCTCCTGCCACATTCTCCCCTGCTATTTGCGTTTCAAGCTGCCAAATATTCTACACCATCTCCTTGCATCCCTCCTCTTCCAGCCAGCTAGCTTCAAATCTTGGATTTTGGTTCTGTACCGAGCCATGTCTAATCCTAGCTGCTCTTGCTGTGTCCACAATAACCGGACGGTGGTCCGAGTGGCGTGGGTCGCCATTAGTCACTCGGTACGCAGGAAAACGACAACACCATGATGTAGTAGCAACCGCCCGGTCCAACCTCTCTTTAACATACTTCTCTGCCATACGACTATGGTTCCTCCAAGTAAATGTGTCTCCAACATAGCCCAGATCTCTTAGCTCGCAATTTTCCAGTGCAACTTTGAATCTGTCCATACATGCTTGACCCCTCGGCGGCCCACCTTCCTTCTCCCAAGAATGCAAGATTTCATTAAAATCACCAGCGCAAAGCCAGGGTTTATTATTTTGTTGTTTTAGATTCCTAAGCAGCCTCCAAGTCTTCTCCTTCTCATCACTCTTGGGCTCCCCATAGATACCGGTGAACCTCCACACAAATCCATCCTCTTCTGCAATCTCCGTATCAATGTGGTACTTGGACACAAAGGGCAACACCACAAGCTGCACTTCCTTCTTCCAAAACATAGCTAAACCCCCGCTCTGCCCCTCACAATTTTTAACAAACATTTGTGTCATCCCCATCTTCCATCGAAGCCAGTCCAACCTGCTACACTCCATCTTCGTCTCAGACAAAAATAGAACGTCGGGGTCCTCCTTCTTCTGGAGCTCCAGAAGCCCTCGAATTGCCGGGCCATTCCCCAATCCCCGGCAATTCCATGCAATGAGCCTCATTGCTTCTCGCAGGGCTGTTCCAACAGCCCCGCGTTCTCCTTTTGTGCTGCAATTTTGTCCTCCTCAATTCTTCTCTTCTTCGGTGATTCACATTCCGTCATATCAACATCATCCGACTTTGCAATCCTCTTCTCTCCCACACTCACTCCCAGTGATCTATTATCCCCTCCATTCTTCCTCTCCTGTCTTCTAAAACCCTTCCCACCCTTCCCCTTAGGGTGTACCAGGATGCCCATGTCTGCCTTCTCTGCACTACTCTTCCCCTCGACATGTTTGTTTGATAGCTCTAGCTGCACGTACATTTTCTTTCCCATCGGTTCCTCCTTCTCCTGAGCCTCAACCTTATCTCTAACCCCTTTCATTGTATCCCTGGTTGCTCCCGTAAAATACACAGTACCGGCCGGGCGCCGGCCGAATAGGAATCGCCTGTTCACGGGCCTGTAACTTCATATCATATCCCCTGTTCACGGGCCTGTAACTTCATAATACTCTGTTCACGGGCTTAACATATTAACCGGGCCGAGCGAAGTTACAGGCCCGTGAACGAACTGAATAGGCCTCACCACTCGCGGCGCGGGTCGGCCACTCGCGGGCGCGCGCCCCCAGCTCGATCAGCCGCCGCCCCCCACCCGTTTCGTCCTTCCCGCTGCCAAGCTCCTCCGCCGCGCCGTCGCTTCCACCCCGCGAGATGCAGGTACTTCTCTCGAGCTCGCCCCGCTAATCAGACGATTCACCATCTCGGCCGCTGCCACCCGCGGCCCCGCTCGATTGCGGCGCAGATTGCTGCGATCGTAAGAGGTCACCCTAGGTTACCGGCTAGGGGTGCGTCTCCGTGGTCTGACTTAGGGTGGTTGCCTGCATTCGCTGCACTGTTCACGCATCGAAATCGTTGCGGAACCGAGCCACCCGTCCATTCCTCGCTAGGCATCAGTCACTGTGGCTGTGCTATCAAGTTACCGCATCTCTTGGTGCTAGGGCCGAGATCAACCAGCTCTGATTTCCAAAAGTTTTGTCATCGTGTTATTTGTTACGAATTTACCCGCGCTTTCCTATTTCGGTGAATGCACGGAGAATGGATCAAGTATGAACTGCCAAGGGTGAATTGCTAAATTATGGAGGCTAGATGATTGGGTGTTGTCGCATTGATGTAGGGAACCAGGGTGATGTGTATGACGATGCGTACGGTAAATGGAAACCAAACACTCCTGTACGTGTGTGCTTACTATCTTTGTACTATTATACTAGTATTTTTATTCATATCCTTTACTAGCATCATACGACTACAAGGTGGACACAGATTATTGGTGAAGGAAAAGCGACGATGCCGTTTGTTATGCATGTCCGAAGCTATACACCATATTTGCCTATTTGGGAGGGGGAATACTAGGCCCTCACGGAGTTGATGCTATCTAAGCTTCCATGCTTTTCCCCCCCTTCAAGTTGTACCCCTTAAGCCTCCCGAAGACCATGACGATGATCAGAATAATTTTCCCCTCGTGGCTCCATTTCCCAACAAACCCATATGAAGCATCCTTGCAGTGTAGGTCTTGTTTCAGTAACCTCTTGCAGCTGTAACCCATAGAGAAGCCCACGTTTCCATATGCACTGCAATATAATCAGTCATCGGATCAGCCAGGAGTTCAGTAATGATAATCATGGCAAACATAACCATGAGTTTCTCTTAAGAATGTACTCCCTCCGTTCCAAAACAGATGACCCAACTTTGTACTAAAGTTAGGTCATCTATTTTGGAACGGAGGGAGATTTCAGTGACTTGCCTTACAATTTCAAACAGTATGCTGAAAACATTGAAATTAAGTGGATCTGTGGTCAGTGCTTCTCGCTCAGTGATGCAAATTAGCATGACAAAGATAGCCAAATAAGACAATTGGGACAAGATCCAGTCCTCCAATAGCCCTTTTCTGTTGTATCTCTTCTCGTCCTTAGAATACCGATCGTCGTAATTGGGTAAAAATGATGTGTAGCCGGGAAGGTACCTGATACAAGTTGGTGCAAACATGCGTTAAGTATAGCTTACATTAGTTCTTCTGAATGACAGCATACATTAGATAATCTGATGTCTCTTACTCTATTATATGAGATAAAGCTATTCTTTAAGTACGACATATTTGCATATCATTCAGCCTAGTCAATAGAACCCCTATTTGCCTAATGTAAGGTCGCAGTAAATTCAGGATTTTTTTTTACTAATGTAAGTGCTGCAGTAAATCCAGGCAATTTTCTTCGCAACGAGCATTATTATTTCCGGGAGAAGGTTAGAGAAGGAACTTACATCATGACGGTGTATAGGACTACTATTGCCGAAGAGATTCTTGACAGATCCACAATAGTTTCACCAGCATGCCTCGCATTGGTTGACTGAAAAAGAGCACCTACTATCTTTTGATAGCTGCTCATTTCCTGCAAAGCCTCGGAGCTCCATTCCAAAGAGCAAAACAATATGGTTTGCAGAATTATGAAGCCCACAACAGTTAAAATTAAGTAAGCACACTTTCTTGTACTCATAAGATGCCTGTATCCGATGGCGTTTGCATGCTCAAGAATGTAACACCATTCTTGTTTCCCGGTAATCTTCTGGAGTGACCACACCATGAATCTCAAGCATGGTGCAAATAATGTATTTCCTACTAGCATCTGAGGAATAATTAGCAATAGCAGACCGGAGTTCTTCTGGAAGATAACCATATTCTCGTTTACTGGAGTGAAGCCACAGTTTGCAACCGAGGATATAGCCGTAAATACAGAAAATAAAATGAGCCCAATCCGTTTTCTCTTCAGAATTTCTTGTGCATCTGGTACTAACTTAAGGTAGAGGTAAATAAGTAAGGAGCTCCCTAAGTTTGTTATTAGAAGACAGACCGTCACTGCAGTACCTAAAAGTACAGTTGTCTTGGGATCAACATGTTGTTTGTTTGCCTGGCGGAGTTCGGAAAATGCAACTGCATCTTTTGTGCCATGGCTAGTGTTGGGATCAAAGTTTGCAACATTAATAGATTCAATATCAATATGAGATATGTGGTCCCTTGTGTTGAGTGAATTTTCTGTATTGAATTTAGCCCTCATGAAGTGAAGACCAAGTATTGAAGTGAACACCTCACCGCCAATCAGCATTAAAATTGCCAAAACCCAGAGTTGTTTGCTTGAGAATTCCTCCATTTCAACAGTAGCCATGCTTGAGACAGTTGATGCAGATACAGAAGTAAACAACACGTCTAAGTTTTTCAGAGTATTTGACTTATCTTGAGAGTTAAGAACCTTCAGAGCTTCATATCCAGCAAATGAGATCAAGGTGAAATAGGTGACTTGGATAAAGAGCGGGTTGGTTTGGCAGATGAACTGGCAGGAGTATTTCATGGATTGCCATGCAGATTTGGCAAAAGAAGAGAATTTGGTGGATGCAAATGCACAGAAAGTTTGAAGACTTTTTAGGTATACTACAAGAGAAGTATTCATTCTTTTCTAGTACCTGTGTGGCACTAAAGAGAATGTTTTCTCCTTTGGAGCGGTTAGGCGGGGTTGGGGGCAGGGGGTGCTGGTTCCTTGCGTAGTCACACTGAGTACTGTCTATTTATAGTGGAAAAGATATATTCTCCCTTCAACTTTGTACCTATGGTGTTTCGTACAATCTGTGCTGTACAGAGGAATTATAAAGCAGTAGTAGATTTATGTGGACAAATATGACCGAAGAATCAAGGCTGCTTCATGGATTCCATCATTCAAGATAGCTTTGCCATAGTAGTGGTAAAGGATTATGTTCTCTACTGAATTTGTGTCAATAAATAGTCTACAGGGTAGTGAAAATGCAAAATTAAGAATGAGCACTCTTGAGTGCGAAGTTATTTCATTCTGTGCTCTGCATTATGCCTTGGTTCACACGATAGCTGCTTTTTCGTTCTCCGAGCCTCCCCGAGTTAGACCTTGATGGCATGCAGATCCAGTTGGAACTTGGAAAGATTAAATGTGTTCTCAGCAAGTGGTTCGTGTCCTTTCGGAAGCTAAGGTGCTATTAGGCTTCCTTGTCTTACTGTGTTCCCTGTGTACCAGAACTGAACCCTCGACATGTAGAGTTCATTCCGAGGAATCTTGACTCAGATGTACTTATCTTGGATTTCAAAATTTGTAACGCTGAGTTAATCAGAGGTTGCAGTCATAAAAACATGACATACTTGCATGTCTCTCTTGAAAAAATTGTAATGGTCGTGGCGTCGTGCACACTGTACACTTAACAAGAATGTTTTTTTAACCGTGCATCAGTATGCTCTCCCTTACCAGTTACCATGTCTGTTTTCTTGAACTGCGAAAGGAATGAGGGATACCTGCAAGGAGCTAGATATCCATTTAATGAATAGGAATAGACATCCAAATCTTACTCAAAGAGGACTCGAGCCTGGTTCAAAGGGAGTATAATCACACCTCCTGCATTACTGTAGTCATGTTCTTCTAGACGTGTAGCAGTTCTTTTCATGTAGTATGCAAAATATGTACATCAGTATATATATGACTCTTGTCGTGGCATCAACAATACTGTTGGTTTTCCGGAGGAAGTAACTTCACGCGTTCTCGTTTCATAAGCAAACACGTGTAATCCACATTTGACGAATTTGATTTTATTCTTCTTACCAAGGACAAAGCATTTGGTACAACCAAATTAGCTCTTCATTGTTGATATGGAGAAGACCGATGAATAGATTTTATTCTTTAAGCTTTATCATCTGAGTGGATATGGAACAAATTCTTTGGATGCTACATAGTTGCTCTGCACTGGCATAATACTACCTATGCAGACTAGGTTAAATATGCTCTGCTAGTTCCGTGTGGCAGCAAAACACCTTTCAATAATTATAAGGTTGCATTCAGCTTCTATGGTACTGTTAATTGACTTGTGGAGCAAGATGACCTCCATAACTTTTCCTGCATGCGCTGTTCACACTATTTCTATTGACGCGTTGAACTTTTTCTCACACCATTTTTGTTAGTTTGATGGTAACTAATTTGGAGGAAATTTCAAGGTTACACACATCTCACTATCATCTAGACATGTATTACTGTTTATGCAAGTTAGTATGATATATGTGGCATCATTATGCGGCTACAAAGCTTTAGCCATGAACTCATGATCATATATCTACAAGACGACAAGAATCAGTCGCTTAATGACTTATTTAAAAGATAATAATACATCTCCCTCAAAATTAGAGATGTTGCTAAATCATACGAGCCAATGACAAATGAACATAATATAGCGTCATAGAAACCACGTCCCCCGTACTCCCCTCACGTCCCCCGCGTCGCCCCCCGCTAGGGCGGCTCGGGTGGAAACCCTAACCCTCGCCGCCGGGCATGTCCATCCCCCCCTCCCCTCAGCCGCCGCTGGAGGAGATCGCCGGGCGAAGCCCCGGGCGGCTGACGGCGGCGGCGGAGGCCCTCTTCCCTCCCACGCCGGATCGGGTGGCGGGTTACCCATGGCGCCGGGGCGTTTCTTCCCCGATCTGCATCGCGGCGGCGCGGCTATTCGTCTCTGGCGACGGCACAAGGTGGCGGCGTGGTGCTGGGTGGAGGCGGCGAAGCTGCTAGGCTTCGAGGAAGATCTGGTGGCGTCGGCCGCATGGTGGGCTAGCAGGGTCATGGCGGCCTTGGTCGCGGTGGCCGGCGGCTCGGCCTGTCGGCGATGGCTCGATCCCGGGGCCCTGGAAGGTGGCGGCGGGTGAAGCTCGGGCTTCCCGTGTGGCATGGCGTGGTGCAGTCCCTGTCCAAGGTGGGTCTGCGTCGGTGATCTCGTGGTTTTTGCTACGGATTGGTTTAGATTAGAGACGGTGATGAGCGTGCGGGATCCATCTCGGCAGCTCTCGCGGTTTGGCGAGGTAGGGTGGGAGCCCTCCTCCCAGGCTCCAGTGGTGGCACACTCAGGCAGTGGCCAGTGCGCCAGGGCTCCTACGGTGGCACTGCTATTGCGGTTGGTCGCCGGATCTAGGCGGCTAGATCTGGGGCTTTGAAGGCGGTCGAGACAGTGCATAGGTTGTCGGGTGGATTTCTTGGGACGGACCGGGTGAAAACTTGGTCTTCGGTCGTTGGCCGGAGCCGGTGGTGACGATGCCCTTATCATTGTTTCCTTCATGAAGGCATCATCGAGGTGAAGCTCCCAACCCCACCCAATACCCCCGGGGGAAATCCTAGATCAGTTGATCGGATGACGGTGGCAATCATGTGTCGTTACTCCCTTGGGGGCGGCATTCTTGGAGATGCACTCGGGCTCAGGGACCAGCAGACGGCTTCTTCGGTGGAGCGGTGTTTCTTTCTACATATTCATGGCGGCGGTTCTCGGCGGCATGGAGCAGTGGAGGCTCGGCGTTAGATGTGTGGCGATGGACACGCGTAGGAGGACGACGTTGTCTGCCGTCGTGGTGGCGTCGATGGCAGAGAGGCCTGACAAGGTCGATGCGTTAGTATATGCTTTGAGGATGGATCGATGGAAGACGGAGGTGACGGCCCTTTGCAGCGTGTGCGTGTGGTACTCACTGAGAGTGCGCCGGACTGGTGTGTTACCCAGTCCCGCCTATGTGGCTTGGATGGGGCATCCGGCTTTAGATGTTAGGCTTTCGTGCGATGTCTGTTTGGTATTTGGCCCGGACATTCGGCACCCCTTCATCAAGAGGATAGGAGTAGCGACATGTGTCGTCTAGATGATGGCCTCGGGCTTACTGTTGTATTACTTTGTAAGGTCTTTGTGAATAATAAATAAAATGGCCGCATGCATCACCCAGATGCAGAGGCCGGGAGTGCTTCCTCCTTTTCTAAAAAAAAAGAAACCGATCAAGTATTTTCTCGCTACCCATTAAATCAGCATCATGTAATTCCATTATTTCCAAAATGGAGGAAAATTATGCGACTGCGTAACATTAGGTAGTTGATTTACAGTGGTTTAGTGAATATGAGGTGCCTTCTTTTGCGAGAAAAATACGATGTGCCCTTGATGGGGCATTTTTTGAAAAGAACACGTCATTTATCTAGAGTGTTTGCCTCTCAACCATCTCTCTCCGAATCCCATCTTAAAGTATGAACTGGGTTCTGTTGGAGAAGCCATATTCGGCTTTGCTCTTGCCAGATGCAGAATATATTTGAAGATGGAGATAGGGATTTTGGTGAGAACATATGTGGCAGCATGCCACCAGGCCCACCTGTGAACATATAGTATGGAGAAATCTATGGGCCTGTTATGATAGTTCTGTGAGTTTACAATGAATTGGCAAATGTAGACGTCCCTTCCCTTGCAAAATGCTGGGATTACTGATCATATTAATAAATCATGGTAATTCTACGGCCAGATCATGTTATCTCCCAGTGCCAATTATGGGATACTCTGTCCTCTTTAGTGAATAGTACCATTTAACATGCTCATCGCGTTACTTCCATAGATTGCTGTTGTATTTAGTCAACATATTCTACTGACAGCAAATGCGCACTCATTAACCTCTCTGCTACAGGCGGCGAACTTCAGTATCAATCAGCTGACCTTCCATTTTTTTTTCGAACCGGGCATGACCCCTTTCCATTGCAAATGAACGGAAATACAAAGTTCCGAGAACAGCAGGAGGAAAGGAAAGAGGTACAGCGAGTTCGAGCACTGCCAGGAAACCCACTGTGTCCGCTCGTCATCGTAACGAACGCCATGGGGCGAAAACCTAACAGCACTATAGTTCAACCAACACTAATAAGTCTATTACAACCAGGCACCAACGCACAGATCAGCTGGCCTTCCATGGCTGACAGACACGCATGCATGGTGATTGGCGATCTTGTTCAACTTGCCGAAGAACAGAGCCATCATGGAGAGCCTCAGTTCATTGCTACATTGCCACTTTCTTTTGAGCAAAAGCTACATATCCCTGAATGGTGGCCTGATTCGACTTTGCAGCTCTCGTGGTCTTAGTGGCCTCACCACCTACAATTTGAGCATCTCAGATTCCCTATTTGTTGTCCGTGCCGTATATATCCTGGGAGCACTTTCAGAGATTTGTTCTCCATTATGTGACTGATGATGCTCATAATACAACTGAAGCAGGTCTGGGCAGGCTCTGCTCAACTGCATACTGGTCTTCTGCTTGCTGATAGGGAGATGCTTATCTTCTTCTGGTTCTGACGCTGCGCGATATGGTAACATCGACGTAGTATGGTATGACCTTCCATGCATGACAGACACGAATGCATGATGAATGCTGATCTTGTTCAGCCTGCTGAAGAACGTGAGAACGAACGGCTATGATGGTAAGCTTCCCTTCATGGCCCCTGAAAGGTGGCCTGATTCTTTTCCTCGTGGTATTAGTGGCCTCACCACCAGGCACCTATAACTTGCACGTATCCTGGGAGCACTTTCAGATATTTGCTCTCCATTATTTGAATGATGATGCTCAAGGTACAGCTGAAGCAGGTCCGTGCCAGACTCTGCCGCCGTGAATACTGGGGTTCTGCTTGCTGATAGAGGGAATTGCCTTCCTTGTGGTTGAAACGCGGAGTGGTGGAGATGATGTTCAGCAGCTTATGCCCCTCCCATTCAGTAGACTACTCGTGGCTGTGGGCTCGTTTTCTCCCAGGTCAGTATTTTTCTTTTTGCGAATTTCGCCAAGGTTGCTGTGTATATGAATGAATAGTGCCAAGAGAATGTCATCAGGGTTGAGTTTTAAGCTTCCAGTGTGTCCTAATAACACCATCAAGATTGAATTTTAAGCTTCCAGTGACCAACTGAAAATCGTGACCACAAGGGAACATCGGTAATGATGGTGGCGCAGGGTACGGGAACAATAATGTGGGTGCACGGTGGAGATTCCAAGTTGAGTTCGGCTAGGCACCTGCGATCTGCATGCACATGCATGGGCCATACGGATGTACCACCATAGTTTGATTTTGCCTCAGGAGACCATGTTTCTGCTGTGATTTTTACCTGAGTTCAGAACTGGAATGTGAAATGCCACCTATAAACAAATTCTGTCATCCCTCAGAAGAAGTTTGTTAATTGATATTTTTACCAGGCCAATCAAGCGTTTAACATGCAGCAAATCTCTTCATGCAACTTCAGGATAGGACGCGACATGGTATTTCTTTTCTAAGTGCTAGCATAATTATCCCTGCTTGGTACAGAGAAATGCAATCACGCTCAAGCACTGAACATTTCGCGGTGGACATGACCCCAAAAACTTTCTTCCTCTCTTTTATTCGAGCCACAGTTCAGAAACCTTTTTTTTAGTAATTACTCTATGTTTTCATTCGCTTAAAAGATCATTTAGATCTCTATGCTCTCTGCTACTACAAACTGAGGAGCAGCTCGACGGCATCACGCAGCTCGGTCGGCTAGGCCGCCGCGACGCTGGGGGAGAAGGACATCGGCGCGGAGCACGGGGAGGCTGAGTAGCTGCTGGCTCTGAGGGCTTCTGATCCACATTTTTCTGCGTGGTCGTCCATGAGCATCTGGTGGCATCGGCACTCGGAGCTGCAGAAGGCTTTCTCCCCCCTAGAGTTGCAGGTCAAGAGAAGAAGAGAGGTAATCGAGTGGTTAGTGTACTGTTCCTTGTCACTAAACTCTGAAAGTATTATAGACTGAATTCACCAGGAGCCATGCTTTGCTTGCCATTTAAAAAGATGTTTATGCGAGGTGCTATGCTGAGATGAGTGATACTACTTATTAAGGTGAAATGTTTTAAGATAAAATTCTGCACCTATCACAACTTATCTGTCTTCTGCTTTCTTAAAGGATAGCTGAACTAGGCTGTGCTCCAGGAATACATAATCATGGCATCCTTCAACCGAAGGGCTAATGAATGGCTACAGGGCCAAAGAGTGGTTATTGCTACTTTGAACTCATAATTTCAGCTGTAGACCTACCCCTAATTGTTCTCTGAGAAAGGAAGGTGAAAAATATTCCCACCTAAATAAAACAAGAAATTAAGATGTGATGTACATCAAGCTTTGCTTGGTCCAACAGACATGAAGGCTCACTGTCCACACAACCAAAATTAAAACAAGGAAAGGAGATTCCTAAAGGATGGTAGCTAGCTAAAATTCTCACAAACTTCTTAGGAAAAAAATTGGGAGGAATATATTCCATTCAAATTGATATGAACATGTGAGATTCCTGAAGGATCATATGCATCTTGTAGCTTATTTGTTTCAGTATGGCATCAGTTATTAACTCCTTGCGATATGAAGTACTACTACTCGTCAGTTGTTGGTTGGTTAACCACTCACCTATACATGTAGATGTCGAGCCCATCAAGCCTCTTGTTGCAGAGGCAGCAGCGGCTCAAGAAGTCGTCCGCCCTCGCCGGCGCCTCCTCAGCGGCCTCCACGAACCAGCTGTCCCCGCCGTCGCCGAACCCGAAGTAGACGCGCTTGCGCATGCTGCCGCCCTCGCCGGCGCCGGCGGCCACGTGCGTGATGACGCACGTGTAGCTCTCGGAGAGCTCGTCCTCCTCGCGCGCGCGGCGGCGTGCGGCAGCGCCGATCGCTATCGGCTGGGCGGTGAGGCACGCGCGGCTCATGGCCGCGACGATGCCGAGCCCGACAACGCCCTCGGCGTCGAAGCTCCGCCTCGGCGGCTTGGGCTCGGACGAGCTGACCCGGAGGAAGATGGAGAGCAGGTTGCCGAAGGACGACGAGGCCTTCTGCTCGGCTGCCGGCTCTAGAGACCTCGTCATCATTTTCTCGCGGGAATAGTGGGAGAGAGAGAGAGGTGTGGGCTTCAGTTTTGTACTGCTCTCCACACTCCCACCCCTCTTCTCTTCCCTCCTAACCACCTGTCTCGCCGATGAAGAATACTAATGGAGGAGGGAAGGGAGGGAGGGAGGAGATGGTGCTGGTGGTGGAAGGTGTTTTAAAGGGATAAATGGTTTGTTGTACTATATTTTTTCCTAATAATTAGTGGGGGTTGAACATGTAAAAAACCACTTTATTTCTCATAATTGTAGAATATTTCATGATATCTCTACTCTTATAAAAAAACAGAGTTGATGATGATAGTGTGCCTGCCATCCTGCAATATAGGTGATCTGATTTATATCCGACGGATAGGAAGGAAACTATTATAATTTTGTAAAAAGATACCCATACCCCTCTCTACAGAATAAGGTTTTCCCTCGTTCATCCTTTTCTCCTATAAGATAAACTACTCATACAAATGCATCTTGATTGTAGAATATTCCATGATATAACAATATTAATTTCCCAATGAGAACCAATAACTTGTCCTTTTTCATCTGCATACGAGAATTAAATATAACCACATAGACAAAAAAAAATCAAGCCTGGGCATGAGAATCAAGTGCTTGTCCTCTTGTGAAGCCGAGCACTTTAGCTTCCACACTATGTTTTCTTTTTTTAGTAGAATTAATTGTCTCTGGATGCATGAGTAGGAAAGTTTCATGTGTACCCGTAGCTTGTTTATTCAGCTTTTTGCCATTTTTAGCCGGCTGTCCATGTTGAGCAAACCTTGCAAACCTGCTTTCCGGCGGTTCCACCCGGGCTCTTGTCCGGCTGCCCGTTTACGGAATGCAATTAGTTCTTCAGCTACCCTTCGCCTGCCCCCAGCTCTCACATGCCTTTGTTTTCATTTATTCCGCCGTTGCGCAAGGAGGCTCGTGAACTTTCTGAAAGCACCTGGCGGATTTGGGGAAAGATATCCTCGCGCGATTGATCGATCCAATGCGGACGGGTCTCTCTCTCTCTCTCTCTCTCTTTTCGCGCGTCGCGATCGTCGTGGGAGGAATAGAGGGGCGAGGTTTATTGCGGTGGCTAATCATCATGCGGAGGCAATTAGTAGTAGTTGTTAAGTGGTGCTACTTGGTTATTGTTAATGTTTATAATAGGAACCCAATGCTTAGAGTTGTCATCATCATGAGAGATATGCCAGTAATAAGCACTTTAAGGCCAAAAAGGCAACGCGTACCCTACGGTTCGTCGTCCGCGATCGGCGTGAATTTGGTTGAAATACACGCTAGACTGAGAAATTGCAGCGATTATTAGAAATTTCAACTTGGTCTGTTTGAAAGGCAGGAATTCAGTGAAATTGTTGTGTTTGCCAAATCACCCTTGTTTAGGACTAGGTTAATGTCAATCTTGAAATTTCTTGGGGTATAGGAAACATTACTGCATAATTATGGTCATGCCCTAGAACAATGTAGTATTGTCTTCTCAAATTTAATTGTGAAAACAGGAGGTACGATTGCTTGTTTTACTTTGCAGGAGAAATATGATTGCTTCTTGATACAGTGCCACTGCCCTTTAACGATCTCAGGCAGCAATAGCATCCGTCGTTGTCTGCTCCTTCTCATGGCCGGCACACCTAACAAAATAATTTATAGCCCCCATCATGCATGACCAATACACTTGAGATTTATGGTCCAGAGAGCTTTCCTGTGATCTGGGTTCACTGTGAGCCAACCATGAAGGACATCCCTTTCCCTGTTGACCAGACAAGGTACACGACGTTGACATCCATGCATATGTGGTTGCCTGCCTATGGAGAGGCAAACATGGCAGCTTAACCAGAAATCATTAACATATAGTGCTAAACTTGGGTTGGTTGGTGCAGCTACCTTAATATTTAGAAGAAGAAAAATGTAGAAATGCATTCTGAAATGAAATTCGTCATATGTAAGGCACTAGTTCTGAGTTCTGTTTTATTTTACAAGTTTTTTTGTTTGTGTGTTTCATTGGTGCTCAAACCAGACTTGATGAGTTACTGGATGCAACTTTTTCTGAAATAAAATGAGTCATGGAAAGATTAAGAAATATTATAAAAGAGAACAAGCAGGACGTTCGGACATGGGAAATAATTATCCTCAACTTGTCAAAATCACACTTGATTATAGCCGATGTGGCAAGCATTAAGCGTTATCACATGGTAAACAAAGGAAGTGGAGGGCAACCTTTCCATGGGTGGTTGAGTTGTGACTTCTCTTTTGATGGGTGGTAGATTTGTGCCTTCCGAGGGCACGACTCTATTTGTTAGCCGGAGATAAAAAAAAAGACGGTGTTCTCTTTACCTTCTGTCAAGGCGCCGGGCTTGAATGGCTTCATCGGAGCCTTTTTCGGGTCTTTCTGAAAAATTGTCAAAGATGATCTTACCGTTGCCATTTTGCACCTTGCAAGTATGAATGGTGACTATGCAAACATCATCAGTTCCACCAACATAGTACGGCTCCCTAAGTCTGTCGTTGCGCAAAATGTGGGAGACTACCGCCCAATCAGCCTGATTCATAGGATCTCCAAGATTTTATCTAAACTCTTTGCCAATAGAGTCGCACCCATGCTTGGCGACATTGTCTCCAAGAGCCAGATTGCTTTCATCCAGAAACCGACATCCACAATAATTTCCTACTTGCCTGGAATTTGATCAAGACTTTGCACACAAAGAAGACCCCATCCTCTAACTAAAGCTTGATATATCTAAGGCATTCGACTCGGTCAATTGGCCATACCTGCTTGAGGTGTTGCAAGCTCTGGGTTTTGGTGAGAACATGTGCGATTGGATTTCCTTGTCACTATCATCCTCTACCTCTCGCGTGCTACTAAACAGGATTCTGGGGGGGGGCTTTCCACGATGCTTGGGGCTTCATCAGGGACAACCGCTATCGGACATGCTTTTTTCATCCTCGCCATCAACCCACTTCAACATATGCTTAGCATGGCTATTGATCCGGGAGTTCTCAAGCCCATCCAGGATCGAATGACCAGACTGAGAACTTCCCTCCCCGCATACGACACAGGAAATTTTGCTAACCCAAGCAAGGAGGTGCTATCAGCCACCTGCCACATGTTGGATGTCTTCGCCGATGCCACATGCTTAAGAATGAACCTCATCAAGACCAAAGTCTTTCCCAATCGTTGTGAACACATTGACCATGCTGACACCCTCTTCGTTTTCCAGGCTAAATTGGTTGCCTTCCCCGACAAATACCTCAATCTTTCCCTACACATCCGGCACCATCGGAAGGTGGATTTTCAACCGCTCATCGACAAGTTCGGTGCTCGCATTCCTGGTTAGAGGGGCAAAAAACCTAACACGGGTTGCTCGGATCTATCTGGCAAAGTCTATCCTCACTATTATACCACCTAGCGGTCACCCCGCTCCCCGGATGGAAGCTCAAGAGGATGGACAAGTTGGCCAGGATTTTTTTTGGAATGACGCTGACAGTGAGGATGCCAACAGTTGTCTCTCCCTGGTCCATTGGAAGATGGCGTGTGCCCCTAAATACTTTAGTGGTCTTGGGGTGGCTGATCTGGATTGTTTTAGTCGAGCCTTGCGCCTGAGGTGTCCGAGCTATGTGTGGATTGTCCCGACCGACCATGGGTAGGCGCTAAGCTGCCCTGTAGCAACTCTGACATGGCACTCTTTAGAGCCTCACCTATTAATTATCACCATCAGCGATGGGAAAAGTACCAATTTTTGGAACGGTAAATGGATCTGGGATTCTTCCTGTGCAACCGAGCTCTTGAGCTATACAAGATTGCAACAAGGCAAAATATGACACTCTTTTATGACATTGAGGGGATAGATGGATTAGTGTCATTGCCTTTTTGAGCATTGTGGACTAGCTTCACGAATTTTTCAACATTTGGCAGCTTTTGTAGGCCTCGACATTGACCCCTCTCGTTCGGATCATGCATTGTAATTGGATGAGCTTTGGGGAATACTCCATCAAATCTGCCTACTTGATGCATTCCTCTTGTCGTTTGGTACCTGTTTTCACTCCTAAGGTTTGGAAAGCTCAAGCCACCCCAAATGCAAACTCTTTGCCTGGCTTGTTCTACATGGGAGAATCCTCACGACGAAGAATTTGGCAATTCGTGGATGACCCCATAATCTTACAAGTCACCTTTGCCTTGCATCCAATGAGACAGTCGTGCATATATTGGCCATTCTTGTATGATGTTTGGATGACTGTCAATGCCGCTGATGAAGGGATGCCTAACCCAAGCTCGCCAGATGCTAAAATTTCCATCAACTTGTGGTGGGAGGGTATCCTTGACAACGCCTTGGGAAGGAGTGTGGCAGCGCGTAGTGGTATCATGATATATTCACTTTGAAATATTTGGAAGGCGAGGAACTGCCATGTTTTCAGCAACAAGAAGATGACCTACCGTGAAGTGGATGACCTAACTTTGTTGGATAATTGCTTGCACATATTGTTGACTATTGAACAATTTTCCATTAACTTTAATCCATATAGAGTAGACAAAAAATGATGATCATAATAGAGATGGTACTCGAATCATTAACATATAGTGTTAAACTTGATGTGAGAAAAAAAGAGTTGGTTG